>NC_140447.1:20316729-20756729 GCF_963576455.1 Neolamprologus multifasciatus | reverse complement strand
TCAGCTGTCAGATGGCCGTGACTACCTGCTCTCTCTGGAGCATGTGGCTGCGTGGGTAGCCGACAGGGTGCTGCCCTTTCTAGCGAAACGTAGCGATGATGACAGCGAGGACTCTGAGAAATCTCAGCCACAGCCGCTGGCTGCAGAGATAACCGAGGTGAGCTCCACAGTTCATTTTGTAAACATGTGTTTATATCAAGAGCTACTAAAATATTGAGGCATTTAATTTGGTCAAACAAGGAAAATGTGTGCGGTTTCCATTAAAAGGAGACGAGGCTCTGGTTTCCAATTCAGCACAAATGTGTGATTTAGGCTCACATGATGGGTCATCAGCCTGTCTGTTTAAAGAAATACCTATTAGCTATTTCAAAGAAGAGCAAAGATAAATTCAGATGCGAGGTCGGTTTGTGACGAACGGTTGTGGTTACGTGACGAGTAAAGTCAATCCAAGCAAAAGATTTCTCTTAAATCACATCTCCTCGTGCATAAATTGCCACTTTCGATTGTTAACTCACTCATTTTCACCCGGGCACACAGAGCCAAGGCTGAGTTATGTTGTTATCCAGAACATTAGGTTTTTGTGGAGCCTTTTTTCCTCCTGCTCCCAGGACTTTCTGTTCTGCTTGGTAAATTTAGACTTCATTGATTGTTCTGCCTGAGTCCACACACACTCTGTACATGCCTCCTCCGGTTAATACTGCCGTGGTGAAATAGCTTTATTATCTCATTTAAGCATTATCTGTTTGTTTCCATTTTTTTTATTATTACCTGTCACTTTGAGTGTTGAAAATAAACCTGCTTGTGTTGGACATAAAAATTAGCATTATGCTAACATGTAGAGTGGGTGTAATCCGTATTTGTTGTTTTTGTTTTGTTTCTTCACAGAGCTTCCTGACAGTATGCCGTGACGTTTTGCTCGTGGGTTTGGGCGATGAGACATTCAAGGGTCAAATCCTACACCTGTGCTCGCTCATCCTCCTCTCAGGTGAGCGTTTCAGATGGTCTGCATGTCTGTAGGTACGCCGAGAAATGCCAGGACTTTTGTTTTTCCGAAAATAGCCTATTTCACCCAAGGTAGAGAGTTGCTCCACATGGTTTACAAAGCATCTTATTTTTAATGAGATCAAATGCAAAATGTATCCACATGTCTACTCTTCTCTCCCTCCCATCGCGTTTTCATGGAAAACGAGGAGAGTGGGAGGTAAAGCGTTGCACTATTTTCCCCGGAGCAGGTCTACACAACTTAATAGTGCATTCCTTTTTTTAGTTATCAATCTTTTTTGTTAGAAGAAAAGAAAGGTTGTTAAGAAAAACTGATGAAAATTGAAGATTTGGCAATTAAATTAACGCTGCTTTGTGTTTTCAGAAGCGGGCTACCTGTGCATCCCTGCAGTGTTGCCAATTTTGAAGGAGGTGGCAAACAGCTATGCACCTGAGGACAGCAAGGAGCCTGAAGAGGATCAGGAGGATCCAACCACTGTTATTTTAGGTGTGGTGTCAAACATTTTCCAGAAGATTATAGAGCTCTTGGCCCGTCGCCTTAGGAAGGATCCAGAGGAAGGAAAGCAGGTTTTTCAAAATTTTTATTTATTAAAGTCTCTGATGGACCTGGCTGTTCCAGTAACTGAGCTTTAACTTCCATGAAATGTTCTCTTCCTGCTCTGATGCAGCTCTGTCAGTCAGCTGTTCCCGGTCTGACGGACTTCCTTCAGGTGGCCCAACTCTGGGACCGAGCACCTCTCAGCGGGGTCTTCTCTACTTTATTTGCTGTTATCGTTGTGGAGAAGAGACATTTGCTTCAGAAGGTGTGAGCTGACAGAGGAGGGTAGCAGCACAATGGAAGCACTCAGATTATAAACGGTTATCCTGCATTTTCTGAGACTGATGTGGGACTTTTTGGAAATATTAACGAGCAGTTGTGTTCATGTTTTTTAAAGATTGAGCATCCTGAGGCGGTGATCATCCCAGAGTCAGTGGACGACATGCCTCCTTTGTCCAGGATCTTGCTCTCTGTCCTCCTCAAGTCACAGCCTGTTACCAGGTCAATATTGAAAGTTTCTTTTCATTAACTTCCATGAATGAGTATTCCAGAGTCTAATGGTTTGCTGTTGCTTCTTTTAGGGCATTTCTGGCAGAGGTCTGCACATCTGTGGATTCCGAGGCCATCGGCAATCTCGTTGAACTCGCAGCCGTCCTGCACGTCTTGGCGGTCATCAAACACGGTGAGCTTCCACTACCATAAACGTAAAACTTCAAAACTGAACATTTTTCCCTCTGGTCCTAACGACACATTTCACTTGCCGCCTGTTAGCCGGACAGTCTAAAGCGGGCTTGAAGAGCGCAGCTGTGTCCGTCCAGCAGCAGCTTTACAAACATGCAGTCACCTTTGCAGACAGCACAGACGTCCAGAGGTAAGCGAGGAGGAAATCTGATGATTTTGTTTTGTGAACTTGTGAATAATAATAACTACATTTGGCTAATCAGCTTTTTTTTCCCCCAACAGGGTTATTTATGAATCTTCTGTGACGACTTTGAATGAGATTCTGCATTTATGAGTTCCAACTTTAAAAGACAGAAGTTTCTATGTGATGTATTTTCTGCTTTATTTTGTTTTGTTTGGTCTGCTTTCCTGAAGGTCGATTTTCCCCAGCCACCTTTGTTTTAAGGGTTTGGATTAATACCAGGAATACAAAGTTTTCCAAGGCTCACTAAACTCCTGCATTGTATTTATTTCTTGATCACATACAATACTCAGTTCAAGTCTCAAACTTTCTATATTTATGTTAACAAATACAGATTGAGAACTTGACTTAAGAAATATGGTGGGACTTTTCTTTTAAGCTTTCACTTGTCATATGTTTTTTGAAAACAATTTGAAATGCATATCTTCATCGTGTGTGTTTATGTGTCTGCTGCTCTGTCAGCTTGCAGTTTGCTGCTAATCAGAATAAAACAAACGGTATCAATCAGCCTAAATTTGATGTTTATTTCCTCCTCAGATTTTTTCTTGCCCGTGCAGCGCTTTGCAGAGTAATAACAGAGAAAACAAGCCGTAAATCATCCTCTCACTTCCTTTCATTCTCAAAGAGGGAACCGCTTCCATTTTCAGACTTTACATACGCTTCTTAAATATTTGTTAACACTGCAGACAGCAAAGCTTCTAGTCTAGATTCACCGCTTCATCTTTTGTCCAACACAAAGGAACAAACTATATGCTTTTGCCATATTTTGTTGATGTCACCAGTTCATCTAAATTCCAGGGTTAAAAAGAACGTAGCAGATTGTAATACTTAATCCACTTTAAGTTTTATAGAATTTAGTTTCTACCGGGTTGTTTTAGAAAATCAGGAATACAGCTATGATGAACACAAATGGAGACATTAAAAAATGTACTATATAAAAGTTTAAAGCTAAAAAATTTAAGTAAATTAAATAAAATGAAATATATGTGTATATATATTTTGTTAATATTAGCCCTGTATTTATTTATTTTATTATAAATATATAAATAATAAATTTATATTGTATTATTTTAATGCACCTGTACTCTAGAAATGTAGTAGCAGCTCATTCATTGATATTCATGTGCAGTATTTCTGTAACTCCCCTGCAGTGCGCGTCATTTGTTTCCCCCAGTCATCTTAATCAGCCCTATCAATCAATCTGAAGATGTGGGGGTTTTCACCCCCCACCCCGGTTTCTGTATGTTGGCTGCAAGGCTT
Organism: Neolamprologus multifasciatus; assembly: GCF_963576455.1. Classification (NCBI taxonomy): domain Eukaryota; kingdom Metazoa; phylum Chordata; class Actinopteri; order Cichliformes; family Cichlidae; genus Neolamprologus; species Neolamprologus multifasciatus. The sequence goes on along the minus strand of NC_140447.1, from coordinate 20,753,007 downwards.
TCGGGTAGTGATCATTCACATCTCCCCTCTCCTTTCCATCCATGCACCCCTCCCGGCTCGGTTGCATGCTGCACGCATCATCCCTCCTCACCATGTGTGTGTTTGACGTCAGAAACTTAGGAGGGGCTCCTCCGTGAGGCTGGTTGCTGTTTGTGGTGCTGAAACAACGCCTGTATTGTGTTGCCGTTTAGCCACTTCGGCTCCAGTTTCTACCCGTTTTTTCCGTATTGTTATTATTATTATCTGAGCCCTCCGACATGCTCTCTCTGTGAGTCTCCTCCGAGCGGCCGACACTTTGAGTTTGGCGTTAAACAACATGCTGTTTTAGCGGAGGTGAGCGATGGATTGGAGTATAGGCAGGAGCGGTATGGATTCAGTCTGGTGTCCCGTCCTCTTCGCTGCATTGGCTGTCAGCCTTTGCTCCTCACCTGCCCTCGCCGACAGAAAATTTGGTAAGCAGCTGTGCTCCACTTTCTGTTATTGCTCTCTTTTTTGATAACATATCAAGTGTTTTGGGTTTTTAGTTGTTTTTGTTTTGTATATACGCTCACAGGCTCTGTCCGTGGTGCTAAATCCTCCCGAGTTGCCCTCTTTTGGCTCGATCTCTAATATAAACAGTTGCTCTCTTTGCAGAAAAGTTCCTAATGCATGCTGAGACTCATAATGTCGGTATTTGCAAACAGTGTATCACCGTCTTGGTGCAAACTTACCTGTGCCGTGGGCAAGACCGGATGAAACCTGAACAGGGAAAAGTTACATAACCTCTCAGGCCTCATGGACGCAATCTTTTCTGTAACACTTTTTTGTGTGTGTGACCATCTTTTACCTCCTTCATCTCTAGCAATGCATCCCATTTCATATGCCTTAAACAGTTTCCCAGCACATAAAAATTACTCACACGTTCCCTTAAGGAGCATGCAATTTTAAACTCAGTTAAATATTTGATGACATCCTATATGCTCCCCGGGAAAAGAGGGCATATTTCACATTGCTATGTTTCATATTCAGACTTGGCTGAGGTAAATTTTCATTACCCTTGATTTGTTCTTCCAGCCCTGCCTCAGACACTGCTCTGTGATTTGAAAGAAAAGAGTGGCAGATGTCCAAAGAGTGATGTATTGGAGCAGCCGCAGTGATAATTGTCTCCGTTTAATGAGACATATGAGAGATTAAATGATTCATTTTCCTGCTTCAGCAGTGTGTGAGCTCATTTACACTGGAAAAAAAATCAGATGTACTGATCCAGGATCAGGAGGCGGAGCACATATTTTCATAAACTTTATCATGAGCTAGAGGCGAATATAGGTCTCTGGTTGCCTCTTCTGCTCTGATGATTCATACAGACACTGTGTTGCATCACATTCTGTGTATTTAGAACAGGAGGAAGCCTTTTGGTAACCTGTTTTCTTATTTTTTCATATAAACACACATATTCTAAGTGATCAGATTAACAAATACAATAATATGGAAAGCCCAGAACTTACCCTTTTGTTCACTGGGTTTTTCTCCCTGCAAGTTAGCTAATTTATTCTTCAAATTCTTGTGAATGAGTCGGTGCTCATATTCCCCGAGTGCATTTCTCTCATTGAATTCTCAGAGTGTTTTTCTGTGTGTGTGAATGAGGTCTCCATTGTCAGAGTGTGGCTGAGAGTTGGGGGTGGTTATTGTTTTTAATGAGCCCCACTGCGGATTATGCCATGTCATAGGGAAGATTTGGATCAAAGTGCACTCATGATGTGACTCTATTTATATAGCTTATGTAAAGCTCTCTCCATATGTGTATATATTTATGTAAATATATATGTGTCTTGATCTAAAAATAACCACATCGTTGTGTTTGTGTGGGAGAGACGGTGAGAGCACGCTGTGTGTGGGTGTATACATCCTGCATGTCTGAGAGCACATGAAAGCCAGACGGAGAAAATAAGTTTGCAGCTACAAGCTCTGAAAATGCAGTTAATGGCTGTGATATTTAAGTAGTGGTGTGAATTTATGTCCATACGCACAACATTTTCCACATTGGCTCAAAGACTCCACCCCTGAGACACTTCAGCAGTTATCCAAACCTATTATTTGCTGTGTGGGAATAAAGAGATGAGCATTAGTGTTTTCATCGATTCTGCATACAGGTCAACTCAACTATTGATTCCTGATAAATGTTCTTTGTAGAATGAAAAGAAGACCCACACCAAAGACTGTATATATAAGACTGATATGGCACTATGACATCACTAGATAGGCACAACCTGTTTGGTTGTTTTTTAATAAATAGGACAAAAATGTTTAATACATTAAAGAAGAAGACTTAAAACTGGTGACGAGACCATTGACTTATCGGGGGAGTGTTACTGAGGTCATAGATCAAGTAAAGCTGTACAAGTCCCCCACTGCTAGCTATTAGAAAGAATACAGGTTTAAGCTGCATTATGTGGGGGGAAAGTATCTGGCTAACATCACCTAATCTTTGAATTCAGGTGTTTTCAGTCCCGTTATCACAGGTGTATAAAATCAAGCACCTAGCCATGAAGTCTGCCTCTACAAACACTGTGAAAGAATGTGTTTTTCTAGAGAGCCCACTGAATTTCAGTATGGTGCTGTGGTAGGAGGCCAATGTTGCAACAACAATTTCTCTCTAGAGATTTGATGTTTCACAATCAGCTGTAAGAAATATTCTTGGAGTGTTTAGGAAGCACAACAACTGAGCTACAAAGTGGCAGATCACGTTGTCAAGGTTTGCAGGTTGTAGACCCGAATGCAGACTTCAAAAACAAAAAACAAAACAAAGTAGAAAAAATAAATAAATAAAAGTACCACAGAATTTATGTTATTTCATTTCCCACGCACAGAGATGGATGGACAAGAACGCCTTACGATTCTAGATTCTAAGGAAAACGGGGGCTTCAATTAAATATTGGAGGTAATCAGGGAGACTGGAAACATCGGGATAACAAGACACAGCTGAAACTAATTCTGGCAATATTGAAGGAAATGAAAGTAATGACTCAAGAGGACCAGTAGAACTGAGAGTAACTGCATAACAGAGACAAACACTTGACAGCGATGTATGAGATGACACCAGGAAGGCTAATTTGAACTAAAATGCAGGGAATCAAATATAAAGTAATCTAGAAAAAAAATTTACAGGGCAATGGATTAGAAAAGTAACAAAAACTGAAATCTAACCAGATTCTAGAGTTCAAACAGAAAATAGAGACAAGAGGCTCAGCCTTAATATAATCTTTAACATCAGCACCAAAAATGTGTGTTGGGAACTTCATTACATGGGTTTCAATGACATAGCAGTTCCAGCAGGTGAAATGTGTAGGTGCCCCAGTATGTTTGTCCATATAGGTCGTGTCATTATTGGCTGAAAGCACCTTTTTTGTACACTCTGTGACTTAATCAATGAATCAATGCAACTGGCAGAAAAACATGCCAGCATTGTAATAAGGGCCTGATAAGCTTGGAGGCAGAGGATTTTGATGGTTGGACACCTCTGAACCTACTTAAACTGATTCTCGATTCCCACCCCTGGTAATAATATAACAACAGCAAAAACATAGAAACACGAGATTAGAATAAACTCATTCTTTGCTGCTTTTTCATTATGTCCTGAGTGACTGGGCTCATGAACTTAGCAGAAAAGTGTTTTAGATGTCAAGACTGACAGCTGTTTTCCAACAGACTAGAAGTGTTTTTACAACCACAGCTATTGCCATCAGCAGGTTTGTGGCTGTTCTGAACTGAGGAGCTACATCCATGTTTTATACTGCCTACAGATAAGAAGAGAAGCAATATCTAGTAAATATTAGTGGTTTTAAATCGCATTTTAACTTGTGGAGCGTTTACAATCATAATTATTAAGCCTTAACGAATTGGTTGCAACATAACTGTGGAGTCAGAAATACATGTAGCATAAAAATTGAATGACTACAAATGTAAATGAAATATAAATAAGAAAAATTTAGTTAATCTATCTAACAGCTTTGTTGGTAGATGGACTTTTTTCCAAATACTTTAAAGAAAGTATAAAGCCAACTCTAGGAAGTATTTTAACTGATGTTTTGTGGGTTCGTGTTGTAGTAATTTACTAAATTAATCAGCTTAAAAGCAGAACGCTAAACTAAATTACAGCAATTCTGTTTTCTAACCTGAACTATTTTGACTGCAAAACTTGAATCCTAAAGAAGATAAAAGTAAACTTCCCCAAAGTTAAATGTTGTTTTCTCCTGGCAGCTGCAATGCCTAAAATAGCCTAAAACATGCCACCATTACCCACCACTGTGGAAACTTTAAACCCTTTGTTCCTCCTGTATTTGCTGTTCGTTGTCTCTGTGATGCGCTAAAATTTTCGATTGGTTTAGATTCGCTCACACGGCGTGCCATTTTGTTGCCTTGACCCAGCTGCTGACGTCTCAGCGTCTTCTTCTGGGAGGACGCTCTGGTCTTCCAAAGACTGGGAGAGGTCATGGACTGGTTAACGCGTTTCCAACTTGTTCCCACCAAGGTGACTCACTAACCAGCCTTGAGTCTGTCGCCTTGAAAGTGAGATGTAATTCAAAAGCACAGCACTTGTAAATTAACCAAAAGGCAGCAGCATTTAGAAAGCTTAACAGCACTCTTACACTTTAATTTTGCCTCAGTGTACGCGACGGCCTGCTGTGCTCGTAATTGATGAAAGAGGCAGAAAGATTTTTATCAAAGGATTGGCAACTATTCATCTTTATTTGAAGAGTGCTGAAAGGTTAATGCCTTGTTTACACAAAGTTAGAAAAAGCATAATTTAAATAATGAATTTATTGACTCCAGCACAGATTGTAGCCAATAGAAAATTAGCAGAAACCAACTTTTGCGCATTAACACTCTTGCGATCAGTATTTCCATCGGGATTGTTGTTAAAATTCTGTTCAGCATCTCTGCTTTGTTTGCAGAGGTTTGGCAGTGACTTGAATCCCAATACAACTACTGAAAAAATCCCAGTGTTTGTTAGCTACGCAGGTAGCTTTTCTCCAGCTTGCAGGTGCTGCTTATGAGAAAGAAAAAGTACTTTCAGCAACATTTACTATATGTAAATAATAAAAGAAAGAAATATTAATCCTTTAAAGGTTATGAGCAGCTCTGAGGATTTAATAAAGGGAAAGCAGAGCAGTCTAGCTGCTATCGAGGTGTTGTCACGATTCTAATAATGCACACACAAATCTAGCAGGAACACCGAGATCAGACTGAGCAGAGTTTAACATGGACACGCGGGGCTTGTAACAGCCTCTGAGCAAATCTGTTCCACTCCCCCCTTCAACACACTTTAGGAAACCTACTTTCTTTTTACACACACATTAAGGAGTGTTAGAGGATATATTGATTGATACGTGACCTTTCTCCAATGTGTACATTGGAGATGTGCTTTAAGGCTGCGCTGTCTGTCTGTTGTTTTTTTCTTTACAGCTGGCTCTCAGCAGCCACTGCCTAACATACCCAGACAAGTGGGATTTGATTAACTGGCTGCTGAGCTGTATGTATTTTGCCACAGCCCTCTGTCATCCAATAGATATCAGGACTGAGTGGTAATCAAGCATCTCATAGTGGTAATAAATCAACAGAGACGATCGAAATGTGCAACAGTATTAGGATTGATATTTTACTACAGCACAGATTATGAACATGGTGAAGTCTGCATACACAAGCAGGACATCTTGCTTCAGTGCAAGTTGTCTTTTTTCATCCTTTATGCTGCGTGGTTTAGGATGTCTTTTTTTTTGTGGCACTAAGGCACAAAATGTGCATTCCCCCAACCTGTTGGCAGCGGTTTCTGGAGGCTGCTCGGTGTCACTGGGTGAACTGGGTGGCAAACAAAGCAAAGCAGCAAAAAACTCTTGGCATTGCTTTGGTTGCAGAATGCTGTGGTTGTCTGTAGTTCCTCATGTTTCTCTGCAAATACTTGCTAACTAAAAAACTCAAAAAAGTGTCAAATGAATTTTGAAACAGGTCGGCACAACTTTGACTCGCCATTTCCGCTCTGTCTCACTTATCACTGTTTTGCTATAGTTCGGAGAGTAGCTGGACAGGGTTAGTAGACAAGTCACTTCCATTCAAACTATGACGTCAGCAACATGCTAGCGACCAAAGCAAACACTAGGACGTTTTTGCCACCAGTTGGGGAAAACACATCATTCCCTAGCAACAGGTGGTTGCCAGGGGGTGATCACTGACAAGTCTGTAGGTCTGCGTGACTGGGACTTTAGCAATCCTTTTCTCAGTGACTGCCATGAAGTTAATGCCACATTAACTTGTCCACCAGTGCAGTATGCAAAACCTCTATAGAAGCAGGTGCAATGTATTTGAAGCCGTTACCATAAACCAGGGGTGGGGAACTCCAGGCCTCAAGGGCCGGTGTCCTGCAGGTTTTAGATATCACCCTGGGTCAGCAGACCTGAATCAAACGATTAGTTCATAACCAGGCCTCTGAAGAACTTCAAGACATGTTGAGGAGGCAATTTAGCCATTTAAATCAGCTGTGTTAGATCAAGGACACATATAAAACCTGCAGGACACCGGCCCTCGACACCTGGAGTTCCCCCACCCCTGCCATAGACTGTATATGAAAGATCAACCCAGTCATCACACAGTAGAAAGGCTTTGGATGTTTTTAAGCCTCAATTGTAATAATTTGGCTGCTTTCATTTAATTTTTGGGGACAATTTTATTTAGAATTTACAGAAATTTCACTTAAAATCTAGAGCGTGCTGTGCCGTATCATATTGTCCCCAGACATATTGGTATAAATACATTTTTACATGGTCAAAAAAGTGTAATTATATGATATCAGTGGTTTATGAGTTTGCTTCCTAGCCCACACAATGACACAAGCCCGAGAACGTCTGAGAGCGAGAGCGGGTGCCAGTCTTGAGCGGTACTGCTTCATCAACCTCCAACAAAGTAGGCTACACTTTGTACACTATTCAAAAAAAAAAATAGTGAACAAAGGTGATAAAGGTGGAAACAACAAACTCGTTTCACCACTTGAAAAAAACAAAAAACACCAGGAGTACCACTAAGCTATGAAGACACATGAGGAGGAGGTGCTAGCAGCTGGTGATGTGCGACCCAAAAGTAAACAAATGACTCAGCAGAGTGTCACCGGAGCGCTCACTCACTGCACTCAATATGACAGAAAGACCAAACGATGGATGGGAATTACTGATGCAGTTAAATGATGGAAAAGCAGCATTATGTGACAATATAAGAGTTGCAAAGTTCAGTTACTTTAATTACTCTACACTAAAGTGTTAAGCTGTTGTTTTATACTTAAAATTTCCAGAGAAAACACTACCTGGGCTACATTTCTGCTTTTGACTTATCGTTTGTCACTATAAATAATGGTGTGTCACTACTATTGCACTATAATACTGCTGCTGCTTGTGGCAATAGATGCCATAGATGCAGATGAGGTAGTCTGTCATCACTGACAGCAGCTCATTGGAAAAGAAGGATGGAAAACGCCCTTTATTTTATTTGCACTAATAAATGCTGCTGCCTGCAAACTGCATTCACCATAATTATCATCATTGCAAATTTCCTTTAAATTTTGTGATATAATTTTGAAGCTACTGCCTCCACCCCTAGCTGTCAGTACAATTAACTACACAGAAAGTCATATTATTTATTGGATAATTCCTTGAAAAACACCAGTACAACTTCCGACACCCACCCCAGAGGTTTTTGTCAGTAGTTCGAATTAGCTCGCACACAGCAGCCACCTCTGTCAGCATCCACCTGTCAGATAAAGTGGGCATGCCCCTGAAATTGACGTGCGCATTCCATAAATACATGGACAAAGAAAATGTAAATTTGATGCAGAAATATCTGCTGCTGACAAAAAAGTATGAAGAAGAGGAGTTGGGAGGTTCTCTTTGGTGCTTTGAATTAAACCACAACAAGTTCATAGTGCCAGTGTGGGCAGTTATGTTTAAAGGTGTATAGCCTAAAACGGAGGAGAGCTTACCTGAGGAAGCTACTAGATAACGCAAACAAGTGATCAAAGACCTTCTTCTGCACAAACATATCTGCACCAGATTTCACTGTAATCCATCTGTTGAGATATTTTACTCTGGGCCAAACCAGAAGAAGGTATAGTCAAACACCTCATGCATGTATGTATATGAGTTTTCTAGTAATGAAAACTCCTCTGCCACCAAAATTGCTAATTAAGTTAAAATTCATATAAGGACGAGAACTAATATGACTGCCAGACTAATAAAACCCGGCTTTGATGGCTCTCCTTCTCTCAGTAAAGGTCACAGTGCATTTTTCGTTTCTCTCAGGACGTCTGAGTCATCTTGACTGGTCTGGTGGAGGGTCAGGCCAAAGCGCCGGCCTTCAGCTCAGCCTTTATTGACACTTCGTATGAGGAGCCCTTCTACAATTCACTAAGGGCTTTGACTCATCTAATAAATGGCAAACCATTTATTGGATGAGTTTTCATTGTGCGGTACATCCCCCTCTTCGTGCACATGGCAGCACATGATGGTTAAATAAGCATTTGGTGTGCTATTTGCAAAGCCTGTTTTTCCAAATTAATAAACTCAACAGCTGCAGCATTGAGTACGAGTGTAACTGATCTAACATTAACAGTTCTGCCATCATCTGTTGCTGAATATAATATATATCTATTGATTCTTGCTAATAAAGCGCATACGGTGTTGTAAAGGACCTCTTCTCAGCCGCACTTTGCAGGCACACAGCTGCTGGAAGTCTTGTTTTCAGGATGACATGAATCGCAGACTGATAAGCTATTCGAGCAACGCTGTTTTTCAGATAGTTTGGGAAACTGGTATTTTTGAGTTTTTAGTTGATTTCACAATTGTACCCTTGAACGTGCAAGGAAAAAAACGTAAAACAAAGCAGGCTGTGTATCCATGGCCTGGGTTGCTTCCACGGCTGGTGTGATAACAGGCGGAGTGTGGTTTTTCTTTGTGATTCAACAGATGCTCAGAGGAGTGTGTTGGGAGCATGGCGGCTGGCTGTTCCTGTGTCTTTCCAGACAAATGTCGGCAGCTTATGAGAGGAATGAAGTCAGAACTGTGTCAAGATAGACGTGTCGAGACGATACATCTCGTTAGGCTCACTTCAGTTCAAGGTGAACCTTGAAGATATTCTGGGTCAAGGAGGAGGAGTGCCGCCAGAGAGGCGAGGAAGGCGACATGTTCCAGGGGAAGTCTGCTTTTCTTTTAGACGCTAAAATTAGTTTATAGTTCAGTAGAGGCTCTTTCTTCCTCTGAGACTTGTCAGGTGTAAGAACATGACGCATTTGGACCTTTACGTTGATTAAAAACACAAACAAAGAAGGCGTTTTCCCGCTTGCGTGCCAACAACAGTGCAAAGAACGTGCTCCATTTTGCACTCTCTCTCCTCTGCACACCTGACACAGCGAGTGTTGAAAACGTCATCGGTTTTTAAAAGGAGGAGTGGACGGCGTTTCTCAAGGTTCAAATTAACTGGTGTTGGTAAGGGGGTCAGAGTGAAGGTCACCTCTGTGTGGCGGAGCTAAGATATATAATGAGGACAATAACACAGTAATGAGGATTCTGAAAGCTGTGAGCTGAGCACAGGAATTAATCTATACTATCTCAGCTGTGATTAAAGCAGTAACAATCCGGTTTCGCCTTTGGGGGATGCTGATTAATACTCTGGGCCATTTCTCAGTGCAGCAGGAAAGGAAAATGACTGTTCGAAGGGAAAAAAGCAACAGAGAGATGGGTGTTTTCCTATATTTGTGACCAACTGTCTCATTTGAAGTACATTAGCAACATATATCTCCTTCAGCTCTTGAAAAAGGATCATTGAGCATCATTTGTAAAACCCCCAAGATGATGTCTACAACAAAGAAGGTGCACAACTTCACCTACTTTTTGTGGATGAGGTCTAAATTCAGTAGCTAGCTAGCTACCATCTCTTAGGAAGTTTGGGTAGCATCCTGCTAAGCTCGTTCATCGGCAGGTTTTTAGCATCTTTTGAGGCAAAGACAAAGAACAACATGGCACGTACAATTAGCAGCAAGCAGGTGGAGCATTTAACAGAGAACTGAGGTTTAAAGAAGGCCCAGGATTAGAGTGCTTCCTTTCATCAGGTCACCAGAAACACAAATTCTAATGAATGCTAATGATCAGCCAAGTTGCCTCCTGGCTGATGGACTACTTTCTGTTTACGGCCAAGAATTTGGTTTTTGGTCACCACCTTGGTGTTTTGTTGGTGCCAGAAGTGGTCGTGTTTTGATAAGAAGCTGTAGTGCTAAGTTAACAGCTATCATAAGCTAGCTCAGTATATCATGACTTTAAAGCTTAATACAGTTTAAATAGGGGACTAATGAGAAAAAATGACTGTTCGTACGTGCATCCCTCCATCTTCTGCCACTTCTCTGGGATCAGGTTACGATGTAAACACTCAGCAGAGACGTCAAGGCCTCCCTCTCTCGGCTACTACCTCCAGCTCATCAGGGGAAACACTGAGGCTTTCCCAAACCTGCTGAAAGATACAATCTCTCGACTGAGTCTGGAGTATGCCCTGTAGCCTCCTCCCAGTCACCTTCCCCGAAATCCATCAAGGAGACATCCCAGTCAGATACATAAACCACCTCAACTGGCTCCTTTAAACCACAACCATCCATCGAGAGAAAAACGTTTTTTTCTAACAGGACATAAACATCCATATTTCTGTTTATGGCACTAGTTGGTAGCATAAATAGTTTAAAATGAGTGTGTTTTAACCCCCTTTGCGGTCACCCTGGGGGCCACAAATTTAAATAATGGGACTTGGATACTGCTGAATACCTCAGCATTTAAAATCCACCTGAATATAGACTGCCTTCCCTTCTCGATAGCCTAATATTGATATTCATCTTGCAATGGGGTGATTATGCAGAAGCATGTAAGGTAAAATATTAGAGGAGGAATGCTATTTGTTCAGTTTATGTTGGTTTTTCCAAACTTAAAGCCAGCTAAGAGAAGGGCTTTATGTGTGCAATTTTTGATTATGTGTGTTTGTAGCCTTGCCACTGAGGGCTCTCCTCAGTGTAAAGAGGCCTGGCCAGTCCCAGTTTATACACACACCCTGTTTATTTTGCCCTCTTTGTTACGCACTCATACACATCAATGCCCGTTCCGCTTTATGTCGTCATTCTTTTCAAAGGTTCTCTCAGCGCCTGCTGTGCTCCTGCCCTACTATATATAAGAAGAGAGGTTAATCAGCAGACGCACACCAGGTGTGCCACCTTCCTCAAACGAATCACTTTCCCTCCTCTCTTCACAGCTGAGCCAGAAAACCACACCCCACTGCCACAGTATTTTCACTGAGTCAGAAATGTGATGCCTTTGGGTGTCTGCACCAACTGCAGCCATAAAAATCCAATTCCTCAGTGATGAGAGGTGTTCTGACCAGGGAGAGGCATGGAGACAGTTTCATATCAATTTCCTCTCATCTCATCTTAAGGCGTTTAATTCCACAGGTGGTACAGCTGAGTAGTTTCATTTTAAACTGTGAAATTACCACTCAGGCACATAAATGACTTGAGGCCAACAAAGATGTCATTTCACTCCCATTTGCATGTCATCGATGTCACATCTGCAGGACAGTAAAGTCCAAACACCAAGGCGTGGTACTGACCTGCACTTTAATCGAGGTTCAGCTGGCACTCAAGAGTTAAACCTTTGTCCTCACCTGCAGGATTAGATATTCCCCTCAGGGCAGTTTGTGTTGGTTCACTTCGAGCTCCTTGGAACATAAGAAAGAAGAGGCTGTTTCACTCGCTCCACTTCTGCTTTTCAACACTCAATCACACCTCAGGAGAAGGGAGAAAATCAAATGTCTGAATCACTCAGTGCAGGTCGGGAAAAAGGTCAACCCGGCCTATTTCTGGGTCCTCTGTTGCCGCAGTGATGCTGCCATCTTTAATTCATAGCCGTTGTCTGGGCTGTCGCCTGGAGCTGGCAGCTGAGTGACTGAGAGTGACCTGCCTGCCTGGGAATTCTGAGGGAATTGTGTCTGGTTACACTCTTCTGGATGCCAGGTGGTTTCACATCAGGATCTCTCTTCAGTCAAAGTGACCCCAGAGTCCCCTGACTTTGACCCCCAAGCTCCTAATTCAGGTTAAAAACTTTTAGATTTAGTTTCTGTTAAATGCTTTGAACTAAAGAAAAAGTCCCATAATATCTATATGTGCCATCTTGCTAAAATGCTAAAAAAGCTACGGCTAAAAGCTAATTAGCTTCGCACAAAATCTGTAAACAAGGGCAAACAGCTAGCTCTGTGTTAAAATAACCCAACAGCACAGACTTTCAAGCTCACTTATTAACAAGGTATACACTACAGGTGAAAAGCTGGAGGTCAATTAGAAATGTGCTCAATGGAGAAAGCAGCGAGAGATAGATATCTAGCAGACTTAATTACATATTTTGTTGTTCTTTTTAGCCATTAACACTTTATTCATTCGCACAGAAGTTGATTGTCCAGGTCCAAATTACTACTTTTTTTAATGTACAGAAGAGTTGTCAGCTGCACTAGTGTGACTGTGAAACCTTTTTTCCTCATGATCGTTTAACCTAAAGCTTTTACAGTGCTTTAACTAAACATGCTAAGCTAAGCTAAGCTATGCTAACTGGCTGCTTCACAAACATTGGGCACACAAGAAAGCTCTCACCTTAGCCTTGAGAAGAAAACTGTTCCTTTAGACATAAAAGGGTATTTTTTTTCTCTAATGCAGTGATAGAAGTGAAGCCTCGATGGTAGAATTACTGTATTTTCTTGTGGTGTTAAAGTGAATTATTCATTTTGTCCTTCACCCCAGAGAAAATAATTTCCTGATGAAATGTGGGTGAACAAAATGTCACTGTCTTATTTAAACAACTGTTATAGCAGCGTCCTGCCATGTTCAGATGAAAACGTGTGGGGGGAATGTATAAAAAAACAGAGGATCGTGATAAGGTAACCAGAGCTCAGTTGCTGACACATAGCATGCAGCTTTTGACAAGAACAGACCTTTTGGAGCAGAGAAAAGCTTGGAGCCATCTTTAATTTTAGCAGGAGAGCGCCTTAATGACACAAGCTGTTTAAATCTGCGGACATGGTGTCAAGCTGATGCTAATTTGCTTGCAGGTGATGTTCTTCTCTTCTGTCCCCGCTCCAGCCACGCTCCCTTTTCAATTCACTTGCACTTTTATTGCAGTTGTCACCCGCCGCGCTGTGCTAAAATGGCTTTTTTGGCTGACGGTACAGCTGTCTGTGATTTAAAAAAAATGAGCCAGGCGTCCTTGGTCGCACCTTATATCTATAATAAAAGATACTTTGGTGGCCCCAGAGAGTGAATGAAATATGCCCTTAACTGCAGCAGGCCTTGGGATTGGCTGTTCTCGCTGCCAGGCTCCCAGCGTTCTCCTTGGCCCCTCAGACATCGCAGATGGTACCCGAGCACCGGCCAACCACCTGTGAGGGAAAGTGGATGATCAGGCCTCTGACTTCTTGTTGAGCTTCGGGTTTTGCCTCATAGGGACATAGTTAATGTTCCGGGCAAGGTCAGCCAATCACAGCCAAACGTTTAGAGACCTAAATGTGCACTGGGATGTGTACTTAATAGCATTATAATGCTCAGGTGGAGATTGACTGTGGGATAATGTGGTTATATTGTTTTCTAATGAGAAACGTATGTAATTGCTTTTCCTCAAACAAGCCTTTCACTCCTCTCTGATTTCACACCCCCAAGGGGAGATACGCATGCTGCTGTGTCCCAGCACGCAGGTGGTTTTAGTTATAGGTGAATAATTTTTTGCTTGTGCATGTGCTGCTCCTTGTTTACTTACACGGTCGGTGCACTTGCTGCCCTAAATAGCAGTTACTTGTAACAAAGTAGACAGGACACATCCTTGTAAAGTGTTTCTGTGCTGCATGTAGAGGTCTCGGAAAGGGTAATAGATCCCATCCAAGTTCCCATTGTTGCATGCTTTTCTGAAGGTGTTATTTATGCAAAGTCTGCACAGGATGTTAATGTCATTTTGAAAGGCAGACAGAGACAAACAGTGACTGTAGCACATGTAGTTATGCACTTCTGTCTGATACACCTCCTATTTTACCGTCTCTTGAGGATACAGGCCTCTAACTACCGCTGCATCTTGTTAAAAAACTGTGAAGTAACTCCTGTGACCTTCTGGAGTCTCCCTTCATACAGCATTTATAAATTAGGTCACAAAGCATCTATTTTGGGAGCGGAAACTTCTGCATATTTACAGCAGTTGTAGTCGGCTCTCATCTAGTGCAGCTACTAACAATTACTTTCATTATCTTTAAATCTTAATAATAGTTTCTAAAGAGTCCTGATTTCTTGGTTTTTTGCATATTTGTCACACTAAATCTTATAAATCATCAACAAAAATAACCTGAGTAATACAAAATGCACCTGATCCTGTGTAAAACCTAAAGCTAATCAAACGTTTGTGGCTGTGAGTCTTTTATATCACTGTGGGGGGAATTTTGGCCGAATTGTTTAAAATTCCCCCACATTGGAGGGTTTTGGGTATGAACGGGCTCCAAAGCATCTCAATCAGATATGAGTCTGGACTTTGACTGGGGCGCTCCAAAACCTTAATTTTGATTGGAAACACAATTGCTGGTATGTTTTAGATCATTGTTATAACCGGCATAACAAAGATAAGTGATAACAGTGTGAAAGGTGATATATGACATGTTTTTACTGCATTGCTCACATGGGTCGAAGGAAAAAAGTCACATGCTTAAGTTAAAAATCGGCTAACAAGCACAAATCATTTCCCTTTAAATCCGTCTGTAACTGCACTTACTTGACTTGAAGAGCGGCTACAGATAGGCCATGATTGATCTGTGACGAGGCTGACACGGCCTCAGTACTTAATACCAAACGTAACACGTTTTCATAAAGGTCATTGTGTTTGTGAAATTATCTTGTAGGCCTTGGGTTGAATAAAAGAGCATGGCTGTTCTTTGTCAGGATGTGTCATCAAGATATAGCAAGGACTCCTTTTTTTTTTTCCTCCCTCAGCATCGACAAGTCCTTTTTTCTGCCTGGGGTAATCAGCAGCATCCACTGTGATTGCATTTTAATTAAAAGGCGCCATTTTAATCATCTCGGCACGGTGTTGGAGAAAGGGGCTGTGCTGTTATCAATTCTATGTCCCTGCCTATCTCACACGCAGACACGCACACACATACAGTCTGACTAACTATGCTCGACTGGACGTGTTATTAGTGGAAAGTTGTAATTAATATTGAGAGCTGACAAGGCTTCCCAGAGAACCCCATGAATTAAGCAGGGAAGTGATGAGGAAGTAAAGTTGAATGGACTGACACTAATTGCGGAGTGCTGAGATGTGCATGGTCAAGAGGGATTGACTCTTTCAGCTCTAAGTGACTGCTTTATAAGTTTGGTGTAAATTCTTCTTTCACTTACCTTCAAGCTAAATGGGAAAGTCTTGGTAAGTTAAACAGAGTCGTGCGAAAATTAGGGCTGGCAGGTGAATATTGTTTGTGCAGTCTAGAAAATGTCAGAGCTTCATTTTTTCTCAAGCCCAAGGTGATGTCTTAAAATTGTTTAATTTGTGGAAACAACAAACTGACAGGAAGTGATGCCTAATTAGAAAAAGCAAAAATCCTCTCAGTTTAGAAGCTTTAACTGTAATCGTTAATCAACTATCCAAACTTTTTTAGTTAATTTTTTCTGTTGATTGATTAACCAAGAAATTAATTGAACTCTAATTAATGTTCATCATCAGAAAGTGAAATGACTCAGTCAAGAGTGGTAATGGCCCATGCTTCTCCAGCAAGCACTCGGCAACAGTGGGAAAGAAAAACTCATTTTTAAGCTTTTAAGGAAGAAACCACCAGCAGAGCCTGGCTCAGTCATCTGCCCGGACTGGATGGGGGTGAGGGGAGAATAACAACATAAAAGACACCCTGTGGAAGAGAGCTAGAGGTTAATATAGGTGATACAACAGGTGCAGGCTACTGACACAATCCAGAACATATTAGCAGGGTGCAACACGCTAGCAGGGAGGGCATACGTGGTACTGGAAATTGAACATCCGTGCTGGGTATGGCCTGGAGATCCCAAGGTCAAAACAGGCCACGCCCCATTGGTTGGTCGAGAATGACCGAGCCCAGATGCTGTGGCACTTCCATAGAGGATAGAGCTGGACAAACTGTTGATGGCTAACACAGTGGACATAGCAGTGGGAAGACAGCTATAGTGACAGATGTAGCTAAACCAAGTGATAGCACCGTTAGGAAAAGAAACATGACAACATTCAATATTCATTCACTCACAGTATACATAAAGTTTTGAAATATATCAAAAGATATCAACAGAAAAAACAGTATCAGTATCAGTTCATTTAATTTCTTCTCAGTTCAGTAAACAGCTGTACAGTACAACACGTGCAGGTGTATGTCAGTCCTGGTCCTCCCTCAGGTTGTGTCATTTTGATATATGCTGGGCAGCCAGATAGGTCCCGTGTCCTTCTCCTTGGACTGTTTCTAATTTTTTCATGTTGTTTAGCTCACTGAAATACAGATCTGAACTGGTTGAAGTAAGTGGTCCTCACGTCACTGAATAATTAAGAGGATCTTAATCTTAAGAGGAAATGCATCTCTGTTTCAACCTCACCTGTCACAGTTTTGTTTCTGTTTGTATCTTCCATTGCCGGTTTATGGTCACTGACCTTATGCCTGGTTAGAATGTTTCTGATTTCTGCCTCTGACAGTCAAGGGATTTTCTGCCATTTCATAATCTCTCTAATTTGTTTTGGCTTTTAGTCCATTCTCTCCAGTCTTTCCGATAGATTTCTTTGCATTGTGTTCACTCTGACTTGTGTTTGGTAAGCAGTGCTGTTGTGAGACTTGTTGGGGCGTGTTTGTGCGGACACAGTCTCAACACCAGCTGGCATAAGTGGCTCTTGAGGGATTGAGGGTGTCTTGGGGGGATGGAGATCCTTTGAATGTTAATTTTGTGCAAGTATCTGCCTAATTCTGCTCGATGGGCATTTGTTGAGTTTTTCTTTGTACATGATAACCGAATCACCATAAACGTTTCATATATAATAAAGCATGAATATGAAGAATATGTTTGCAAAGGACAACATTTGTAATCCGATGAGTATTGACCGCCTGCACGATAAAGAGTAACTTGAGCAAAAGTGTAACTGTTTGGGGCTTTTTTAGATTTTTGTTAGCCTCTTTAAATGTATCTGTGTTGATAGTAAGCAATGATTGGAAGTATTCGCAGTAGAAGTACAACCAACAAGTACAAGTACAACCCTGCCATATTAAAATTGATAAAACTGTATAAAGTTGTCTCAAATCTACAGATGAAACTATTTACCATTAACATTCATATGGATTTTTGTTTCAGGCCTCTAGTCTGGATGATTCACTCTACTTGTCACTCTGTTTTTGGTCTCCACCAACTCCACCAACTATGGAAATATTTGCCCTTTTATCCGTCAGATCCGTCAGGGAGCATACAGAAAGTTTATCATCTGTTTATTTTCTGCCGCAAACCTTCTGATATAAGACAGAAAAGCCCAGCACTAAAACCCAGGTTTTAAACCATGAGCATTAGAGTTGTGGTTTTAGTTATTTGTAAATTGCAAATGTAACTGAAAATGACTCTTCCAAAAATATATTGGTGCATATACAGGCATCCTTTAGCCTATAATGTGTCCATTAAAATGAGGTATATACTCGTTATGATGCAGAATAATATTCAGGTACAATGAGTTGGAAAAGCAATTCATGGTCTTGGTTTTAGAGCAGTAAGTTCCTTTTCTTCAGTTTGGGACATTCTGCCTTTTAGTTTTGTTCCAGAGAGCTGAGCGACCTTACAGCTCTGTGTTGATGCCCCACTCTACATCGTTAAATAGCAATTTTGCTGACACATTGAAGCCATTACCTTGCAAAAGAGTAATTTCATAAAATGTGCCCTCGACTCCTAAACAAAATGGCTGCACACTGTGCCTGTAAGTTCCAGTTCCCACGCCTTTAATAATGCAACAGAATAATGACCCGCACGTCCAACTGGGAGAAAAGAAACTTGAAAAAACTTTGGATAAGCAAAGCCTGAAAAGTTCCGCTCTCTTCCACACCTGTCCTTATTATCTGCCCTTTCTGTGCCAATTGATTATCCGACATCCCGCAACTATCTCTTCTCGTTATTAAAGAAGTCTGACAGACACCTCTCCTCCTACTCAGCCTGTTCTTCATTCACGGTCACAAGCTGCTCGTCGCTGTCCATCGAGGCCACCGGGCCAAGAGGGTGCATCCAATTTTCTGCATGATGAGTGGAGGGAGGGGAAATAACAAAGATAAAAGAGTTGAAGAAACAGGACTGATGCTCAACCTAGTTGTTTGCAGACTCTCCGTGTGTTACCAGCACTGCAAACGCCATGAAGTAGTGTATCATGAGCTCAATGAACTAGCCTAAATCTTGTGCTCTGTGTAGTTAATTTTGATCCTGAATGTGCAAACACCTCCTCCGTACAAGACAGAAAATTACACTTCAGAAGAAGTTTTTTTTTTCATTTTGCCTTTTTGTTTTTGTTTTCACGCCTCAGCCTTTTCCTGGAAATGTGTAAATGTAGAGGATCACCTGTGCAGATCGGCAAGCAGAACAATCAGTCCTCTGTTCGCCGCAACTCCCACATGAGAGAGATATGAACACAGGGAACAGCTACTCATAATGCTTCTGCCATCTGTTCATTTATTAGTCTGGAACACCCATTCTTAGTCCAAGCATTAAAGCTCATTAATATTCATGCAACATTCATAAATGGAAGCGCTGCCCATGGAGTTGGGGTATCAGTGTCAGAGACAGGATAGGGGAAGTCACACTAATTGATGATTGATGGCTCTGCCATTAGCGGCAAAGCCTACGGCTAGAGTTAATGTAGTCCTAAGCTGCACTTTTATAGCTCTGCCACATATTTAGAAAATGTAGCTAATTTGGCATTGCATTTTCTCCGCAGCAAAGACAAACACTTTAACGACTTGAGCTGCTTTCATTTCTTGTCTCCTCTTTGTTTCACCTTCTCTGACCTCCAGGTTGCCTGTTTGAAGATGAGCTCTGTACACCCTATGAGTTCTGCGTCAACGGTAAGTCCGCCTTCATGTACACATACCTCTTTTTATCATATACAGGACACTTGAAAAATTTTATCAAGTTACACAGGCATAAAGACTCGCTGGAGACTACCAACTGCTAAGGAAAGTTGTGTATTACCCAACATGTTGGGAAGTGGTTGGTGGAGACTTGCTGTGGTGACGTGCAGTTTGCATGGTAGATGCTCACTTGTCAAGAGTGCTTGCAAACTGGTTAGTAAAACTGTGAAGAAAGCAATACAAACTGGAATCAGAGGCCGTCAAAGTAAAGGTTACACCTTTTGAAACATGTTGGTTCGAGCAAAAAAGCAATACGGGTAACTTTACTTTAAAGGCAAATGCTCTCTTAGTGAGCAGTTGGCAAATGTTTGCAGACAAGTTGGCCTCTTCCATGCAAACTGTGGAACGCAATCACAAAGAGGGTTTTGATGCAGCATCCACTTTGTGACCAATTTAACAGTGAGGAAATAGACATTTCATCCCTAATGACTGGAGGTTGCCAGAGGGTTGCCAACCAGTCTATAGGCCTATATGACTGAGAGTGTAATTATCATTACAAATGACCATAAAGCTCTGAAACCAATCATTAAAAAAGGTCTTTAAAAAATGCTCATTTGGGTTTCTCACATCTAATCAAACAAATTATAGGAGGGAGGTGTGGTTGCAGACAGAACAGACACCTCAATAATTGGGTGGATGTTTATCTTTTTATTGGTTTTTGGTAGTGTCACTTTAGGTTGGTTGTGGGAGATTCGATATACAAAAGGTCAACAAATAGTCATATCTCACTAAACTTTGTTTTAAACTGTGTGTGAGAAATTATTTTGACTTTTATATCACAGCTTTTGCTCCATGATTTCTCTTTACGTCTAATTTTTTCTTTACAGGGAATGAGTACCAGAAAACAAAGGTCTGGTCACTTGATCATAACTGAATCACGGACAAAAATAATACTCTGGTATTCTGATGTGTTTCCGCTTTCCTTATTAAAAGCAGCTTTCTCTAGGCAAGCATGCTCCATATGAAGCTAGTACAGTATTGTGCATGTCTGTGTTGCAAATTGGAGGAAGGAATTCAGACCCCTGGTTTCTTATAATATTAGCTGGTTGTCTGTAGTACACGATATTATAGGAAATGCAGTCTGCTAACTATAAAGCTCTCAGTACGACGGTGCTGTATCTACACCAATTAGCTGCAACAATAAAATCCAACACTGTGTAGTTTCCTTCATATACCTAAACAGAATTGGCCTGTAGACATGGACGCTTGCTCTCTTGGGGGTGGCCCGGGGTGTTGGACACACTGACACTGGCCGTGAATCCCTTGGGTCATGAAATTCCTGATGAGTGGAGCCTCCATGAGTCAAACTTGTGCCAGCAAATCCTCGTATGGCGATTGCATCCCAATGCCTTCCACTCTTTACTGTGGTAAAATGTCAGTTTTTCTGCTTGCAATGCAATGTTTAAGTTACTGGTATCTGTCAGCATAACATTGACGTGAATGTCCACATCCAAGATATTCAAGCGAAACGTCACATTGGAACAAAATGCTATTGGGTCCACCTGTCAGCAGTTTTAATGTTGGTGCTGATCATGAAACTGGAGTTGTGCACCAAGTGAAATTTTGGAGTCATTGCTGTAAGTGCTTGTGTTTTAAATTTTGTAAATGTGAGGTTCACCAAAGTGGAGTTAAAGTCTCAACATCTCCGAACCTGCAGATAAAGCCTTAAGCTATTTTTAATCGCTCACAGATTTATATATAGATAGATGGAGACTGAAGGTCCCGCTCACAGCATTCTTCTTAGTTTAGACATACAGCATGAGTCATACTTAAGAAAAGCTACAAAATTGAATGTGAGCCAGGCTGCAACAATAATACCACACAATATAAACACACAGAAGCTCTCTGATCTCATTCATCTCATGATTGATGCCGGCGTCTTGTATTCCCCCCTCCCGATTCTGAAGTTTCTCCAAACCACACATGATCTCGACCTCATTTGCAAACCTTCTCGCCATGGAGCACGGGACTGTCTGTCTCAGTGGTCGCCATGACAATGCATCACCGGATGAACAGAGGGGAAATGTCATAGCTTTTCACTGTGTGGCATTCAGGCGGCTCACGCAGCGGGCTGTAATTTTAAAGGGGATTGATAGCGTGTCGATATTGAGGATCGTCTCCGCGGAAAGTCGTCGGGAAAGGTTAATGTATTCAACACAGCAGCAGCAGGAAGTCAGGGAAGGGTCAAACGTGTATGGAGCGGTTTCATATCCACGTGTTTGTTTTTGTCCTGGCAGGCATAATGATTAAATGCCTGTGCTTTGAGCCTGTTTGTTTGTCTGCACCTTTCAATTACTTTCTGCAGACTCATCCTGAAATCTGTATCACAAACAAGATGAAGGCAACGAGAGGAAGACAAGCACTTTCTCAGGCAGCAGAATTATATGCAAAACATGAACTACAGCTAACAGAACACAAAGTATCAAACTGACTATTAATATGCTAATAAGAGGAAGAGGATGAGAATGACCCGAGTTAACATTCGATTTTGAACTTTGTGTATGTCCTCAGATTTTTGTAAACATGATTACAAAGCCAGCGTGCATCATAGATAACTCATGCATGATCCGATTACATTTTGAAAAAACCTTCCTGCATAGTTTTGCATACTATTGAAGGAACACTGATTTGAAACTGATGCCAAAACTCCTTCACACTTAAAGCTACCAAGAACAAAATGATACCAAATAATTTAGCATGGAAAACAACTGAATTTACAGTTTACTTGCAACAAAGCTGATTTTTTTTGCCTGTGAACAACGTCCTATCCGGTCGTTAAGTGATGACGTGACGAATCCTACTTCCGGGCCTAAAGTAGTCTGCGTTTAATATGGCTTTTTGTGTTGTTAACATGTTTAATGTTTTGTATTTTCTTCTATTTAATCTCAAAAAGCTCCTAAAACAGTCAGTGATCACTGTTGACCTCCCTCGGCTTTTATTACCGCTAATCATTTATTTAAGCTCAGTTTTTAAAACCTTAGGATGTAACTACAGCCCAGCCCATGCAGCAGTATATGAATGACTAACCTCGTATTGTGGATGGATTATCTCAGTTGTTCTCCTGGCTGAAGTTTGGTCCTTTTACAGCATCCTGCCATGCATTTGTTCCTGACCACCGAGAACACTCACGTTAACTTTTATCGAGTGGAAAAAAAGTTAGCTTGTTTATATTATGCTAACATAGCTGTGTCGCTAGCAGTCACGTAGCACATCATTATATACCAGCTAGCCAAACTTCAGTAACCCTACAAACGTCACTGCTGTTTAGTTTTCTGTCTTCATTTATGTTGGAAGTGATAACAGAGCTGTACGTTTTAATTTGTTTCCAAAACCCCGCAGTCAGGACATGCTATATTGTATTTAGATAGAAGCTAGCGAGCTAACTTCCTGCTAACTTCTAACTCCGTTAAATGTCATAAATTCCGTTTTCATGGATGCCTGGATGTTAAACTCAATTGTTACACCTGGTAGAGCAGAACACTGATCATTTTATTAAAGATGAAAGACTTTAGACAGTTTTTCAACTCTTAGTAATGCCATAGTGATCGTTTTGTAACCCCTATAGACATGATTACTAGTATTTTCTTGTTTTTTCCTGGTATTATTATTTCCGACACCCCTTGAACACACTTTGATTTTCCGTAGTTCAGTGAATGCAACAAAAGCACGTTGCTGCATTAAGCTAGGCAAAACGGAGCAAGACAACCGAGAGCAATTAACAAGCTACACAGTGAGTCTTTCGGTATAAAATAAGTGTTATAAAGTATTTTTAACAGTCTCTAACTTAAAGTTATGTACTTTTCAGAGGCCTTTATGTGTTTTACTCTCGACCAAAACCAGGCAGAGCGTGTGTTTGTTTCTTGGGAACTCCGGTGAGTTACTAGAGATGATAAGTTAGCAGGAAAACTTATGCTAATTTTACATGTGGTAAACACTGCAACAGTGCGAAGTCTGTATTGTCTAAAAAAGCTAAAACCAGTCGGAGTACTTGAATTGTGTGTGAAATGGAGTGTCATATTTTATTTTATTGTCTATTTGATTGGGCATCTTCACAAATGCGCAAAACTAACGCAGGATGCACTTTTCTTTTAGCCATAAATGTTGTCCAGTGCTTTTTCTGCACTTTTCATTTCAGTTATAGGTTAATACATGTAAATAAGTTATTTAAAACTAGTTACGTTACAAACATTTCATGATGTGATTACATATGCCTTAAAAAGGGGTATATAAATACAATTGATTGTAATGCTGTAAAGCAATACAAATGGAATTCATAGAAACAGAACAATGTTAAAACAACAGTGTACTTGATTTTGAAAATTTTATGAGATCTCATTTTATTTAGAAAAACTGTTAAGAACTATTTTGTTTATTGCTCTGTACTGTATGTGCAGACTGGTTTTTTTTTTGTGATCCTGGATCTGAAGTGGTTCTGGATATGGATGGCGAGCCAGACCCTGTGACAACTCTTGGCGAATCCAAAAGCAGTGTGGCCAGCTGTTCTGGATGCAGGAGTAGAGCTACGGTCTGAATTACTTCGAATTGCAGGATTTCAGATAAGCAAGAGCAAAAACTGCTTACTTGATACGGATTGTTTCTCTGGGAAACTGTTGAACTCCCAATATCCTGCTCGTCAGGAGTCAGGTCTAAAGAGACTACTTATTTTATTTTATTTTATTTTATTTTATTTTATTTTGTTGTTATTTTCAAAAGAGCGCTCTTCTCTGTTGATCTTCTGTTAATTTTCTATGCTGTTTACATTGGGTTATTGCACCACTGTAACATTGTAATAAATCTGCCGGCTGTTCAACACTCAATTCTCTCAAATTTATTTTACTCCTCTCGAATCTAGTCTATAAGCTTAACCCTACTATACTAAACAGGTGTTACAGTTTGATATATGGACCTGCAGCGGAGTTTAGGCCCAGACACAGCTAGTGACGTCAGACTTAACGACCGGATAAGAGTGATACTGTACATGGGAACTATTGCATATTGACAGTAAACAATCTGATTAATGACAATAAACCACTAGTACTGTAAAGTCACAATATGTGGTCTTTTATCGCGGTAATAAATTGACTGATCGTTTTTTCTACTCTGTTTGAGTACTCAAACTGCTTCCTTACTACAAGTCTAATTCACCAATTCACACATACATTCATGAAAGCTCTTTTTTCTAGTATTAAGTGCTTTTAATCGAACTTTGACTAGGCATCAGGGACAATACCGGTTTCAATGTCTGGCCCAAGAATACTTTGACATGCTGGCTCGAGGAGCTAGAACACCCTACCTCCATATCCACAGCTGGCCCTCAAAAATGGACATCATGCTGTGACATAACACCTCTTGTTTAAGTGTAAAGAATGACTTTTAATGCTTTGATGCACAGGTCAGGACACTTTATTGGGCTTGCGACTAATTGCTGTTTTCATTATTGATTACTGAGATATTTTCCAGCCCAGTGAGTCATCCAGTGGCTGGTTTTATCCAAGTAACAGATAAAGTGCATCCTAATTGTTTTTGCTTTACTTTTCTGTCAGCTAACTAATCAATTAATCAACTGGTTTTTGCACTCTGTGGCAACACTACAAGGGTTCAAAATTAATAATTGTGGCTGCAGTAACCACATACCTGGAGAACAGAGACATATCTTTAAAGATTTGTTCAACATTTTACAAAGATGAGACCAATGATGCCACTCATGCCTGCACTATAAATATCAAGCAACAACTAGCATCTATAGCTACTTTAGCACAAAACTACACCTAAAATGCCACATAATTGGGTGGGTGTCAGCCGCAGCACAGCTTGTGAGTCTGTGTGTGAGAGCGTCATCATGGCAGAATATGATCTTCGAGGCACCTCGAGGCAGGAACATCTAAATATGTTTTTGAGTACTTTGGCAGGTGTTCGTGTGTTTGTTTGTATGGAAGTGGACAGATTTGTGACTGGATACGCAAAATTTACCAGGCGTGTGAGTTCAAAATGAAGACCAAATTCAGCCCACGGGTACCGAGTACTCATCTTATCACATAACAGTTTAGTAATAAACTCTGGGTACTCATAGGCTGGAGCGTCAGCATGTAGCCAGTGTGATCCCCATGCAAGATTGGCCTCTAGTCGTATTTTCCTTTTAGCTTTTATTTATTTATTTTGCCTTGCTCACAGAATCCGTCTCCAACTGAAACGCAATTACTGCGCTGTGCTTGTTCACTGTAGGAAAATATATACAGGCAAAATAGACTAATGTTAGATTAATGTACCTAATATGCAAGTAATGAAACATTATTTAGTTGCCTCATCGGCACACTCAGTCTTGCTCTGTCATTCTCCATTGGACTCCTGATGAGCAGCATCTACTGCACAGACACATGATGTGTGGGAGTAACTAGGTCTGCCACATCAACTCTTCCTCAGGTCCCCGAAGGAGTAACCTGGTTTATTCTGGGCTGGGCCAACCGTTCTTCACCCGGGCTGTTGCCATGCAGGGTGGCTGAGGGCAGGGAAGGGTTGCATCATTTTATATGTGACTGACTATCGTTTTCAGTGCTTATAAAAACACATTCTTATTTTTGCACTCAAAAGCATGAAAACAGCTCTTTACTAATCAATCTCTATTCATCACGAACATAAGACCCCAAATTTACCGCATCCATAGCAACATATTCACCCCTTTTAAGGCAAACCTAAACCACTGGTGCAAATGATTGTCTAAACGTTTCAGCTACGCTTTCTTTGTTCACGCCGAGCTTTAGCATGACAATATTTTATAATTTAACATTAATTTGTCAGCTAAAATTACAATTAACTGCTTCCTTGCAGATTTTATTAACTGTAGCTAGCGAGAATGAGCTAATATGTGATGAGACTTTAATTTTTTTATTTTTTTTGTAAAAATATGATATAATAAAAGACTACGACAGGTATCAGCATGCGCACTAGCTAATCTTCCCGTCTTCAAAGAGACCTTGGCGGGTTGAAAAGTCTGTTTGCTGTCAGTTGGGTATTTCTTGCTAAAATTCAAATGATTCCAGCTCAGTTTATTTCCCTCACTTGGTGCAAAAGATGAGGCTAAACTCACCTACTTGTTTAATACTGGAGACAATAAAACATGAAAGCCATCCACTGAATTCCCCTAACTTATTTTAAAAAAAGTAAGATTTTGAACAAAGATGCTTCAGTATGAACTGTAGATTAGGTAGATCATTTAATATCCTTACACATACCATCTGACTTCCTGCCGTCATGTCTCATTTTTAATGCAATGCTTCAAATCTTTACCCTTGTCTTCAGGGAATGCTTTTCTAGACGTTGTTCTAAAAGCATATGTGATTACCTGGGAAATGCATTTTATTTTGATGCAGCTCTCCAAAGTCTGTGGCTTACTGCTATCATAAGCTAGGCTAAAGTACAGCGGATAAGTGCTACATGTTTCCCTCGGGGCACACTATTAAACACTTAACCAACAGTGTGGTATCGATTGGCGGTTATCTTTCCTCCACTCGGGCCAATATTGTCTGAAACATCCACACTTTATTTCAGATTTAAGCTATTTAGGCGATGCTTCTATTGATCAGCAACAAGTGCAACTGCAGCATAAACACCTTAAGTAACCACTACAAAATCCATCATGTCAAAACAATACAAAAAAAAAAATCTGCAAGGACAGAGAAAGAGCGCCAGAGCTCAGGAGGCAAATCCAGGAATAATCATGTATGAAGTGCTGAGTAAAGTAACTGTAAGTATTAAAAGATGCTACAACAGGTTTAACAAAAGACACGAGCTCTTCAGGGGAAGGAAAAATGTAATAATAGAGATTTATGCCCCACAGGCATATTCAACAGGCGGTATGTTTTCATCTGAAAGTCTGATTTATCTTTATTCATTTCTGTATTTCCATGTGGTTTACAGAGTATGCATAAATATAATTATCATTTCAAAGCCACAACTGCCACACAGGAAGCCCAGAATAACCTGTAAACACTTCATTAATCATATCCTGATCACTTTAGCTTTTGTTCCCATACCGTTCCTTATTTGCACACTACATCTGGCCGGACTCGGTGCGTTGATCTGAGTCTATTTATTTTCATAACATGAGTTGCGGCGCTAATATACCTGTTCCAATAAATCTTAATTTGTCTCCTGGGTCCGTCTGCCTCATCCTCTGAATGTACAGTCTTTTGGAAATGCTTTGCTGACTGTCAGCTTTAGTGTTTCCTCATGTTATCCAAGAGCATTAGCTTTCACAGTTTAAATAGCTTTAGCAGCAGCCGGGCGTCTCTCTGTCTGTCACAGCGAGAGGAGAGACGTGCCTGGATTTAGAGCGCTTTACCTTTTTCAGCTGAAAATCTTCTTTATTCCTGCCAACGTGCTGCTTATCCAGTCACAGCTTCTCTTGAACATCACTGATTTATGGGATGGTGCATTTGAGGGCTGATCAATTGATTGATTTTGTGGCCTACTTTATGTATTATGGATTACATTGATTGTGCTTTAATTGCGCTGCAGTCTTGCCACTGCAAGACAGCACATACTGATGTATCGTCAGCTTAATGCTCCCTTAAGCCTCGCAGGAGATCATCAGAAAATCACTGCAAATAGACTTCAGCTGGACGGTTCGGACATTCCTAGATCTGTTCCACTCATAGTGACATATTTTAGGAAAATCATTTTGCCGTTTGACTGATTCCCACGTGTCAACCCTCTGCATACCAAACACATGCTGGGAACCTCCAGGCCTGGAATTAAAATGTTGTTTTTATCTGTCAAAAAAATAGAAGGAAAGAAAAATGTGTTTTCCTCTAAGCTGTCAGCTACAATAACCATTCCTGCTTGTTTTGATCTCCTCAATATTGTAAATATACTCACTAAAGTGACAGGATAATGCTTTGTGATTCATTGTGCATGTGGCTCTGAATGGCTCGGCACCACCTAGATAGACCAGTCAACTGTTATATTTGCCAAACAAGGATTTCTTTGTTGTTAAACACCTGACTTCTATATTTAATGCACTAAATCACAGTGTGTGTGTGTGTGTTTTCATATCTGGTTGCCATCGGGAATGTCCCTGACAACAGAGAAGGAAGTAACATGTGCCATCACCATGGAAACCAGTGAAGGATGCAGAGCATCAAACATTGAACAGTTTTCCGTCACTTGTTATGTCACCAGCCTCCCTTTATTTCTTACATAATTGTCGCTGATAGTGTAATAACTTATAAAAATATATCACAAAACACTCTTATTTTGGGATCATATCAACTGCGACACCCCGGAAAAAAAAAAAAAAAGAGGGATTGATGGCAAAGAGGAAGGAGACAGTTGACGTTCTGTGATGCACACACGTCTGTGATGATCTGAGTCTGTAGGTGGGAAGTTTTCCTCTGCGCTGTTGGAGTTCTTGAAATAACTCCGGAGCGTTGCACCGTGCTGTCTATGCTAATTCACCTCCTCCCACAGGCTTATTCCTGTACAGAGCTGTCATTTAATGATTCACAGGGAAGAGGGGGGGGGAAGCTGGAGAGGGACACACCCGCATCTCGTTAAAACTAAGAATTCAATTTAGAGCATCGTTAGACATCACATTATTATCTTTCACGCAGAATCACTGTAGCCAAAAGAAAACTGCTGTTTCCATTTGCAGCCATTTATATTTGGTGGTATGGCTGTGCTGTAGGACACACCCAATCACTATCCACTTGTATATGGAGAAAGACGGAGTCGGGAGAACCGACACAGAATACTAAACATCTGATTAAGCCAGAGAAGGCGTGAAAAGAAGGGAAAAGGAGGTTCTAGGCTGGAGGTGGGTTGTAAAGTGGCTTGCAGTTATGCAGTAACTTCAGACAGGCCCATACAGCTCAAAATATTGAGCCTCATATAAGACTGGATTGCTAATTGGATGTGTAGAACGGTATCAAATGATTGCACCTGAGCGTAACTTATTTACCTGACTTATTTACCACTAAGCTTGATCTCCAAAAGAGATGTTTCACTCTTAATGCAGAGAGACATCCACTGATCATGGTCATTTCGGCTTTTAATGATTTCTTGTGATTTCTTCTGTTTCCTGCGTACAGTAGCTCAATCTTTGTCTCGTCTGACCATATGTGTCCCAGTGTAGGTTACAGGAAATCCAAAATAAATTCAAATTTGTGCACCCAGTTCTTGTATCTAAAGTCATTAAATGTACAATTATTCCACCCTGGAAAAAGAAAAAGCTAAGGAAAATTCTGACTACTGTCTGTGATTGAAAAATATATCATAAATCGTTTGATTTGCACTTGTCTGTTTTCAGAACCCTAGGCAGAAAGTTGCAGTATGTAGTGGACATCAGTTTTTGCATATTCTTTGTTTCCCGATGTGTCATTAAATATCACTCATAGCATTGATGTTTGCTGTCATTGTCCGACATCTTGGGGCTAATTAATGGGAAGCTGTGGTGCATGACCACGTGCTGATTCACATCATTAAATCACAGCTAATCACAGCGGCATCCCTTACACATACTCTCACGTGGCAGCATAGATGATTGCACACATATGAGTGCACACTCGCGGAGGAAGTAGCTCAGATTGAAACTGCAGGATTCATCTCCAGAGATCTTCTTAGACTTTCCTTTAGTGAGTTTAGCAAACAAGACGCATGGATTTATCTTCCAAGCTGAGAGAAGGTGACAACACGGGTCATTTATATTCTAGGCCTTGCATCTACACACTCCCTCCTGACCCCCGGAGCCTCGGCATCTTTCAGAGGTCTACACCATCCATTGAATTATGGGGCTGATAGGGGCTCTGTGGCGTGGGTTGCCTAGCAACTTGTATTGAGTGAGGCAGGAGGCCTGCTGATAGGGAGATTACTGGGGTTCCCGATAAAGTCCTTCCTGCCATGAACGCCGGCTTATCGTGGTGCTGTCGGAGAAAAAAATGTCAGCTATTAGCTCCCCAAAAACAGGAAATCAGAGGTATGAGGCACAGAAGGTGCCTCACATAAATATAACATTTCACCTGGGCAGCTTTACATCATCAAAGTCACAAAAAAGGGGCTGTAAAATTGTGTGTGTGCGTTTGTTTCTCACTTTAAGCTGTAAAAAGAAAAAACACTCATGAACCTGTTTTCACCATTTTCCTCTCTGTAGATGGAGTGTTTGGAAGGTGCCAAGAACTGGCCGGTGCAGACCTGCACACGTACGATATTTCTTCGTCTGCTCTGCAGCGTCTCAGGATCCTCCTCCAGAAACTGGCTCACAGAGGTACAAACAGCCTGTCCATCTTTGTCCAACTTTCTTTTTGTCTCTTCGGCATCAGTCGCAGCAAATGCCTGTCAACTGCCATGGTGCAACGCAAGCCAAATAAGCCAAGCTGTCTCTTTGGCTAGGCGCAGCGCACCACCAGAGAGCTAGAACAGGTCATTTGACTCATATCAGGCTATTGTTGTGCCCCCATCGCCTAACTCTGGCAGCCAATCAGACCAGCACGTATGCCGCTCAGACATTTAAAGCTAATTTCGTAGATGCGAGGCTGTAAGGTGTGCAGTGTAATCACTTCAGACAGTGTGCACTGCTCACTCACTGGCAGCTGGCAGTGATTTTTTTTATATATATATATTTTTTCATGGCTATACATCTTCAGAGATATATTACATAAGAACTAACTATATGTGCATCTAATTTAGATGGAAATCAGTAGGAATTCCAAATATCTCTTTCATGTTTCCTAACATGGAGACATGCCGGCATTCCTTTGGATTTTGTATAATCAGTGCATCTAATGTGGGAAAATTGATATTCATGTCTTATACTACTTGTGGAGAACAAAGTCTTCTCTTGCTGATACAGTGTGAACGCCAGCGCTAATTAGGAAGCATGAATCAGAGGGGGAAAAATAGCTTAAATTCTGTGTACAATGGAAAATATGAAGCAAACGATAGTATTTCATTTCATGGGCCTGTGATTTAATAATTTAATAGCATGTTTCCTGGAAGCAAATATGTAATTTGGTACTCATTATAAGTATAAATGTAGACACAACATGTTCAGGCAGTACGTTCCTAATTAATTACATCCAATTAAATGCCTGAGCGTGTGCACAGCAGGTCAGATGAACATGCAAAAAGAGGAAACATGTCTACAATTCAGCATAGATGGGAATGTTCATTATAAACTCGTTAAAATGAATAGGTACCAAGAAAATACATGTTTGTAACTGCAGCTATGACCCACCAGGGGGCAGTAGACACCTTTAACACAGACCGTGACCGGCCGCTCAGCCCTCCAAGCGTAATTGGCTTTGCAGGCCACTCTGAGCTTAATATCTTTTAACAGGCGTAAACCAGTGTTGAAAATCATTAAGAGTAAGCAGCCGGCCAGAGAAAATCAAAAAAAAGAAAGAAAAAAAAAGAGGGAGAAAATGGAGTGATGAATATTAAGCCAGGCGAGACCACACATTTATTCTAATTACTGCTTAGAAATAAACAAATGAGAGCGAGGAGGATGAGAAGAGATCCGGTGTGTAAATGTTTTTTTTCTGCTCTGTTTTAAGAGGTGTTTAACTCTTCAGATGGTTTTCATTATGAGACTTCTTCGGTGACCTTGTATTTTAAGACTCCCGACACCACAAACATGACATCATCACTTTGAAACATGCTCGCCCATTCTGTCTCGTAGAATTACATCCA
Organism: Neolamprologus multifasciatus; assembly: GCF_963576455.1. NCBI lineage: Eukaryota > Metazoa > Chordata > Actinopteri > Cichliformes > Cichlidae > Neolamprologus > Neolamprologus multifasciatus. The sequence goes on along the minus strand of NC_140447.1, from coordinate 20,721,102 downwards.
CAGACACGGAGCATTATCTTCGGATGAGTCCACAATGCACTGTTAATGCTCGGTGGCACGTTATTCTTATCAGCTCAACAGCTATTGAAGTGTCATCTTTGAGACATCGGGGACCCTTTTTTGAGGCTAGACGGGGTTATAGAGACCATTGTACTGTAACCCAAATTGAAGAGATGAAGGGGAGGAAAAAAAAACATCAATGGAATCGATTTACAATCCTCTTTATCTTGCAGGCAGAAATCACACAATCTCTGCTCAATGCACAACACCAATGTCATTCGGATCAATAGAAACTGACCCTTGTACAAAAGGGCTTGGGTTGTCTGGATGTGCTCCCATTGGCAGAGCACATTGTCTGGTATTAAATTTTCACCACAATACCTCTTGAATGCAAGACGCTGTCATCCAGCTGCAAATGACTTTTATATTACACGTCATCTAAAGCTTAGTTAGTATTCACCGTGCACAGCTGCAGTCTTCCTACACATTTCATATAGCTAGACTGCTGTCATACAGCTTTGGGATCATTACGGCTCTGCTGAATATGTGTGCTGCTGTAGCCTTGGATTGTGTGACTATACACACAGGAGCTAATTCAGTTACTGCAGCGATTTGAATTTGATGTTCAATATATTCAAATGATGAAGTATTTAATTGACCGTTCTCTAAAGCCCTCACTGGAACAGCAATTTTCCAATCACAGCAGTGCTTTCCCTGCTTTGTAGAGGGCAGTGGGTTCTCCTGTGTTTTTTGTGTCATGTTATATTCTGTCCTCTCCTTTGGTCTCTGTTTCACCGGGTGATGGGAGTGGCTAACAAAGCAGATGAACTGAAGGTAAGGTCACAGAGAGAGTGCAATAAAGTTCTCCCAGTAGAAGTTAAGAGAAATAAATCAGCTGAAAGTGTGCCAAAATTAGGTGCAACGGACAACTTCTAGAACTCAACCCATAAACTTGACCACTATCTCTTTTGTGGTCGTCTGCTTTTGATGCCTGATTTATGCCACTGCAGATGTGTCCTGTCGTTTACGAAGGTATTTGTCTGCGGAGACTCTACAGAGAGGTGTTTTCGACCACTGCAGACAGATAGGCAGTCCAAAACTGCCCATCTATCTGCCCACGCGCTACCATCACTGGACCATAATTTCCCCATTAATCGCTACACTGCTCGCAGTGCTTCTGCCCTCGCCACATATACTGCTTTTGTAATCCACATCTCCTCTGTAACAGCAATGCTGAAATTTTAGTTATATTTTGGAAAGGAGGAAGACGTTGTAGAGAGCCAAATCTGGGCAGTAGAGCAGATGGTGGGTGATGACTGTGTTGCTGTGGCCAGAAAAACTCATGCCTTTTAACTATGCTGTGAGCGGGTGCACAAATGCATCGAAGTTTAGGTCGTTTGTACTCAGATGTTTTAAGATGTCCACATTGCCAGTGTAATGGTGGGGGAATCTGGGAAAAACAACAAGCAATCTCCTAGTTGTGCTCCTTACCTGATGCTCATTCTTCATGACCTCCGTTTGCTTTCTGTCCTAAGGCCCAGCTATCATCACCTACGATAATCCGTGGCATAAAACATGGGTTAGTTTAACATAAAAGTTGATACAAGTTTGTAGACCATGGTATTATGAATACGCGCACATGTGCAAGTGAAGCCAAAACTGGACCAAGGAACTAGCTAAAGAACAAAGGAGGAGTTCTCCAAGCAGCACACGACCTTGAAGGGCGGAGAAGGTTTTGCTTTGTTATTAAAGGTGCTGTTACAAAAATTTTGACTGCAACTCATACCTGGGTCTTTTAAACAATCTCTGTCTGAGTCTACCAAAATTCCTGAAGATGCTAGAAGCTTAGTGTCGATAGCAAGCTAGCCCTGGCTAGAGTGAGTGTAGCTCTACTTTTACCTCATTCATTTACACACATAGCAACCGTAGCTATGGAGGAGGAGGGACTTAGCAAGCAGTTGTGCTCCTAGAAGATGAGTACAGTTCATACTAGGTCCAGATCAGTATGCTTTCAAGCGCCACAAGTTAAACATCAGAAAGAATTATGTCAGAATGCAAGACTGGTAATATAAAGTTGATGGAGCATATCAAACTGCAGTAACCTAAAGTTGATTGATTTCGCGACCCTCTGTAGAGCAGCACATAGTCTCATACAGACAAGTCAAATAAGATGATGCACTATGACAGTTGCATTAGTTCTATTGACAGGAATCATCGGTCAGGGAGACTCAGTGACCATAAACTGACATCGTGTCCCTCCAGCAGTACGGAAACAACAGGTTACTCGTGGTCCTGCTTCGGATCCTGCGCAAACCTGCTTTCCTTGACAAACAAGCAACTAAAACTGCTGTTGTTGTTCACCATGTTCCACTCTGTCTGTTCCTTCACAGCCTAGCTAGATAGCAGCGGGGAGAAAAGATACACTTACAGGCTAATGTGCTGCGTGAAAACTGGAGTTGTTATAAGGAAAACACGGGGGATCTACTCAATCATTCAGTGTGACTCTGGCTACTTTCTACTGCAGACTTTGACTCAGAGCAAATTATTTGCTTCAGTTTAACTAAACGTCTTTGCACTCTTGTACTGTAGATGTTCTATGCACCATATAAACATATATTGGCATTTAACTGGGACGAGAATAGCTAAATATAGGTGGGGCTGGAGCTTTGACGCTTTCAGTAAATTTTATTTATTGGGGTGTGAGAGTACTGAGTTCTGAGTACTAACATGAACCCCACAGCAAATGCAGCAGTATGTTACAAATGGCACTCATACAGCATGTGCATTCATATAACAGAGCCTACATTGATTTAATGCACAATGTCAAATTCAGATTGACACATTTCATTTCGACTAATTAAACAGAACTTGCTGCAGTAATTCACGCTTTTTTCTATGAATGCCTTTAAATCAGTTAGTGCAAAGAAGTGAAGGAAAGGGAAAAATCTGCATTTCAAAAAAAGAAAAAACACCACATGAAACAACAAGTCATGTAGACGGGATCCCATCTAATAGGCTTTGAATATTTAGGAGCCCCCCACACACTCCCTCTCCCTCTGTCACACAGAAAACAGACAGGAGGCCAACAGAAATATCTTGCTTGTTTGAAAGCTGTTGCACTAATGGCAAGGCGTTAATTAACTGAGGCATTTGCCTGAGACGGGATGCTATCCTTAACAGGCAAAAAGCGGCAGCACTTGATGATGGAACCTGCTCTTTCTCTGGACTTGCAGATGAATTTGCATGACATTTAGCTCCTCAGTGCCAGGATAATCAGCGGAGAGGTTGATTGAGAGGAGCCCAACCGTAAAGGCCCCACCACTTTTCTCCCTGACTTTTTTTCTTTTATAAAATGGCTCATTTTGATTCTGTAATTTGCGCCGGCATACTTTTTTCCTCAAGTGGGGCCCATCGCACGCAGACAAAACATTGGTATGTATGGAAATGAACGCATTCCCCAGGAGACAGAGGTGTCACAGTCGATGAAGCCGGCCTCATCCTGTTGCGGCGCCATTGCGCATTTACCACTTGAACCTATTTAACCTGCTACAGTAAACTGCAGGTGCCATATGGATCCTTTAGGGCTGAAGCCAGGCCCAATCCTCCTATCGCCCGCTGATGATGGCATAAATGATGATCACCACTGTAATATATAGCAAGTATACACCACACTGCGTAAGCCACGGGTAGTTAACTGTCATTGTTGTACGGATGGATGGCTGAGCTGCGTTCCAGAACAGTGACAACATACGCTGCTTTGTGCTCCATTCACTGCTGCCAAGAATGACTAGAGGCATCTGTAGCTACTCTGCATTGCTCAGATCCTCATCTGGTGCTTATGAATATCTATGAGAATATCCAGCGTGTATGGGTGAGAAACCCGGCTAATGAAGACATTCTGCAGTGTTGAAACGCTCATTCCTTCACAGATTTCTACTTCACAGTCTGTTTCCTTATTAAACCCAAGAGCAGCATTGGATTTTTTAGGTAGACACCTCTTTAGAGTCTGGTAAAAAAAAAGTTAGCTGTGTGGCAGCAATTAATTGATTCTCATTGTAAAACACTCTTACTCTGCAATTGCCGTGTCATCTGTGTGTTCTTGTTTTTAAAATATAATATGGTTGGTGTTTCGTCGCTCTCCGCCAGTGGAATCCTGTGTCTCTTGGCTCATTGGGAATGGGGCCATGTTTTGGGTATCTTTTTTGCTTGGGTAGCTCCATCTGGTCTTGGCACCACTGTGCTTTGCCCCTGCCCAGGAGTTCTGCATCCCAACTATGTGTTGGCAATTAGCAAGGATGTTGGCACGGCGTCAGGCCACTGTGTGACATTCTCCCCGGGCTTGTTGATGGGCTGTGCTGTGCGCGCATATGTGTGTGTGCGTGTCCGTACATGTATGCGCAGACATGTGTCCCTACATGTGTGCACGTGCAGTCATGTCTTTAGTTTAGCTTGTCATAATTTTGGACTTCCTCTGTTCTTTCATCCTTTATCCTTGCTTTTTTGTACCATAATGTTTACTCTGCAATGCTGAGAGAACTACAGTATAACACTTTCTCTGAAGTCTTGTACAGTTGAACAGTTCTTCGTGCTGAACAGCAGAATAGTGTAAGCAACAATATAATAAAACAATCATATTTTAATATTACTTCTTTTTCGTTTTTCTCTTTTTTTTTCTACAGGTTTGACATGGCAGGATGACATCACTCAGCAGGTCATCTCCAGAGAGCTCTCCAAATTGAAGAACATCCCCCTCCACCATCAAACCACCCCTCCAAGCCTCCTGACCACCTACAGCAGCTCCAGAGACAGGAAACTGAGGCCTGGACAAGATGAGTTGACTAGAAACCTTCATAAGTACCTGACGGGACTGGGCCTCCTGCCGCGGGCTGAAATAGATGGACAACCTGGAGTCCAACATGAGGTGGCCAATGTTCAAGTGAGAATCCAGCACTGAGTAAATGTGTAGGAGCTGCTGGGCATCTAAGTGAAATGAACAGTAACAAACACATAAAAATGACCCAAAAAAGCAGAAGGGCTGAAAAAAGGCTTGTGGTAGGATAATGTTAAAGTTAATTCTAACATTTTGCAGAACCTTACATGACAGGTTGATAACGTATGGTGGGAAAGGCATTTAAGAAGCAACTGGATCTAAATGATTGAAAAATGATGAAGAAGGAAGTAGTGTCAGGACTAAAGGTCAGGTTGTCTGCCATTTAATGTGTTTCAAGCTAGTCCTTCAACTTTATGGCAGGGACATACTAAACTGAAATATGCTTTAATGGCTCATGTAAAAGTAGGTGCAACATTATGGTTAGGATTTAGGAATCCATATCGTCCAAGTAAACATAAAGCGTCACATTTTCTTGGCTAAATTATAGAAGGGCCTCTTCCCACTTCTTTTGACAAAGTGTCAGTATTCTCCTTCTGCTGGGGTCGCCCTCTTGTCTTTACTTTGCCTTTGTTTCTTGCTTTATGTCTTCGCTTCCTCTCCCACTGAGCTGGGAGCCTTTTTATACAAAGATCTTCCATCACCTCTTTACATTATTCAGTCCTTATATTTAGGGTGGAACCCCGGCTTTGTGTGAAATGTGCTCTGCATCCTTCATAGCCGAGCTGCTTCCTGCTGCTGTGTCAGTGCAGCCATAATGCAAAGTTGAAGAGTTCAGGACCTTCCTTATTGATGAAATGAGCTCCTTTGTTGTGTGGTGTGATGGAAAAAGGCAAACATGGTTAGCATGAATGGCAGAGCAGCCCCCATCTTGCTGTGCTAATGCCATTATAACCTCTCAGTACGGCGGGGTTGGAAAGACTGACATTTTCTCTATATACATTTGAAGGACGGAAAATGGCAAGGGAGATAGCTAGTATTAGTGCAACAGCAACATGGATAATGATGCTGTTCAGTGGAATGGATATACTGTATGCTGAATTGAAGCGTGGGCTCTTATGAGTCACACGAGAGGTATTATTTTTCTTCCTCTCTTAGAGCACAATCGCACATTTTGGTGCCAATATTAATAACAGCTACAATACCAAATGGTTAAAATGCCTCTAAATGTCTTTGTATCATTTTAATGTAAATACATTCTTCATCATGTGTCAAATATATACTCATATGACAAACTTTTAAATCAGATGACTCAGTTTTCTCTCTCTCTTTAGATAAGGCATTGCTGCTACCTCTCAGATAGAGGGGGTATATTTTTTAAAGTTTGTTGTGTGCTGTGGAAATGCATGAAATTACTCTTTGAGTGACACTATCTCATCTATGATTTCCATAATGCAATTTCCAAGAGCAGTTGTCTTTGATCTGGATTCCCCATTCATATCCTGTTCCGTCTCGTCGAGCTATGGTTGCTTTTCTTTTTATACTGAAGCCTGTCACAACAATGCTGACCCAGTACAACCCATTTTAATGTTGTCACAAAGAAAAAAAATACTAGGTTATACTTATCAAATGACTGATATATCGCAACAAACTCTACAGCCATGCTAGCAGTTTCACAAGCTTGTATTTAAGCATGCTAACAGAAATAGCATAGTGACATGGCTTCAAATCATCATACTCTATACATTAAGGGCTAAAGCTAATAATACTTTTAGCAAGATGAAAAGATTTATAATTCTTTATGTCTAAGCACTATTTTAACACCCAGTGTGTAGGTTAGCTAGTATGAAGATAATGCTAGTTAAGCTAACACATAACTAGCATTAAAAAGACACTTTTCTAATTACAGCCTACAGAAATATTGCTTAAAGCTTGTTATTATCCATCTTTAACCTTAAAAAGCTACATGGTCTTAGCTTTAGCTTAACTTCGAGAAATATATAACCCTACCCATATGGAAAAGAAATAGTAAAAACTTATATGACTTAACTCATGAAAGTGGCCACTTTCATGAGTAAATCATATAAGACTTACATGATTTACTCATGAAAGTGGCCACTTTCTCATTACTTTCATATATTGTTTTAGTAAGTATCCAAAACATACAAGTTTCATTATATAATTTTTCAAGGGATCTTATATCTGTTTTTACTCTTGTATGCTTTTCATACAAGTTTCACACAAGACAGATACAAACTTTATAAGATTTATATATATCTTTTCCATATGGGTACAGCCGACATTTGGAAGCTATAGTTTGTCTGCTGGTAGGCTATCCAGTTTTGTCTCCTTAAACTTTTTCGGTTTTAAGAGCTTGTACAATAAATTATTCGGGATCATTTACCCTGCTGGCGCCTCTCAGCACATGGATGCTTTTAGTTATTTGACACAGCTGACAAAGAGGCACCTTCACATAAGGCATTAATTATTTTCCCTTCCACTGTGGGGTGGCTGTGGCTCAGGAGGTAGACTTTAAGTTTTTTGGTTTTTTGAACAAAACTTTTTGCACAAAATGGATGGATGAATGTTAAGGAATGACAGCTATTTTTACACACAGTCCCACAATTTCAGGCGCTAAAAATTCAGTTGAGAAGCAGTTTCACAGCGAGGAACAGAGGCAAAACTACAAAAATAGTGTCTTTGCCTAACCAATTATGGACCCAATAGTACATATCCATTCATTGTTGCTTGCATGTAGGGTTTGAGTGCAATGGTAATAGCACTCAAACCCTACTCCTAACCCTAAGCCTACTCTCAGATGGACCAGGGTGGATCTGGTGGATGATATTACTTAGAGGTTAGTTTTCTTCACTCTGTCATAGTTACAACTTACTAACAGGCCGATCCATTATAGCTAGCTTGGTGAAAATGTGTGACATATTGACAATTGTCTAAATGTGGTATACTGAGTATATTGTGTTGTGTGTAGAAAGAAGACATCAAATCTGATGACCGTTCAGAGCCCCGCCAGCCAAAGCCCAAGCAGGGCTGGAAGGAGACCACAATCTATAGTCTTCAGAAAGGAGCTGGCCAGCCTCCAATCACCAAAGTCGTTACACAGAGTGGAGAGGGCAGGCATCCCAAGCTCAGTAAAGCTTACTCCAACCAGAACCCAGGAAAGAGCACGCTGCTTTCCAGCCATATGGAACGGCTTCTTTCCGGGGCACCAGGCACTCAGCAGGGCAGTCCAGGTGGCGAGGCGATGTGGCCCAAAGGAAAGCTCCACTACCTCAGCTACGTGCGACCAGCTTTAAACGACCACACAGAGCCACAGACTCAGGTTGCTTTTGGCTCCAAAACCCAAAAGCCTAATCTAGACCAACTGCTATTCAAGGCTGACTCGAACCGACTCACTGCAAAACAGCCTCTTAGGGCCATGGATGGTACGATCAATTATAGTTGCTTTTTTCTCCTCTACATTTTCAGGAAAATGTATAATTTTGGTGCTTTTTTTAAAAAATGCATTTATAAATGCTCTATCAACTCTTCTTTTCCTGTCCAGAGCGATTCATCCAGAATCTGGTAAACCAACTGGGGAGGCACAGCATCAACATGGATGCTTTGATGGGCAAAGATTTGGACCAGCTGGCTGAAGTCATCACAGGAGCTCTGCGGGAGGTGGATGTGGAGCGCCCTGCGCTTGAAGCTCAGCCAGGACCAGGAGCCACTGACTCCAGGGGGAACATGGAGGGTAACAGGGAGCCCCAGGCAGCAATGCATTTGAATCAGGACCAGGACCTGAAATCAGATAAAGAGCAGGATCTAAACCAGAAAAACACACTGAGAATGAAACAGCAAGGTCCGTATGTCTACTGGCGAAAGAGAGAATAAAAGCTTGCAGCATTCATGGTAGTGATGAGCATATAAATGTAAGAGAGAATAAGACATTGTGAGCTGAAGATGCTTTAGTAAGGCTTTGTTTATGTAATTTCTGTTCAAATTGCTGCCAGAGGTATTTTTGAGTCTTTCATTTTGAGTCATAACTGTTTTTCCTTGCTAAATACAAAAGAGTACTTCAGTTTTCACACAATCTGCTCACATATATTGTGTTTGTTTCCAGGCCAGAAAATAGATGGCGCAGACAAAGAGCCCGTTGACAAGGTGAATGTAAAATTAATCTGCCCAACCAACAAATTGGTTTCTCAGGGAGTGAGACATGTCCAAACTTGCTTTTAATTTTCTTTTGAACACTTTTCAAACGGGGATGATTTGAAAGTTGTGCAGACTACCATTTACTTTGGCATTATTAGAACTTGAAAGTAAATTTGCAACTGCAGAAACGTAGAAAATTCCTTGATTGTTGTCTGACCCCAGCGTTTTCGCTGGATGAAACGTTTTGATATCAGAATTATTTTGCACAATGTCACAAAACTCTTGTTTAACAATGGTAAATGAGTAAATCTACTAAGCAGCCTTTAAAATTGGTAAAATAAAAAGATGTTATTAGACCTTGGACTGGCAGTTAGACTGCTGGTGAATGCAGAACAAATTCATATCTTTTCAGTTGCTGATAACAGAGTTTCTCTTGATTAATTCTCTTTTGTAAGGAGACAAAAGTAATGTGTAGGTAGACCTAAAAAGAAAATGTCTCCACTATTCTAAAGAGAATTCATTCTTGATTCACAACAGCATACCGCCTTCTTCTCCAAGCTGCTGGACTACCTCAACATGGAGCCCTTTGGTAACGCTCCAGGGGTCAACAGTGGACCACCAGCCCCGCTCCAGAAAATGGTAGGACTGGAGACCGTGCATAGCCGCACAACGCAAGACCAAGTTCCCGTCCCCCACCGCTGGGAGGAGAAGACCATGACAGCACCTGCGAAGGAAGGGTCCACTTTGCGGTTGACCGGTGGGGCAGAGGACCCTGACGTTCAGGTCGATTCTGACATTGACAAGTGGATGCAGAGGATTCAAGGCCCAGAAGGAAGGAAGCAGCTGGAGGAGCCACAAAAGAAGGACATGAAAGTCAAAACCCAGCTGGTCCATGTGGGAGTGAAGGAGTTTTCCAGCAGGGGGAAGGACAGACACTTTGGCTACATCATCACCGGCACAGAGTAAGTATGATTCAAACATATGATGTTTATACATATATATATGAAATTACTACCTCTCGTATTTTCCTAAACTTGACAAAAGGTTTTTGGTGAAATGAAATCCAAACTAAACCCTAAGCCTTCTGAAGATCACAGTAATGCTGTACCTTGATTTGTGGGTAAAGAGTTGACCAGAAAAACCTGTTTGTCTAAATTAGGATTTATGGATGAGTGGATCCATGTTTTACTGAGCCAGATGCCCTGATAAGAGCCACCAGGTCACTGAACACCTTAGATGTGATTATTTAGACAGATAGTTGAGTTTATAATGTTAAAGCAAATGTAATTTCCTTAACAACATGACTGCGACCTTATCTTATCAACTTCCTATTCATATTTTTAGTTGCTCAATTACATATCACTAAATTAAGCTAGCTTGATACAGAGATGTTGCTTGGGAGCCAGATATCACCCTAATGACTAATAGCTGCTTTTGCAACAAAGTGGACATTTCTAATGTCTTGATGCATGCTCAATCATCCAGGTAAGGAAATCCCAAAAGGTTTCTCCCACTTTTTGGAACAATTTTAATATCTTTCTCAAATTTTAGGTTGGAATAGTTGACATCTCTAAAACAAAGAGAACCAAACTAGTGCTGTTTTCTTGAATGGGATGTTACGTGTAAGACGGGAGCTTTTTAAATCCTGCTGTGATGGACTGCAAATGCTGAGAAAATCTTTTCTGCGTACGTCATTTAAGCATAAACTAAAGATAAGTGGGCCAAGAACAAAGCCCAGTGGGATTCCTGTTTTAGATAAATGATCATCATTCACACACACTGATCATGGTTGTGAAACCCACACATGTGGAAAAGTCCATTTGATGCTTCTAAACATAAATAATGATATAAATAATAACAATTAAGATTGAATAGAAAATGAAGGATTCTTATCTAGAAAACTTGTAGGCTGGATGTGACTGATGACATTTGAGTGCACGGATTACTTTTACTTTACAGTAATATGAAATTCAATAGTTTTTAGTACCACCTTTAGCAATTCAATTCAATTTTATTTATATAGCGCCAAATCACAACAAAAGTCACCTCAAGGTGAGCAGTGCTTGCTTTCACCGTGGAGGAATTTTCGCCAACTCTTCTTTACAGAGCTCTCTTAATAACCCACCACAGTAATTCAATCAGGCTGAGGGTTGCAGTTTGGACCATTGTAACACCTTCATTCTTCTTTTTTTTAGCCATTCTGTTGTAGATTTGCTGCTGTGCTTGGGCTGAGGTTTAATTGTGGCTCAGATGGCATCACATTTGACTCAAGAATATTTTGTTATACAAAGTTCATGGTCAACTCACTCACTAAGAGGTGCCCAGCTGCTGTGGCTGCAAAACAAGCCCAAATCAATACCCTTCAGCCACCGCTTGACATCTGATATGCTGTGTTTGGTTTTGTCAAACATGGCGCTGTGTATTACAGTCAAACATTTTCACTGTGGGTCTGTCCAGAGGACATTGTTCCAGAAGTCTTGGTTTGTTCAGATGCAACTTTTCAAACTTAAGCCATGCTGCCATGTTCTTTTTAGATGATTTCTCTTGGTATCCCTTCCAAACAGGCTATACTTGTTCAGTCTTTATTAATTGTTCAGTTTTAATTATTTTCTTTCTAATGTTAGGGTAAGCACCAGTGCCTCATGCTACTCCACATTACTATATATATAATCTGACTAGCCATAAAAAACTAGAAGCCTTTATTCGAATTTAAATTAAATTGTATTCTAATGCATGATGTGTTTTGTATTTTGTGGTGTTTTTATACCAACCTAGAGACAAATGTCATGGGATGAGACACTGGATGTTGCAGTATGCATCTCCACAAAAATAAATTGCAGTATAGAATAGAAAACATTGAGCTGTAGTATGTAAAGGGATGACATGACTGTCCCTGACAATGAAGTGCAATGCAGACCCATAAATTTCAGAAATACTTTGTATGTCAGTTGCCTAAGCCATCATCAATAACATTTGTGTTTAACATCAGCAACAGCACGAGAGCCTGTCTTATTCCTCATTGGGCTCTTATAATTATAACTTTACAGCTGCCTCCATTTACTGGTGATACAGTGACGCACTTCTTTCAAGACAGACTTGTTTTACAGATCTTGATACTCAGCAAATCTCTTCTTTGTTAGCTTACCTTAAACTGCATGCATCCTCTATCAAAACCACCCACATGTGAACTTCTCTATGCTACAGGATACTGTAGTTTGAAATCCTTTTTGTGTGTTGTACCTGATTAGAAAAGCAGGGCTGATAAATCCCTCAGTGTGTAGGTATTACTGTGTTATATTACAGCTTTAATGATGATACTTTGTCAGCAAAGGCAGCCAAGTTCTCTCTCCTTCTCTCTTACCTCTCAAGCTCAGCAAAGATAAGTTCCTATCGACTCTGTCTTCGCCCCTGGCCCTTTCTCAAATCCCTTTATAGCGTTATCAAGTCCAGTGTCAGAGGGTTGTCCTTCACCTGTTCAACACACGTACTCTCATAAAGGTCCACTGGGTACAGTCTTTGTCACCTTATTGCCACACAAATAGGAATAGCAGATTAAGACGTCAACACACAATTTAGTAGGTGAGTGCGTGCCAGGGGAAAGAAACAGGTCACCTTCTGAGTGAAATGTCTGCCCCTCCTCCTTCTTGTCTATCCTCAGCCCACCTAGTGCATGCCTATAGTTGGCCTGTACAGGTGTCTGTGCTTTTCCTGCAGACCTCATGATTGCACAGTTGTTATCCCCGGCTTCTTTGCACCCTGCAGTGACGCTACGCAAACCTGCTTATCTGACAGCTCCTGACATTGTGGCGGTGGTAGTGGGGGGTTTGGGGAATAGCAAGAGGATGGGATGGTGAATGTGGAGGGGGAAATGGAAAGGTATGGATAGAAGAGAAGGAGACGGAGAGAAACCCAAGGGGAAAAGTGCTAGCATCAACAACCAAGTCACTCCTGTTGCTAGAATTACCACAGAGGGATGCAGACGTGTCTGGAATTGCTTGGTTGAATCTTTAACTTTCAAAACCCCTCGAAAAGTGTAGGGGAAAAAAAAAAGAAAGAACCTCCCACTCTCTCAAAGGTGGAGTGAATCAGCCGCTCATGCACGGCACACTGTTCTGCTGAAGAAAAGCTTCTGTAATGTGGTGTCAAATGCAGGCTAAACAAAATATGTCAGCATAATTCTGACAAGAGTATGTCCAAAGGAATTTATTTATTTTTTAAACTTCAAGATGATGCCGAGTATCTTAAAAAAACACAAAAAAACACATAAGTGATATTGCACTCAATATCCAGTGCAGCATGAAATTGTTTCCCAGTTTATTTCACATTTCTCCGCAATGAGGTGGTAACAAAATTTGAACGATGTCTCATTATGATCCATGACTTTTTTTTTTTGGTCCTGCATGTCACCTTGCAGTTACTCGGCAGTCTCGGTGATTCCAGGTTAAGCTGTCAACAATAAAGTGGCTTTCTGAGTGGGTCTGTGTGGATGCCCTCCTCATTTCTTCATACGACGCGCTGGCCAGCAGATTGCCTTTGTTTGGTCTATTTCCTTGCCGATTTACTCTCCCAGTGAGAGAGCAGCCGTGGACTGAGCTGAGATGAGGCATGGCTTTATCAGACCACCATTACACTTCACCTCCATTCCATTTGCACCTTATTATTCTCATCTCACCGTGAGGGCGCGTGCGTGCCCGGTTGTTTGTGTTCTCGGTGTTATCGTGTTTTACTTTTGAGTGTGTGTGCGCGTCGGTGAGAGAACGCCAATGTAGGCGAAGAAGAAGAAGAAAGATGAGAGAAGGAAAGGGAGAGAAAGGAGCGTCCATATGATACAGCCATTACACCTCATGCAGGTTCCATTTGCACCTTATTGTTTGTCTCATTGCTGGAAAAAAGCAGGTGATTTACCAAGCCTGAAGAGGCAGCTGATCCCTTTTCCCTCGGCACGGTGCTTTGTGTGTTTGTTTGTGTTTGTATGTGTCTGCAAATGCGTGCAGCACATCCATTCAGACGACCGTAGCATTCGCTTGTGTGCAATGACCCAATTGTGGGTATGAATTGTGACAGTATCTCCCTAAAAAAATTGCATTTTAATGGCTAAACGGTTGTACGTTGTATGGGTGTGAACCTACAAATTTGACGCCTCTCCGTGTATGTGTGTGTGTGTTTACCCCCAGCTCTCTCACCACTGACCAGGGCACGGACCTGATGGAGCATCTGACCCAGAGATTGAGCCTCCACGCTGCAGACCTCACCCAGCTCTCGTATGTACAGACACAAAAAACATCCCACGTTGTTGCAAATAATGATTTACCGTGCCGTTTACAAACCATACATCGAACAGAGGATAATTGGCCTCATTTGAAATGTTTTGTGCCTTTGAGGATGAGGAAACAGAATGAAGGTTGTCCAGTTGCTCTGAGCATTGTTTGTGTGAAAATGCTCTGCTACACTGCCACAAACTGTAGGCGTTTGTTGTTTTTTTGACCTTTTGGAGTGTTTGACTTCTCGCGGGGAGCGAAATCAGGCCTAATTACCTCCAGACACATACTGATGTCTCCATTGTATTCAAAACACTGCCTAGCCGCTATTGTCACTGTGCGCCTTGTCAAAAAAAGAGAGCAGTCAAGCCATCAAACGATTTTTCGTTAGAAGCAAAGAGAGGAAGTGAACGAAAGGGAAGCAAGCAGTGAACAGAGAGCTGGAAACCGAGAAAGTAGTCAGCAGGAGGCGGTTAATATATTAATGAGCAGGCGAACTGTCCTTGAACCCAGGCTGTTTTGTGCTTGTACCATGGTTCTGCTGTACACTTGGTGTCAGACCATGTAGGAGGCAGAGGAGACATGTTCGCCTAAGATCTGACAAGCCTTTCAAGACACTCCTGCAGGAGGAGTAAAATCTGGGTGGTTCAGTAACACTCGCAGCATATGAACACCAAAGCCGGTGCACTGCAGCGTGAGGCTGCACTGAAACTGTAGATACAGAGTATTCGGGCTCAGATAATAGTTCCTGAGAGGGTGAAACTATCAGAGCGTTCTGTATCTACTGTTAAGCATCGAAAATGCGCACAGGTGCCTTAAAATAAATGTAGCACAGGAGGCGTTCTGATCTCGATCTTTAAATCCAACCTTTGGGTTTAGGAGGACGAGGAGGACGTAGCATACTGCTGGTGCTGATTTTGTTCATTTTGTTATTATACCTGTCATTTCATATCACTCAGAATCAACTCCTGACACTCAAACACAATTAGAGGGTATTATTGCTGTGGGCTATTATTCGTTTAGAAAGGGGTGAAAGACCTGAGTGAAAGTGACTACAGGATAGTACAGCACAGGTACCTGCATTTAAAGTGCTACTTAAGGTGCAATTATTATTATGCTTTTCTTTATTTTCTGTCATATCTATACCATTACAATAGGAAGTAATCACATTACATGTAGCCACATCCTTTCAGGCTGGTCTAAACACCCAATTTTACACAGTTCTACCTTCATCTTGTCACAGAGATGATTAATAATGCTTAATATGGTTATCTCTGGCAGTGAGCGCAGACGTACCTGCTGGTCAGATCTTTGGTTTGTGAGGGGCAGCCAATGAGAAGGAACCAAAACAGTTTGTTTCAAACAGTCACTAAGCTGACTGCACCAATTAAGGCTCAGTATAAAAATGAATACACATTATTATAAACTGTGATTCATGCACAGCTACTCTAGTAGAGTCCAGGAATAGAAATATGGAGTTGAATATGAGCACCACAAAATGTAGTATGAATTAGGATTACACTGAGTTTAATCTGTTTACAGAATATAAAGAAGTATACAATATTTTCAATATATAATGTTTACAAAAGTTCAACTTACAAAGGGAATAAAAACCTTCTTTGATGAATTTGAAGAAAAAACGATCAGATTGGTTGCTGTGGTAACAACAGGCATAGAACTAAGTTCATAAAACTCAAGTTTTCACTATATTTTTTACAAGCAGTGAATTCTTTTTACATCACAATAGTGAAGTGGGGGTGGGGGGTTCATACAAGACATTTTGTACTGAGTTTAAAGATGTACAAATGATGATGTGTCCTCTCCTTTGGAGTCATAATGATAACACAGAGAAATAATACACATGTTTTTAGAATCAGTGGGAATAAACCACACATACCTTTGTCCCCAGTGTCCTTTGAAAATCAATATCCCCACGAATGTTGCCACAGATGCTTGAAAAACCATCATCATTGTTTTTTACACTATAAAACTTACTCGGCAGTATTTCTCTGCATGTATGTGAGTTCATTGCAACTAATAACTAATTCATAATATTCATAAAAGAGAATTAAATGTTATATGGTTCAGCATTTCTGTGAGTGTACAGTATCAATGGTGCCTGCTCATTATAGTCATTTAGCCAGTGTGAAAACCACACAGTTGCTTGAAATAAAGCTTTCCGAAACACATCATGTCATTCTGATATGGAAGAAAGAATACAGCAAATTTCCTCTTTGTCTGACTTGTTTATCTGCGTCCTTTTTTCCCCCTTTTTACAAAGTAATGAAAGCGCATTCATGTAGAAATAGCCGAGGCGAAGGACATGACGCAAGCTTATTGTGCCTCGTGATGTGCGGCCTCGACAGGTGAGTGTTTGAAAGCCTCTGTCTGAATACGAGTCGGCTGGAGTACAAGAGCTGGGTCGGAGCACGCCGCCCTGCTTCGGGGGGTCTCTCTTTCACACTCTTTCCAATGAGCTCTGATGGTAAGAGAGGAGGAGGAGAGATACTCAAATACGACAACAGGCAGGCAGAAAAGACTTTCAGACAGAGAGTATGAGAAGAGGAGGCCTCGGCGCCGTTAAGATTTTGAGATGCCGAACACAATTATGTTTGAGCTTGCTCTACGATAATCAGCATAAAATATTCCCCTTTCGAAAGAGACTTGAAATAGTTGGATGATGATGGGCAGGGGATGAAATGTTCCTTTTTCAGATGACGTAAGGGTTTTACTCTTTAGAAACACTAGGGGGAGTGGGACACACACTCACTGGATCATCCTCACACACAGTCTGTGCAAGAACACACACACACAAACACATCCTGCCAATATCCCGCCAAGCACTCTGCACGTACATACTCCTCGTGTCCCACCAGCAGAGCTAATATGAAGTCCAAGCTCACACATCCGATAACACAGGAGGCAGTGCGAAGTCCTCTAGATAACTTATCTATCTTAACTTCATCTCCCAACTGTGGCAGTGTCCCCCCGCCTCCCAGTATATTTAAATAGGGTTTGTGCAGTTTGAAAAAAAAAAAAGGGGAAAAGAAATCACGTCAGTTCAATTTGAGATGCATTGAGATCTCAGGCAGAACAGCCTCGGCCAAGGAGGACGAAGGCAGGGGTAAAGATTGTGGAAACATTGACATTTACGAGAGCAAACAGAGGCCAGGTGAAGGCGTTAGAGAAGGACATATTTCCTTCAGACCTGTGTGTGTGTGTGTGTGTGTGTGTGTGTGTGTGTGTGTGTGTGTGCCTGATCACAAATGCATCAGTGCACGGCTGGGTCCGTCTGTCTGGCGGTATTTGCCCGTGTTATTGCTCCTGGCCGAGTGAGCGTTGCTGCCTCTATACCAGGCTGACTGATGGTGAGTGGGTCTGGGTCACAGCACTCTGGCAGTCTGATGAATCTCGCTCTCTGTTGTACAGTCTGGCAGGAAGTACACTAGAAATGTACGTGCACTTTCCTGGACATAACAATTCCGACATGATGATGTACTGAAATGCCAAAAATGGGACCCCCGCACGCTCTCTTTTCAGTGTTACTTATTGTCGTCTGTCAGTAAATTATGGACAAAACATCTATACATGTGCTGTTATATAAGTCATATACACTAAACACATTTATCTCCTTAATTTTAGCTCTTCCAGACTCATTGGACTTCTTTAAAGCTGTCTCCACTCTCTTTACTTACTTAGAGAGTAAGATAAGCATTGCTAACTGGTTAGCTTAACTCCACTTAGCATAAAAACTGGGGAGAAGAAAAATACAGCCACATACAGCTCATACAGTCTGAATGCAACTAAATAAGTCTATGGTTTTATCACTTTTACTATACACTCACCAATCACTTTATTAAGTACCTCATTACCTCCATTAAGTTCAACATTCAACTGTTCTTTAGCATAGATAGCTAAACAGCCAATCTCATGGCAGCAACTCAACAGATGTAAACATGTAGATGTCTGAACTAAGCATCAGAATGGGGAAGACGGGTGATTTAGGTGAGTTGAATGTGTCATGGTTAGGGATGGGGTTCTGACATAAACGGTAGTAACCAGACCGAAAAGCAGTGCACACAGTGTTGCCAACTCCTCAGTAAGGAAAATCGCTATTGGCTGTCCTAAAAGTCGCTAGAAGTCGCTAAATGACGTCATCACCTAATTTGCATAAGTGGTCATGCTAATGTAATTGTAATCTATGTTGTTGGAGAGAGAAATAACATCGTGGAAGAGACATAAAGTGAGTAAAAAACGTCCTAAATGCATTTAGAATTTATTTAGAACTACAAATTAAATTTATTTTAGCAATTATTGTTTTTTTAATGTCACAATTCCAACCCTGCTCCTTTACCCGGGCTTGGACCGGCAAAAGTGACCCGAAATAGGCACTCTGGTGGAGTTACTGTGTGTGTGTGTGTTTATAAGTAGTTTTAAACCTTGTGATACACAAAACAGCATAAGAGTAAAAGAGTAAAAGAAGAACTGACTGCGTTACAGCACCCGCTGCTCGTTGAGAGTAAAAGCGATATGCGCTTTCACGTCTTTTTTTAGCGACTAAAGAAAAAAAGTCGCTAGGGGTCTGAAAACTCGCTAAATATAGCGACAAAGTCGCTAAGTTGGCAACACTCAGTGCACATTTCGGTGCTTTATTTTGGTGCTTTTTTTTCCTGAGCTGTCATACACTTTAGATTCTAGCCAATCATTTTACGTTTCCGAGGATAGTAGGCGGGTCCAGGTGCATACGTTCTTTTAGAGCAGAGCTACAGATTAAAAATGCCCAAAGCAAAGCGGTCAAAGTCTGGCTGTACTTCACAGCAAAATATGCAAACTCAGCAGCCTGCAACAAGTGCTTTAAGGTGATGCTGTGATACTGTCAAAGAAGGTAACACCTCGAATCCGATGAAACACCTGGCAACGCATAGCGTTTTCTTTAAAAGCCGAGAAATGCGCCGTATTTGATAGCTTGCTGCGAGACCTCACACCGAGCACATCTACTGCGGGTGTGGTGCCTGTTATCGGACCCGGAGTTTGCAACATCCCGCAAAAACCCGATGCGTACAGTCCTGGCCCCAACCCCATCCAGTGGAGCAGAAATGATGACGGATGATGATGGCAGCAGCAGCAGCCGTTCTTCTCTGCGTGAGTAGCTTAATGTTGTTCGTGTGTGATTTACGTTGAGTAGGCTAACCACGTTATTACATTAATGCATGTAAGGTAAACTAGCAAACATCACCATAGTTACATGCTGCTGTCTTCTTGTTTGATGGCAGATACTCCCTTCACCCTGGCCAAAAAGGCTAAAATGACCAAAGAAAAGGAGGAAAACAGTTAAACATGAGAGGTTTTTGGACAAAGTTTGTGTTTTTTCCATTGTTTAAGCACTGCTTCCAGCCAAGAGTGATGCCATATATGCCCCATAGCTGCAGAAAAGGCTAACATTGTTATCTTTTTACAAAAAAAAAACAGCTGAACATGAGAGGTTTTTTGACAAAGTGTGTGTTCTCCATTCTTTAAGCACCGGTTCGATTACCGTTTAAGCACCGGCACCGTTTCAAAAGTACCGGTTTGGCACTGGTATCAGATAAAACCTAAAGGATACCCATCCCTAGTCATGGTCTGAGTATTTCAGAAACTGCTGATCCACTGAGATTTCCCAACACAACCATCTCTAGAGGTTTCGGAGTATAGTCCTAAAATGAGACACACCAACCACTACGTTGTTGATGTCAGAGCTCAGAGAGGAATGGCTTTTAGCTGATAGGAGGCAACACTAACGCAAATAAAAACTCACTACAATCAAGGTATGCAGAAGAGCATCCCTGAATGCACAAGATGTAGCAGAATTAGCAGTAGAAGTAGCAGAAGACCACACCTGGTGTCCCTCTTGTTAGCTAAAAACAGGAAACTGAGGGCACAGTCAACAGAGGATCACCAATATTGGACAACAGGAGACTGGAGAAACGTTGCCTAATGTGATGAGTCTTAATTTTTGCTATGACATTCGGATTGGGTATGATCACAATATGGGATAAACAACATGAAAGCATGCATCCACCCTGCCTTGTACCAAACATTCAAGTTTCTGGTGGTGGTGTAATGGTGTAGGGGATATTTTCTTGGCACACTTTCAGCACCTTATTACTGTTTAAACACCACAGCCTACCTGAGGATTGTTGTCCATCCCATTATCACCACAGCGTACAGGTCTTCTGTTGGCTGCTTCAATCAGTGCCGTGTCACAAAGTTCAAACATCTGGTTTCTTCAACATGCCCTCCACAGTAAGCAGATCTCAGTGCAGCAGCTTTGGCATGTGGTGGAAAAGGAGATTCACATCATGGACAAATCTGCACTGCATGGACAAACGTCTAACTCAGAAATAATCTGTAACAGGTTCCTCTGTGTACCAGTGTTAAATTACTTCATTATTCCAGAAGTCTTGTTTCCTTTAAACAAGTGACAAAATGTTCTCATAAAGAAAGAAGAAATAGAACAATTTTATGTGACGGTAATAATATCTTAAAGAAGACAGAATAAAGCCTAGCACTACGCTAGAATTAAAGAAAATTGGTCTTTATTGTACAAATTGTTCAAATAAGCGGATTTGTATTAGAGACAGGTGCAAATTTTCGCACCTCGGTGGTTAAATTTTCACTTGCTTAAAAAAAAAAAAGAGCCATTTGTGTCTGAATGAAATAATAAAAGTACTTGATAATAAGCTGATTGCTCATTCTGGCATTTTCATGTTTTTACTAAATTTGGGAAGTGATGATCGTTTGTTTGTTCATTGTCGGCGTCTCAGTCGTCACTGCTTTAATATTAATGTTGAGTCTTGAGGAAAATGATCTCATTGCTACATTGGTTACCTTTTCCTACTTGGGTTCTTTGCTGGTCCGTGTTTAAAAACGAGCCACACTCAGGGCTGTGCAGTCGATGTGTGTTTGCTCTCTTAGTTGTTAAAAATGGTCTCCTTGCTTCTAGAAAAAAATCATTTCATTTGGGATCTTAAGAGGTTACACTAAACATGAGTAGGATTGTTTTCTTTACACATTGCTTCACAGGTTTTCTTTTCCCTTGACCATTGCTGGGCGGTCTCGCTGAGTCTGCTAGGGTTGTTAGATTTTATTTTATGGCTAACCTCGGGGACCTTCAACATTTATTCTCCTCCAGGGGGAGAAGTCTGTTGCTGACTCCTGACCACACAGAGGAGAATGGGTGCAGAGAGTACAGGCAGGTTACCGCAGGTGAAGGGAAAACAAGGCGCACCGCTCATGACTGTACTTTGCTCTTTGGCCAATTTCAGGCTTGAAAGGAAAACAGAAATCATGATCACTCCACATATTTTCTGGGGGAGGTTTTGTTTGTTTTTTGGGTAATTTACAGTTTCTCTTCTTAATATTTCTGTTCTGTTGGTGAAACATATGCCTGAGGGCTTCTGAGTCAATATTTAGCATCTTTAGGATCCTTTGCTGTGCTGCTTATAGGAGTCATTTCCCCAAAATGTTCTGCTTTCCCAAACACTTAATCACATCTCTGTTTAACATACAAGACTTGCTGATGTCCGTTATTCCTACATGCAACATTTTAACACTTGGTAATTTTGGCTGTTCTTTTATTACTCATGTGGATGGATTCACATGTTTTGATCAGACCAGAGAACACGTTCCTGTAATCTGAATACTTTTTTCAAGTAACAAGTAAAGTAAGGGATTACTGTTGCAAAAAGTAATTAGATTACTGTTCCTTTCCCGTAAGCACGCTGCGTTACTGCGTTACTAAACCGTGATTTTGTTTGTGAGAGTGTCTCATGACAATGACGTACAACCGTGCTCCATATTATCCATTGTTGATCTACAACAGACGTGTGTAGATCAACAACGGATAATATGGAGCGTGGCGTGGGGGAGAGTATGACCATGCAGCATTTAAAGCGCGGAAGTACTTACATTACTTTAAGTTTCAGTCCGTAAAAAGTGACATAAACATTAGCGTCCACTGTACACTCTGCGAGGGACGAAAACTTCTTTCTACAGCGAAAAATTAAATCTGATTACTTTATGAAAATGTGTGTGACTTCACCGTCCACTAGGGGGCTCCATATTGTGACTCTCACTTGAACAGGTGGCCCCATAGAAGAGCGGTTTACATGTCACAGGGTGGAAGTAATTTCAACGTTTTATTCTGTGCATTTTATAGTTTGGTTTTACGGTTTTGCATGCTTTTATATTTTTTGAGAAGTTGTTACTTTGTATTCCTACTTTCTTATTAAGGTAACTATAAAGATATCTTTCTACAGGTGTACAAACCTAACCTACCAGCAGCAGTAAAGGCGTTTCATATGATATTTCTTATTTGTGTAATATTACAGTAATCAGTAGTTGTTAGAGCTTTTGTGAACATCGAGCTCGAATGGCTGATTCTACTTGCTTCCAGTCTTTATTCTAAGCTTACCTGTAGTTCGATCTTCACAGATCATGGACCTGAGCTGTTGAGCGTCTTTACATTTTTCCAAAACCCTGCTCATTCTGTTTCTCCTTTGCTGTTTATCTGCAGCGTCCTTGGCCCTGCCCTGACGTTCAGAGTCGGTCCAAACCCCAAGAACGTCACCACTGCAGATCTAGTTCAAGTTGCAGGTAAGAGCAGCGGTCCGTATTTCCTCACATGTCGCCCTCACGCAATCATCCCATTGACAACCTTCAATGCGATTCATCTAATTTTTACCAGCCGGACCACTCTGTTACAGTCTGGGCTCCAGTAAATGAGAGCACAGATTAGTTTCTCCTGATACAGTAGATAGGCTGGTGTTCATCTTGTTCGGACAAACCCCCGTCCCTAAGAAGATTATCAACACCCGGCGATGACAGATGACCATCAGTTACAGAGATGATGAGCTCAGCGTGCACACCTGCTATTTCTGCAAACGCACACACACGCACACACATATATAGTACACAGCACAGTTTATTTGGTGGCAGGTTGAAACAGGTTTGCAACGGCCAATCAGATGGAGTGTACACTTGTGTGTGAGTGTGCCTGCATGTATGCACTTGTTTGATGTAGACTGATGGAGAGCTGTCACCCACAGAAAGGAGGTTGTCAGTATGCGCTGCCTCCACTCTCCTGTTTGATGTCTGCACTCCGATTAGCCTGGCGTTGGTGTTAGTGCGTGCAGCAAGTGCGCCTATGTGTTGGATGTGTGTCGATGTCCTTGCTTTGGTCGGAAATGACTTTGAGAAGCACAGCAATACTCCCAACAGTCAATATCATCCAATATCACCCCACTGGAATCAACATGGTGGTGTTGTTATTGGCAGAAATGTGTTGCTGCTCCAGTTTTTCTGCGTGGCGACATTTTTTTGGCACCAACTCGTTTCCCATTAGGGAAGCGCTGGATGATGGCTGATGATACAGATTTACCGCAAGAAAGCCTGAGCTGGAGGCTGAGCTTCAGTTCAGCGGGTTTAAGGGTGCGTTTTCGCACGCGCCCGTGTTTGCCGGATTACGGTGTGTGTCTATCTTTATCCCGCGCCGTCATCCCACAATGTTTGTTTAACAAAACGATCAAATGAACAAATATCGCGGGCGTTGTATGCACGAGGTATTATTTTAAAACTGTATCGTTTTGGGTTTTTTTTTTATTCTGTCTTAACGTTTTGTTTTTCTTCTTCATCTCCTCCCTCCCCTTCTCGCTTGTGTGACTGACTTTGATGAGGTAGCGTGTGGCGAGAGCTAATGACAGGCGTGAGCAGGGCTGAAATGTCAGACCAAATGTTAAGTCAACATGATCATGAGCCTGACCCATGTTGATGAATTATGAATACAGCCCACCTGAATAGCAATTTGTAAAAGTGAACAGACGGAGCTTATCAAGCTACTTCCCCTTGGATGCATTGTTCTTTTATCCCAGTAGACCGAAGAGTTTCAGCCCTGAAATGTATAAAAAGTATAGAAATGGCACTTAGAGATAGCTGACTGGTTGGATCCTCTCTCCGTGTGTCCCCCCGCTGACCTTAGATTAAATCCTACCAGAGCTTTATTCCCTGCGCCCCCTCCTACCTTGTTGCCCACCCTCTGTTTCCACCACAGTGTGAAGTGGAGTGGACTTCCCACTCGCCTCCCGATATTAAAAGCAATCTGAAGTGCATGCACAAACTGTCGCTTTGTAGCTGTTTCCCAGCTCCAAATGAGCATGCGTGACACCGAATTCAATGCAGTGCAGCAAAGGCGTGGTGATTTCAAAGCGGTTACCAGGTTGTGGAGCAACAGCATGGTTAAAGTGCAGTCTAAAAATCAAACTGACACCCACATGCAGTGGCCACCTGGGTAATCCTGGCTGACCTTTGCCTTATGTGTGACTGTGCATAAATGACGTGGCCTCCTAATGAACTCATCGAAAACCCCTGCTGTACTCTATGCCCAACCTGCCGCTGAGAGCCTCCACATCCAGCCTGATGGCAGTCGTGAAACTACAAAACCCAAGAACGATGGAGAGAATGTAACAAAATCATCTTTCTTTGAAGCAGATCAATAACCATTAAACAGGTCTAATTAGTCATTTGCCACCAACATGAGAGAAAACAGAGATGCCCGTAAACACAAGTCAATTTTCCTCAATAAATTTGCTGCAAGCGATGATTGCAGGAGACTCTTTCAAATGCACCAGTAACAAGAAGATTTTCACTTTAAAATGATAGAAAAAGAAGCAAATCTTTACAACTGAGGAGCAAATAAACATAAATGTTCAGGATCGCTCTCGGTAAATGACTTCAGTGGCAATCAGAATCGTTTTTCTTCAATTTCACTGTTGACTAAATGACGGCTTTCATGCACTGCTTTTGATATTTTGCATGAAGAGAAGCTGTTGCCATCTAATTTTCCCGTCGACTAACATCTGATGGTGTCAGCACTACTTGTGTTGTAGACTGGTTTTGAGGGCTTCCACTAACAATTACTATATTTCCATTATTGATTATTCGGTATAGAGTTTGGTCCCAAAAGGAAGAAGTTAAAATGTGACTCAAATGCTCCGACAGTGGAGAGCAATAAAGAAATTAGAGTAATGAAACACTGAAAAAGATGCAAATACTCACATTTCAGGCGCTTGAATAAGCGTTGAGAGTGTTTGCTTTGAAAATGACTTGCAATTAATCTTCCTGTGGACTAAAATATTGTTTTAATGCTGTTCAGAATAATGTTTGCTTACTGTTGGGGCTGCAACAAGTTATCATTTTCACTGTCAATAAATCTTTTCCTTATTATTTTAGATTAACAAGTAAATTGTTTACTGTCCTGTGTGGCTAAATAAAAATGGTAAAACGACTCCAATTTAGCAAGTTCTCAGCCAGGTTTGTTATACGTTAAGACGAGTACCTTTACTGTACTCGGCAGTGTCTGAAAGAGGTTAATATGGCTCTGCTACATTCTGCTGTCCATCTATCTGCCCATCAGTTCTATTTGATGTGTTCAATGCTCCATTGAAAAGAATAGACAAAGAGACTCGGTTGAAAGGCATGGACAGTATAGAGGAGATTTGATAACTCATTGAAAAGCATCTTTTAGGCAGCAGGTTCTTAGCGGCTGTGTGGTGAAAGGCCTGCTGGGAGGTCTGACTGTATTAGTGGAGGTAGAGGCTCTTGTGTTCTGCTCAACTGGAAAACCGCAGGACAAAGGCCCGCACTGCCTAATCCCTGCTCGGCTGCAAAACAAAAGAGAAAGCTGCTGCTTTATCAAAACTACAAGGCATTCTGTGTGTCCGTGTTAGCATGTGCGTGTGGACGTGTGCGTGCTGGTGTGTGTGATTTTGTTCTTTTTTCTCTCTCTCTCTCTCTTTTTTTTGCAGCTGTGTTCATACTGTGCCAAGAAAATGATTTATTCAATATTTGATGAAGTGGCAGCCAAGCTGTTAAAACCAGTGTTGAGATGTGTTGTTTAGAACTCCACTTTCTTTCTCTTTTTTGCCTTCTTGCTTCTTCTCAGTGATTTCTAAACATGTAAATCACCTTCAGTCAGTGGGAAATAGATCTGTCAGAACTGGTTTGCTCACCGAAAAGCGACGTTTTGTAGCTGGTGATGGATTTGATCCACTTACATGTTTGCGCTCTTCATGGTGAGGAGGTGGATTTATGTGTAGGAAGGGTGTTTTATAAAGCGTCTATAATTATGACTTATTTTATATATATTTTTAAATTGATAAAGATGAGATACGATGCATTTTTGCAACACAGTTATCATACCTACACGTTAAAGTATTTTATTGATTAGCTGGGATGAAAACTGATGTTGGATGACACGGCAACTGTCTGCCTGCGGGGATCGAGGATGTCCAGGCCAAACACCGGGGTGTGTGACTGTGTGTTGAGAGGGGCTGTAGGTGGTGGGTGGGGAGCAGGGTGAGGACACTCCTATTGTCTTGGCTGTCATGGTTGGGCGACCCCGGAGCCCCTCGGAGGCCTCAAAGGCCCCAGAGGCCAGGCCGAAGCAATGAGTCCACAGGCCCCCAGGCCGTGAGAACCCCAGCCTTGGTCAATGAGCACTGAGAGTCTGGGGACCCCGGGAGCAACTTGCTGGGCCATCTGGAGCAGAGAGCAGAGACCCTGACACACGGCTGTCACCCGAGGCAGACACGCAGAGATGTGGACATAGACAAAGTCTGCCCCCGTGTTTCTGCCCCCGTGTTTCTGCCTCCGCTTCTGTCTATCTGACACACACACTCTTTCACTCACATGTAAGTGACAGCAGAATGGAGATTGCTGAGTCAAACGGAAGATGACGGTGAGAAAACTCCTGAGGATTTTACCAGGAGGAAAACTGAATTGCTATCCACCTAAAAATCCTTCCCAAAATAAAGTGCTTGCCCCTTGATGGGGCAGAAAAGTTGAAAAACAGTAAGTAGACTTGCTTTTTTAATATGAAGACAGGTTCTAAGCAGACTATTGTCATGTATGCTGGTATGATAAACCATTAAACCGCCAACATTATGATCAGTCTTCCCAATGAAAGGCCAGCGGTCTCTGTTTTTGGTCTCTACCATCTTCTGAGGAAAACATCAGAACTCTTCAGGGGCCTAATTCTCAACTTTGTTCACAAGCAAAAAACTGCCAGGGGCGAGCAGATAGTATACAGTTGTTTTAAGTTGCTATTTTTTACTGAATACAGCTGCCTTCTGCAGATGAAAACGATTCTCTAGGAGCCCAACAGCTAAAGAAAGAGTGCAATCTCACTGTGAAGAGCCATAAAAAAACAGGAAGAGCTGCAGATTCAGCTCATAATTCCCCCGTAGGCGACATTATGAGCGGCCCCTTCTATATTTTCCTAAATGGTTATTCGTAAAAAAAAATGGCATCAGATGTTTTCTGTGTGGAGCAGAAAACATTCAGATTAATACGTGAAACAAACAGAATGTGGCATAATTTCATCACTGTTTTCCACTGTTTGAGATTCGCCTGATGTGTTTTCAGTTACGCCATCTCATTGCGCTTCCTTCTTCTGCAAGACTTTAATGACATCCTACTGGAAAAAAGGCGCCCAGCTGTTTATTCTGTATGCACCCAACTCTATTTTTCACCAAAAAAGGCTAAAGAGCAGTGACGTACACTAGTTTGGATTTTTATTTTTCACTTTTCTGTCTTCATTTGGATGGAAATCTGAGCCATTTGCCTTAAAAGAAAGAGATTTTTACACGATATGAAATGAACCACACTGACTGGTGTTTTTTCTAAAACCATAAGAGAGCCAGCCTAAATTTAACCGGGTTCCTTTTCCATCTCACTCCACTTGTCTGTCTTCCTGTCTGATTCTGTCTGTCTTTTCTCTTTCCTTTTTTTCTTCTCTCCTCTCAGCTTGTAGACACACACACACACACAAACACACACTCTTCTGCACACACACCCTTGCAGACAACTCTGAAGTGAAAACATAGTAGCTGTGGCTGCATAATAGTGCTAGCTACCGTTCGAGTGGTGAGTGGTAGTCTTTTCCAGCTGAGCAGATTAGCATAGATCTCCCACGCAGACAGAGTTGACCTTCACTCTGGCAAACACTTGTCAAAATGCCAGCGATAATTACCTGCTCTCTTCGCAAACAGCACAATGGTTTATCCACCTGCATCTCAGGCGTGCAGGACGGCTCCGTAGTGCTACAGCCGCCTGTTTTTTTTTTTTTTTTGGTGTTTTTTTCGGCAGCAAAGGTAACATAAGCCGCAGGGATTCCAGAGCGACACGTTTGTGTATCTGGTTTCTGCTTGATATTGTAATATTTACCATTCAGAAGTCAGCAAGCCGCCAGAGGCTAAAGAAATAAGTGTGAATTTAATTTTCCGAACGTTTCCTCCACTTTGGTGTTCTCATGTCCAGGCACATACAGCTGGAATGAAATTAGTTTTGTCAGCACGGGTTTCCACTATCAAGAAACACGTCAAGAAAAGCTGTTTTTTTTGGGGGGGGTTTTGCGTGGTAGCATCCATGTCGGATGCCTGATTGTCTGTGTGTTCATGCCTTAACATCTGTATCAATGAGTGTAGAGGTCAGAAAACAACCCGATCCCTCTCTTCCCCCACCCACCCTACCCCCTTCTTCCTCTTTCCCTCCCTCCCTGGGCGCTCTCTTCTCTCCTCCTCATCACTGGCTGCCCTCTCTGGTTGAGTGCTTGAATGTGCTCAGTTCGGTGATCAAAGTCTTCCTCAGTCTCTTCTCCTGCATTGCCCCTGGCTCTGTGCATGCGTGTGTGAGAAAATGTGTGTGTGTCATTCAGCTACGAGCCCAGCACTCAGTCGTCTAAACCGTCACTCTCACTATCTTCTTTCAGTCTCAGTAGTACCTTTCCAGGCTCCCTTGCATCATCTCCCTGTCTGCTAGAGGGCACACACACACACACACATGCGCGCGTACAAACATAAATCCACAGTGATGCTCATTCGATATGACATATCTCACTTTTCTGTCTTAACGTTTATGCATTGTTGATCTCAGAAACGGCCGCTGTCTGTTACACTAGGTAAACCGAAATTTATTCACTCCACACAGCGCTCGTGTGCGCGCGCGCCTGTGTGCCTGCTAGCTGCAGGGCGCTAGATAACCAGAGTTGTGTTACTCACTGTAAGCTGCTAAATATTTTCGCTTTGTTTTAGTGGAAACTTTCTTTCTCTACGAGGGTGTTATATGTCTTTTTAATTCCAAGGTCATGACGCTTCTTCCTCTTTTTTTTCTTTTTCTGCCGCTTCAACTGCCTCCAGTAAAAAAAAAAAAAAAAAGCACTCAAATTGTCAAAGACAGCTATTACAAATGCTTTTTCAGAGCATTTTGGTGTCTATAAATCGGTTTAAAACATCTAGTTTTTATCCACGTCCCTGGCCTGAAGAGCGAACTTTCATCATCGCTGACTTTTGTGTTCATCTCATACAAAAAAAGGTGTCAGGTACAACATTTGCTACTGCGTTGAAGAGCCGAGAGTATTCCAGCCCACGAATCGGGCCGAGTCTTACACTTTCCTTTATCCTGTTTATCCTTGCCAGTCGTTCGCCTGTCCTTTCTCCATGCTCTCCTCCTCTTACTTATTCTTCTCTCCTTTGCATTATCCCTGCACCTTTAGTGTAAGGTCAGGGCTGCGCTGCTCCCGTAAACACATCTACTGTGTCAACATTGCTGTTGCGAAGCAGCTGAAGACAGTAACAGGTGCCTGTCAACAGCCGGTCTGATCTCCAGTGCATTAAAAGATCTTTGCTGTAGACGAGGATTAGTGTCGCCTGGCATTGTTTGTTTGCTAATTCCATCTCCAAGGTATTTGTGGTAAATAGGCATGAATAATTGAAAGCGATTTCTAGTGGACCAAACGAAGCTATCAGTGAATGGAGGGAGATTAATGAGTAGGGGGTGAAACGCAACGCAAATTGGAGCGACGGAGCAACCTTTCTCAGACACCCGCAGAGACCCTGAGTTCGTAAACAAAAATTGAATATGCATTGTTTCGGTGGTGGGAAGCAAAGCTTTGAATCGGGAAACGGACATAGATCAAGAAGGATGTACAGCGATACGTTTGAATGTGAAGTGTGTCAGGGCATGACGCTGAGGCATTAAGGTGCCGCCTCTCTGCAAATCATCAGCTTTTAGCATTTTTAGACTGAATCGACGTATCTTCTGTCTTAACGTATAGTATGAATGGATAACAATCTCATGGATCTAAACCCTTTAATTTGTATTTGGAGAAAAAATATCCATCCACATAAATCCATTTAAACCAGACAAAAACAGATTTTGTCTTCCTGCTTTTTAGTCTTTTAAATGCTCTGATGCAGCAATATAAGCTGCTTCATATGTGACAAAAGAAGACAAATTGGTTGCTTTAGTCTCTTTGGTAGAGTTTGGTAGTGAAAAAAGTGAACATGGTTGCACTGGTTCCCAAAACATCTGATGTGGTGTGCACAAACTGGATGAGGTGCCAATGGTTTGTCTTGGTCACCGTTGGCCTACTGGGTAGAAATGAAGTAAATCAATCCAAAACACTGGAAGATGGATGGGGAGCTGGAGAGTAACTAACCGAAAGGAGCTACTTGAGCTGGTTCATACAGTCCCATCTGGGAGGAGACCCTGGAAAGAGGGACATCAGGGCTTCTCAGCTTGCACCGCTTCCCGTGAGACCTGGACTTGAACAACAGGCATGAAATACATAGACTTAAGGGTAATCTAGATGTGTAACGAGTGTATAACTTTAATATAACCAGGATTTTCAGCCAGTTTTCCAAGCAGGATATAACATTGACTTTATTGCTCTGAATCTTTCCACTTCTAGTACCTTCTTTTGTCATCATTGCAGAGAACAGTGGTCAACATAAGGAAATATGAAATATGAGGCAGACCTTAATTAGTCAGAAAAACGTTCCTGATTCTTCACATGAAAAAAAAGTTAAAACCCACTGCTCTTTCGGGACAATCACAGCATAACGTGGGTGTAAATGTCAGGTTGTCGTTTTTTGGGGAAAGTTACAGGAATGGTTGGAAGCAGCCTCAAAATCCAACATGATTAACGGTGTGTGTGCGAAGCTGGGGGTGGGGCAACTTTCCAAAGTAAGACTGAATGTCCCTTTAAGGACAGTGAACATAGTCAGCCTTGCAGAACTTCTGCCACATCTGTGTTTTGCTCCAGCTTCATGTTCATTTAAACGGATTTGCCGATATCAAACCGTCTCATCTTGATTAATAGGAAACTTACCGTGTTGCAAAATATATTATTAATGCCAAATATGATTCTGGAGATAATAATCCGCCACTTTGTTTCTCTGGAGATTTGCAGTCACATCAGGTGTACAGACACGGCTAATGAATATGGCGTTTTATTTGTGTATTAGCTTGTTCCAGTTTGCAGGTTATTGCTATTAAGTGACACCAAATTTTATAATTGATCTCATTTGGATTTCAGCCAGAGTTGATGATGCAATTTTTTTATTTAACCAAGTACTTTTCCGTGATCTAATTTCCAGCTGAGCCACACAGGACGGCTGGCAACAGCACATTTTCTCACACATGGTGGTGAGCATAATAACAGAATGGCTCACTAGCTTCATGTTTTATGAACTGACAAAATGGCTTGTTTTGCCACAAAGTCGTAAAGACGATTAGTCGTCGCAGTCTTCTGTCTAAACAGATTGTGCCAAAGTGAAAGGGACGTAATTGTCAGTGCAGTATCTTTTCCATCAGTGTTGTTCACAAACGCCAGAGTTTTCCCACTACTCTATAATCTACACACGCAGTCTGGCCATATAGATGGTGGGTACATGTTTGGTGCTGTGGGTTTAAGCACCATGTTGAGCAAAAAATCCAGCCTCCTCTTCAGTCCTGCCATCAGCAACACTTTTATTCTCCCTTTGGTTCATCTCGACCTCTCCACCCCCATCTCTATATTCCCTCATCCCTTCATCTTCCATGTCTGCCCGCAGTAAATGCTACTCCACGAGAGAGTCCGTGTGCCGACGGCCCTAATGTCAAGAGCAGCAGGTACTCGTGCATTGTGTTTGTTGTACGCACAGCAGTCTGTATACTCGATGGATGCCACTTTATGAAGCAGCAGACACAAACAGCTACGGAAATGAGCTTCTTTCCAGCTCCTGCTATGAACCATAATTAAATCAAAGTATTTTTGTTTTTTAATCACTCCCATCATGCAGTTGTGAATGTTTTACTGAGGGAAAAGTTTAGTTGTAGCATTTACATTATGTTTTTATTTTATTTGTTTGTGGGGGTGGGGGGATTCTTTTTAAGGCACAAGGGCAAATCTCACCACCTGCAGTTCAGAGCTTGTGTTTGTGAGAGGCAGCCAATCAAAGGAAAGTTAGCTTATGCTAAAGTCACACAGGGAAAACAGTGGCTGGAGACAAATTGCTGCAACCATGTGCGATGAACTTGTGACCTTTGAAGATGAGGACACTTGCAACCACTTTCAGTCAGTTGCCATCTTCATAGCAACTTTAGTGCATCAAGACGGTGATCAAACAGCAATAAGAAATAGTTTGTGGTTGAAAAATTTTCTTAGGGATTAATAAAGTATTCTTATTCTGATTGTGATGAATGGGGTCAAGTTGGCAATTACATTCAATCTGTTTGAGATAATACAGCGATTAACTGTGATAAAGCAGCAAAAACTGCAACTCTGTTGTTGTCTGCATACACAGAAATTCACATTAAGTATTTACTTCAAAATCCTGCTAGAACTTTAAAAATTACCAAAACCGCCAAAAATAGTGGCATAGTTGCTGGAGGGCAGCAATTTAAATGCTGCATGAAATAGGCAGGGGTCAACCTTGCTTTTATATAGGCGTGTAACCAGAATACAACCAGTTGGCAACTATTTAAGTTGAGTCTCTTATTGCAAAGAGATGTTTCACATACAAATTGTGCTCATCAGTGCAGACTGACTCAGATTGATTGCAATGTCTTGGCAGTCTGTCTGCATTTATAAATTAGATGGCAATTATTTGCAAACCTTAAGCAATCTGTCTGAGAGTGATTTCAGTCAGTATGAGTCAGACCGCAAATTGTGAGGTGGTAAGTTGCCTCTCAGCAGGTGAACAGGTGTAATCGCCTTGTGTTTGAAGGTGGTCCTTCATACACTCTCAACCTCTGGTCATAACAACTGCTTTCAGTCGGTGTCTGACAACAAATAAAATTCAATGCAATTGCTGGCCAACCACCCATTTTTCCTACTTACAAAGAGAAGGTCACCTTATTCTTCCCTTAGTGTGACTGAACAATTACAGGAGAAGAATTAAAACAGCTTGGTTCACACAGTGAATAAACTGAGGCCCCGCAATAAGGTCCAGCATAAAATAAATAAGGAATATTTTTGATCTGCAAATTAAGCAAAACAAGTAAAAAAAATATGAACAATCATTTTGGTTTAAGTAAACTGGATTTAAACTTGGTCGTTGAGCAAATTGAAAGCAACCTTTTCTTCTATATCAACAAAATAAAGAAGCTAAAGAATATTTTACAAATGATGTTTTTACTTTTTGTAACTGTTAAGTGGTTTCTGCTTCTTCAGGAAATTTCCAGAAGTGTTTGATGTATGCTGCCATCCCGTGCTTTAAAAAACTTCATCATCATCAGACTTATTTGTAATATCCAAAAATTAAAATAACAAAAATTGGTTCATTCAGTGGCTTTACATGTCATGCTGCTAATAGACTAATAATTCCTATCAATAGACTATGTATATTGCATTAAGAATGTTACCTTCTTTCTTTCTTTACTTGTTTCCTTCCTGCTTCTGCTCTGTCTAAAGACGGCGAGCTTTAAAAAAGGGAAACATGACTAAGCTGACTAAAGAGACGAACAGGCACAAATCAAAATCTACTAAAGAGGTAATTGGTATTGATTATTTTGTGCTACTCATCTCCAAATAAGCAATGCTTTGTTTAGAAAATAATGGCCGAAAAGATCATTTACATTTTTACCGTCAGTCATTCTGACTGATTTCACCGTGCTTGCTTTTCACCCTTACTCCGTGTCCCCTAAATAAGCTCTACAAGATTCAAAACTGTGTCAACGGTGAGTTGCAAAAATGTTGAATTTGAGTATACTGAAGCAACATAAATCGTCACTGTTGGATGTGGCTGTTAATGGACTAACCAGAAGGTACGTGTTTATCAAAGAGGCGGGAAATGACACTTAAAGTGCTCGAAACTACAAAGAGACGGTACAAAACAAAGGGAGATGGCCATACGCATATGCTGTACAATGTCGCCTTTCCAGGTGTGTGTTCACCTGTGTTTGTGCGCGCTTGTCTCTTTCGGCCTACACAGTATATCACTGTCTGAGCTCATGAGCATGTGTTTGTGTGTGTGTGTGTTTTCTCCCTTAATGGTACATCCGCTCTAAATTGGCCCCTGAATGCAGTGTGCTCTGCCTGTGGTTTTGTGAGCTACAAGTGTAGAGAAACAAAGAGAGCCAGGGAGCTTCAAAGCGGGTGGGTGACATTTCGGGCTTTCCATCTTCAAAGCACTATTTGCTTTTGTAGTTCCTCTTTGAGTATAATTTTTTTTTCTAAAGGATTACAGCTGTCTGAAAACAGAGTAGTATTTGAGGGCCATTTCATAACATTTTCAATAGAGGGTGCAGAATGAGCTGTCTGTTTTTGTATTATTATTTTTTAAATATGTCTGTGCCACTATTATTTGCTATTATGCATAATTTAAAGCAACTTTTTATGCAGCATATACTATATCACTGTGTCAGTCCTTATTGGCAGCTATTGGTAGTGAATTGATCATTGACCCATTGAGCTCCCTTGGTGAGTGTCTCCAGATGGGGGAGACATGAAATCCACCCTGTCCCCTCATTTTCATTCACCTCTCTTTCTCTTCTCTCTTTCTTCCACCCACCTCATCCAAGTGCCTCTCTATAATTCATGTCCAGGTGCAGCACCAGCTTTCTTTGGCAGGGGGCTTGAAAGGGAAAAAAAAGACAGATGTTCAATTTTCACTTCCTTTGTGCATCTCTTTATATGTGTTTGTGTGTCCACGGGCCACTTTTGCCCCCTTTTACCTGTAATGCAGATTGCGAGGTCCCTGCAGTTCAGCAGCAGCAGTAATTAAAGCTAGTCACGGGCATGACTAACCATCGGGTGCAGCTTCGTGTTGATGTGCGTGTTTCGGTTTGCATATGGTCAGAGTGAAGTGTTTGTAGTTGCTGTTGAGTGCAGCATTTTAAATAGGAAACAAGACAGAAAGCTTTACCCAGGAATAAAAAAAGAAATCTGCAAATAATGAACCATAATGAAGCATTCTAGTGTATTTTTTTTTCTGGGGATGCTGGTTGCAAAGAGCCAGATATTTCAGTCCTGCAGTCATCATGAGATGCGTGAGAAGCATGAATGCCAAGACTTGCCCATGGCACAGCTGTATTTACATGCAGCTTCTGTACAGCTTGTCATACAAAACACATGAGCCCCCCACTGACAGCAGAGTTGTGGGAGTGACTGAACTCTGCAGGTGGATATCTATATTGCAAAATGACAAGTACTGTGTAGTGAAAGTTTTGCGGCTGGAAAGATTCTGGACTTGGGCTAAGATAATGACATGATGCACGGTGATGATAGAAAATCATTTACTTTGGTTCCAATTCTAAAAGCTGAGCGCAATTGATGCTACTTGATGCTAACGCTCCTGATTATTGTGTGCAAGATTAGTGCTCTGGACGGGTTGTCAGTCTATCCCAGAGCTAACACAGAACAAGACAAAACAACCATTCACAACTGCGGCCAATTTAAAATCACCAGACCCCAATATGTGGCAGCTGGTTTTAGTGTCATGGATGTATGTGAGAATTATTTACATAATGTTGAACTGCATCAGACTTTATTAACTAATAATTAGTTGCTCATATGCCATTTAATCCAAAATTAGTAAGGTAAAAAATAAATAAATAAGTATTCAGTAATGCCAGCACTTCAGAGTGTATCGCACATTCTTCTAATTACATTCAGTGATTACATTTTACGCATGATATGTCATAGGTAAGCTGTAGTTAAGACGAGGCAGCTGAAGTACTTCAGGCTGGGCTTTAATGAAGGATGCACTGGCCTCAAAGTCTGTAGGGTGAAATCAAAGGCAAAGAAGGAATTATTTTATCAATATCAGGTGGAAAATTATTGTGTTAGAGATTCTCAATGTGCCCCCTGCTAGTCTGAACTGGATAAGAGGTTAAGAAGATTTTTTGTGGAGGATTTTCTGCATTATTCTAACAGCACTTACACTGGATTTCTATGAATAAATAAGGAGGTGTTGTAGAGGAGATGTTAACATGTCAAGACTAACTGACAGGGAAACCATTAGCAGAGGTTGTAGTGTTAACAACCTATGTTTTCACACTATCATAAGCTTTACTAGAATCTCTGCCAACAGGAAACTTACCACAGGCTTTCAAGGTGGCTGTGATTTAATCACAGCTTTAAAAGTTTTCACTTGAGTTATTTTAGTTTAGACAGACAAATATCCAGCCTTCCTCTTATTGCAAAAATTCTTGAAAGGTTAGTTGTCAAACACCTAACTGTCTATTTGCAGAGGAATGGTCTACTTGAGGAGTTTCAGTCAGTATACAGAGTTCATCATACCACAGAAACAACACCAGTGAAGGTAACAAATGATCTTCTTATGCCTGGCTGTGGACTCATTTTTGTGTTTGTCCTGTTAGACCTCAGTGCAGCAGTCATTACAGTTGATCACAATATTTTATTACAGAGATTAAAATACACTGTTGGTATAAAAGGTGTTGCACTCCAAATTCATCCATGCAAATGTCTTTCTCTTCTTCACACATGAAAGTTAGTCGTGGAGTTCCACAGGGTTCTGTGCTGGGACCAATATTAGTTACATTATACATACTTCCCTTGGGCAATATTACTATAAAATCACTGGCAACATTTTGATTTTTATGCAGATGATACCCAGCTTGAATCAGGCAAAAACTGAAGCTATTATATTTGGTCCTAAAAATCTTAGAAACATGGTGGTGCAGACATGTGTACATCAACAATGGATTATATGGAGCGCAGGAGAGAGTACGACCATGCAGTGTTTAAAGCTTGGAAATACTGACATTACTTTGAGTATGATTCCATAAAAAGTGACAAAAACATCATCCACTGTACCAAAAAATTAAACTTCAAATCTGAGCAAGCACCTAGCACGCTGCCACAGGATTGTAAAATTCACAGAGAAACCCCCAGATCCCCCCACTGACATGGCCTCTACGGCACTGGGCAAACCTCCACAGGCCCCACTCCTGCTAAACAGGTGAAAATAGATTTAAGAGCGACAGAACTTATTTATTTTTTTACTGTGTTTTACTTGCATCTATTTGAAAGAGTAAGTGTATTATTTTATTTTATATGCTGGAATATGCAGAAAATAGGTTTAAATGTTAAACAAATTTCTTCCAGTCAAAGACTATTGCTTATAATTTAGTTTTTGCTTGATGCAATGTGCATAAAGTTAAAAGATTAAAACTATTTTTAAAAAGAGACTTTTCCATTTGATTCAACTTTACATGATGGGTTATGTAGAAAAAATAGAATTGGGCTGAGAGGTCTATTTCTTTATCACGTATTCTGGTTGTGTATCATGTTTTTAAAAATAACTAAGTAATAAAGTAACTAACTACTTCTTTAAGTAAGTAATCAATAAATTAACGAGATTACTTTCTTGGAGACGTAATCAGTAATTAGTTACTAATCACTATTTTCAAGTAACTTGACCAACACTGCGTCTGACTCTTGTAATTCATTAATATCAGGCTGTTCTGAGAGTTCCCTCCATTTAACCCAAAACGATGCAGCGAGACTACTCTCAGGGACAAGGAAGAGAGACCATATTTCTCCTATGTTAGTCTCTTTATTGGCTCCTCGTTAAATCCAGACTTATATTTGAAATTATTTTCCTCACTTAAGAAGTCTTGAATAATCAGGAGCCGTCACATCTGAAAGATCTCATAGTACCATATTTTCCCGAAAGGACTTTGCTCTCAAACTGCGGGCTTAATTGTGGTTCTAACAGTAGCATGGGAGGCAGAGGCTTCAGCAGCTTCAGACCTTTCTCCTGTGACCCCAGACCCAGACCCCAGTTTGGATTCAGAAGATAGATACCCTCCCCTTTCACATTACAATTTAAATGAAAAATGGAATGACCCACTGTGAATAAAATAGATGTTGTTGGTGTTAATATATCAAATACATAAAATTATTAATATTTCTTTTACATTATGAGTATTAAAAATTAGCTTCTTTACTGTATCTTCTGTGTACATCTCTTCTAGCTATCTGGCTGTGTAGCCATGGCTGTTTCTGTGTGTGTCTGGGTTGGGAATGTATTTCAAAATAGGTTGTCGCTAATCCCCTGTGAAAATAAGCATTCCTCTAGCGTGCACCCATTTGAAAAAGACAGAATATATATGCAATATAGAAGAAAGCAAGAAAGAAGGAATAGACAATGAATTATGGATAAGTTTTAAGAGGGATATTGCTCCCTGGCCTCCTCACTGTTTTTCATTTTTTCCTCCCCCCAGCCGTCTTTCTCTTTTCCTCTGTGTCCTCTGCCTCCTCTTAAATCGATACGGGCTCACTGTCATGGGTCAGTGGCCTGTACGCATCAGGCTGGACTGTTACAGAGGAGCACAGTGTCTCCCAGAGCTCTCTTTGGAGGCAATAACTCGTTCCTATCTCAAACCTCTCTTTAAGGCACACCCGCTTTCAATTGAACTCCAATATCCTCCTCAGATTGACTTGGGATGACACAAAGGAAAGGAATATATAGATGTGTGATCAGCATTTCTTCTAGAAGAAATTGGGCATGCCTAAATACCTGCAGCTATACAGTATCTTTGCAATTCGTAATGACATCTTACCAAAAAAGATAATGTAAAATGTTTAATGTTCCAGCTTCTATAAAAGGTTTATTTCAATTGAAATCCTTTCTTTGAAGTTTAATATCATAAAGATGTAGTGTTTTAGTAGCCATTTGCTGATTTTTGTCAGTTAAAACAGCTTGCTAGCAAATGTCACAAAACTCTGCTAGTTAAGCTAATGCTAGCCTCATGTGTGACTTGTTTGAAAATGAGTATTAAAAATATTGCGCCACTTAGCTTACATACATGACAGATGTTACTCTTTTGTATCTTCTAAGCAGTTTGTTTTTGGTTAATGCTAATTTGACATCACAACAATAATTATGATTGCTAAAGGTAAAACCTCTGATATGACAAGTTTGACCAGTTTTACAGCGGAGATGTTAGTTGTTGATTGACCATTGAAAAATCTGTGTTTAATACATCATCCACTGAAACAGCAACCTCTAAGTCAGTCTGCATGGATTCCCATGTTAACGTGTCCTGTTTTACACCAGAAATAAAGAGGGTTACCGGTTCAAAAACCTAGTATTGCTCCTCAGTTTTCCCCTCATATTAGCTGTTCAGGAGCAGATTTTTAAATAGGGATGACTCAGTCATTCGTTAATCCAGAATTAATTCTGCAAAGTTCGGCATATTTAGAGGAATTATCTGCTTTGTATGTTTTGTTTTAAAACACCTTTTTTGCTAATCAGTGTTAGTAACCATTTAATATTACTACTATAATTACACCTTCTGATCAAGCAATCTAACAGTATATAATAACTTCAAAGTCCAACTATGGTCAGGCTAAACTAACAAACTCAAGCCTTCATTCAAAAGCTGTTTTTTTATTAATAGTGTAATGTTTTGTTTTGTTTTTAAAGTTTAATAATGGTAAATTCAGAAAGTCCAGAAGTCATGACATCACCGAATGCTCTGTTTCTTCTTTGAGATGCTCTGCTAGGTCTACTGCAGCCACCATCAGTTGCTGCTTGTTTGTGGGTATCTCAGCGTTTAGGCTACGTTCACACTGCAGGTCTTAATGCTCAATTCCGATTTTTTGATCAAATCTGATTTTTTTGTCTGCTTGTTCACCTTACAAATAAAATGTGACAGCAAACGTGCTCTAGTGTGAATGCTCAAAGCGGCCCGCATGCGCAAAAGAAGACATCACACACAACAAGCTCTGTTTAGACCCAGACCAAACAGTATTGTTTGACTGATGGCCCTTAATATAAAGACTTGTTTCGGACTTTACGTTTCCCAATTTTGCTTTAAGTTGTAAAGTTATTTTGTTATTTACATATGGCCTAATAATGATCCTTATTGCTGTTTTAGAGAGGAGCAGTGCTTCAGGGGATAGTTGCAGATTTCTGTCAGAATCTGCAGATTACACAGTACAAATAAAATGTTCACGTTTCTCCAACGTTGTCTTCCCAACAGTTTCACTGACATCTACACTGAACGGCCAGGAAGCATTCACGATGTCTTCTCGGGCGCTGATAATTGGCGTCTGTCTTGTGTCAGTGACGTAAAAGATGTATTTAATGCGACATGACCATTCAAACAGCAGTCGCTTTCCAAAACATCAGATATGTATCGGATTCAGTACCACATAAGAAAGTGAGGTCGGATTTGAAAATATCGGATTTGTGCCGTTCACACTGTCATATCATGATCGGATATGGGTCGCATAGGGTCAAAAAAGTCGGATTTGATGCGCTTTCGCCTGCAATGTGAGCCTTAGTTTTGTAATCATTAAATGAAAAGCTGCTCTATGACCATCACATTGCTTTGCCTTCAGAAACATTATCTGCACTGTGAAGCACTGTCTGATCAGTTTTGCAGCGTTTGGCTGAATCTGAGCAGAGAGTATAGCCCTGTCACACACAAGCCCATGCCATAACATCGCCCCCGCCATGTTTGATAGATAATGGGGTGTGCTTCAGATCACGAGCTCTTTCTCTCCTTCTCCATACCTTTCTCATCCCATCGTTCTGGTCCAAGTTAATCTTGCTTTCATCTGTCCAAAGAGTTTTTCTCCAGAAGCGTGCAGAGTCTTTTAGACACTTTCTTTCAAATTCTAATCTGGCCTGCTTGTTCTCGAGTGTAAACAGTTTGCATTTTGCTGTAAACCCCCTGTATCCGTTTTTATGAAGGCACCGCTTGATTGTAGACCTTGACAATGATACGCTTATCTCCTTCAGAGTATCCTTGACTTGATTAGAATGCAAATTTAACATTTTGAATCAACTTCAGATGTTATGTCTTCATTTTGAGCTTCTGAAAATAATCGACCATGTAGAAAACAGGCTATAAAACAGGCGAAAATACTAAAGTATGACAAATTATGACTCAGACTGTATTAGCTCTACATTAGCTGGAAATGCTAATATCTGCAGCTCACATTAAACAAAAAAACAGATTAAAAACATTCCTTTAGTTTTTGCTCTTCTGGTTTTTGGTTTAAGAAATAGGATAATAAAGAAGCCATGATCTTCTAGTCTTAGTCTTACTGTATACAACACTCTCAAAACACATTCAGAGCTCAACAGGACAGTGTAACATCA
Source organism: Neolamprologus multifasciatus (assembly GCF_963576455.1). Lineage (NCBI taxonomy): Eukaryota > Metazoa > Chordata > Actinopteri > Cichliformes > Cichlidae > Neolamprologus > Neolamprologus multifasciatus. The sequence goes on along the minus strand of NC_140447.1, from coordinate 20,679,427 downwards.
CAACTAAAGCAGCACTGCTTCACAAACAAACAAAATAAAAGAGGGCTTATCTCTCTTGAGAAAATGAGCAATTCTGTTCATATTTCAAATCAGACTACAATCCTCCTGTTTCACAGCGGTGTGTGTTTGTGTGTGTGTGTGTGTCTAGCCACAGGCTTCCTCACACTCCAAGTCCAATTACCTGTGTTAAGGCCACATCTGAGATGGGGGATTACAGCATATTATTCTAGCACAAACAGTCTTTCTACCCACCAACCTGCAGGCAGACAGACACCAGCAGCTGCGGAAGGTGTGAGAGGTGTTGCATTAGCACCTGGATGTGCGAACAGCAGACTACTGACCTTTTACTGGTGACTGATACACTACCTGGATAACTCTTCTCCTCCTGCACGCTGTCCTCAACTTTTCTCACTGTCTTTCCGCCCCTGTCTCTCACTTTGTTTGCCCTTTTTCGTGTGTCTTTCTTTCTCTGGTGTTTTATTCTAAATCTTTTCTAAATCTTTTTTTTTTCCATCTCCCATTTTCTCTTCTGTGGAAACACAGCCTGTCTGAGTTTGTCTCTCTGTGTTGTTTCTTTTTTTGACAGTTGATACTTTCACCAGAAGATGTTACTCAAGATGTCACCTCTTTCTCTTGACTTGTTGTCACCGCTTGAAATTTTGCATGATAAAAGTGATGCAAAAGACTCTATTTAACTTCCTCCAGGCGCCCCTCTGCTCCCCAGAAAAAGCCCTGAAAATATATCCCCCGCACTGAAACACCTTTACCAAGACTGATCTGTCACTGCAATTCTCAAAACACAATTTCATACCCTTCCGTCTTATGATTTTGATATTGCATTTTTGTCATGTGCCAGCCCCCATCCCTGTACAAATTGCTCCGCCTGAACATCCGTGAGACATACAACTTCCTTCAAGTCACCTGCCAGGGGCTCTAATTAGACTGATAAGCACTGCAACTGGAATCAGCTCTTCCTGGTAATCAGCCCCACGGAGCCCAGACAGACGGCTAAATGAGGAGGAGATGAGCCATGCAGCCCAACAGGTGTCCTTAAAAAGGCAGCGAGGTGTGCTTACACAGCCTTGTCTTTCCCTCTCCAACTACTTGAAAGTTCAGTCACAGGAGAGTTTGAAACATATAGAGAGATTTGTGCAGTTATTTATGAAATTAATCCTGAAAAAAAACCCCAAAAAAAACAACTGCATGCCGGCGCTGCTGTGGTGTATAGATTTAATCATCATGCTGTGCTGCCTCACTTTTAAAAGCAATTGTTTGAGAAACTCTGCAGTAAGATGATTGATTCAGAGTGGGGAGAATTATGCGATAGCAAACACACTAGTCAAACTGTGTATTTTGATTTTCCAATTGCGCCCCATCCTGAATGCATTTTGCGTTTTTCTTTTCCTCTTTGCAGCCACAGCTGCTCTGCTTTAGACATATAATAATGATTATCACGTTTTGTTCCGAAGCAAAATAGTAATAAAAAAAATTTAAAAAAAAGAGAGAGTGAGGGCTCGGTGACACGTCAGGCAAGCTGAATGCAAAATGATATCACAACTAATCAAATCTCAAAAGGGAAATGTCATATTGTCTCATTTTGACACCTGGCATGAGGCCGTTGTGTTACACTTTCATTTTGCACCCACCACTCCCTGCTGTACGCGGGAAGGCAGCGTGGCGAGATTAACGAGGCGATCTGACGAGCAGCCAGGGTGCATCACGTGGACGAAGAGAGGCGGGCGGGCGGACGTACCCGGCGCCCAGCCGCTTTATCCACTCTCTGAGGGTAGATGTCCGCTAACATCTGTACCGGTGGTTGGAGGGATTTACTTAAAGGCCGCTGGCAGCAAATGTTTTCACGTTGACATTAACCTCCTCGAGCTGAAAGAATCTCGACTCTCTCAAATAATAAAAGAAGCCTCGCAAATCTAATCTAGGTGCTCAGACAGTGCATTAGATGGAAATGGGGGGAGCTAGAGTAAACAGAAGCTCTGTATTCTTATATTGTTCATTTGATGAATCTGGACTTACTGTAAGACCAACATTAGCAGCTCAACATATATTTCATCCTGATTTAGCATCCTTTTTGGAAGATGGTGGCAACTTTTAACAGTCTCATACTGGCACATGTATTCAGTGAGAGTGCGGGCCTTACAAGAAAACCTTCAGGCAGAAAAAATCATTTTAAACTATTGCTCTATTGTTCCTTCGCCGCTGTTTTTTGGTTTTGTCTTTTTCTTACTTTCACATAAATTGTGAGATTTGCCTGCTTCTCTTTGCTTTGTTTGGACTGACTCGTTTTGAGTTTTTATTTTGTTTTTAATTTAAGAAACGATAGAGCTCATCTTTTTTTAAAAGTTCACCCTGAGAACTGAGATGGACATTTACCTCTTATTTTTGGCATCTTATAAATTAAATGATTAAGTGATGATCTAACAATGTAACCATCAGAGTAATTAATGATAGAGATACTCATTAGCTGCAACCATAATCAGCTATCAATCAACACATCAGTGATGGGATTTCAGCATATACGTATACACAGGATTGACAAGCATAATAATACATGTGTAATGAGCTCTTCGTGCCCGCTTCATATTCTGAAGTTCAACCCGAGCATTATGAAGAGGAAAGGTGATTTAAGTGACTTTGAATGTAGGATGATTTCTAGAAAATGGTCTGAAAAAGAGAAACTATCCAGTGAGCAGCCGTTCTCTGGGTAAAAATGCCTTGTTGATGCCAGAGGTCTGTTAACAACCAAGGTATGCAGAAGAGCATCACAAAAAAAACATGTCGAACGTTGAAGCAGATGAGCTCCAGCAGCAGAAGACCATACCTTGTGCCCTCCTGTCAGCTAAGAACAGGAAACTGAAGCTACAAATTTGACATAAACAACATGAAAACATGGATCCATCCTGCAATGTATCAACAGTTAAGGTGGTGCTGGGGGTATAATGAATGGAGGATAATGACACACTTCAGTAGTGCCAAATATTAATTAGTACTAATTAAGGATCATAAATGCCACAGCCTAGCTGATTACTGCTTCTGACCATGTCCATCCTTTGATGACCACAGTGTAGCTTCACTAACAGGATAATATCACTAACCTCAGATCATCTCAAACTGGTTTCTTGAACATGACAACACGTTCAGTGTACTCAAACAGCATCTTTGGGACGTGGTGGAACGAGAGACACACGTCATGAATGTGTTGCTGACAAATCTATAGCAGCTGTTGCCGATCCTGTCGTGTCAATATGGACCATGTCTGAGCGTGGTGTACCTAATAAAGCGTCTAGTGTGTTTGTGTCTGAACTGAGTCTAAAATTTTCAGCCCGTAGCCTGATATCAGACATAATTGTGAAGTCATTACACTCATTCCATCTTCAGCCTGACAGTAGCTCTGCTCTGTACTCTGACCAACCTCCACGTGGGAGGGTGTTCAGTTTTCCCTAACCAGTCATTAGAGACCAATGTGTCATTTTAAGGTGACCCTAGTGCAAAGCTGTGCTAACTTCTTAGTGGCATTTTAAGAGTGGAGTGGAGTGAAAAAGCACAACAGTTCAGCATGTGCCTTTATTTTTCTCTCTGTAGCCTTACCAGAAAACAAGAAAGCGCTGGTTGTTAAAAATCTGCACAGATAGGAAGTAACTAAGCGATGATAACAGCATGACACAGTCTGAAATCTCACTTTAATGCTGACCTCAAAATAGGGGTGTGGTAGACCTCGATTACACTAGAATAAAAATAAGATAGCAACCTCCATGCAACCAGGAAAAGCTGGTAGTTGATGAGTGATTGCACTGAATTTTTAAATGATTTTATTTCATTTCATTTTATTGCTATCTGGTTAGTTGCAAGTAGTTGTCAACTGGTGGCCCAGAGGATGAGAGTGCTGCACGCTCAATCTATGAGCGACCACTTTTTGTTACAAGGCGACTGCATAGTTTGCCTGATGGGATTCAACCTCTATTGGTCTGACTTAGACTGCAGGCAGTCACTCTCAGACAGGCTGACGGAGGTCTGCAATTAACTGCGATCTAATTTAATCTATAAACGCAGACAGACTGCCAATATGTTGCAATCAGTCATAGCTGTGATGATTACAACTAGTCAAGCTATCTCTGTTGTTTATAAATTTATAGTTTATAAGTGTGTGGCTGAGAGACGGTTGATCCTGATGTGTGGATTCTTCACAGTCCACCGGTGGCTGTCTGCTCTGCATCTCTGGTACAGCGTTACACTTCAGGTGTATTTAGCAACAAAAAGCAACATATTTGACATTTATCACAATTAACTGCATTATTATCACAAACAGATTGCATGTTATTGCAAACCTCACTCTATCCAATCCAAAATTGGTTTGAAGATGGCACCTAGTCCTCATCTTTGAAGCATCAATTTCAAAGGGATCAGAGATCACGAGTTGATTGAACACTGTTGTAATCATTTTGGTCATCCAGCAGTTTTCCTAGTGTGACTTTAGCCTTAAAAAGAAGTAAATTAATTAAAGAGAGTAATTTTGGACACAGCTTAGAAATCCAAAGTTGCTCATTTTAAGTGGTCCTGTAGCTTCTCTTTTGTTTTTCTATGTTCTCATGGCGTTGCCGGGGCAGCACTGGACTCTGAGAGTTAATGGCCCTGTTTTAAAGAGCACTGAAGTCCATATAAGGAGGGCAGGCCGGGTGGCGATAAACCTTTTTTCTCAGCCTGGAGATTCTGGTGTGTTGTGGTTGGGAGATTTGTGTTTTTCACTCACTGATTAGTTTCCTCTTCGCATGCTTTTTGCCTTTTCTTTGACACGAGCTGATCGGTTAGCTTTAGGAAAACAGTTGGGTTTAGCTCAAAATATAGCTCTTTATGCATTAACCCTGTATGCTTCAGTGTCACTCCAAAGGAGCTGGAACCACCGCACTTTCACCACAGCGAGTAACAACAGTGAGTACGTGTTTATTTATCTTAAAGCATAAAAAGGAAGCTGCTTGGAGCTCATGGTTTCAGTTACAGTTAATCAAGTTACAATAGCCACTTGGTTATGTGTAGGAAACAGTTGTGTATCTATAGATTAGCACAAACAAATCTATAACACACCTTGACCCCTCATCTAGTGGACTTTGCTCCTCTATAATAACGTTGTTTTTTGTTGCCAGTGGATAATTGAGCTACTGTCCTTTTAATGAGGACGGTTTAACATTAAATAAAGTGCACATCACTGTAATATTTCCTTCATTTGTAAATAACCCAGGTTTCTTGCGCCTGAGCAGCTGGGCATCATCTTCTAGTGGCTCAAGCGTAATAATGCGGTTTAATGTGTCATGGTCGTGGTGTTAATTGTCCTTTATTGCTCACGCATCTGCTTCCTTGGGCCGCATGCGTTCACCTGGGCGATCGTACCACATGTGTTGATGTTCTCTGTCATCTATAGATTGTTTGATGATAGATCTTGTTTTAAGATTGAATCCACTTGATTACTATCAACCCATCCGCCCACCCCTGCTCACTCCACCCCCTCCACCATCCTCTCCTTCATATTGCTGACTTGAGTGATGGCGTTTGTGATTCCTAATGACAGTCGGAACAAATCTACAGTAATGAGGTCACATTAGGTTCCTTTTTTTTCCCTTCCCTTTCGCTGAAATCACCCTTCACAGCTCTGTACAGTCAACCTGTTTCTCAAACTCAGACTGAGCTCTGCATTTGAGCTCCAGTGAACCGGCGTGAAACAAGCTTCCTCCAGAAGACCTCCCTGCAGCCAAAATGGACACCCTGCTCTCTTGACCATGTCTGTTTACCCCCCTTCCAATATCCACGAATTATTTCTTGACTCACTAGAGCTTATATCCTGGTCTGATATTAATTCCACCTCTCATTTTTAAACCTTTAAAACTTTTATGATGGCTTGAGCATATTTACTTACTTTGTTAGTTTTTCTCATGTATGTGTGTATTTGCAGACTTCTTACCCGTCTCACCTTTGATAATATATTTATCTTTAGCAGAACCCATAAGAGATATGTGCACATGCTTGCATGAGCACTCACATCCACACAATGTTGTGTGTTTCTCCTGGCTTGAGCAGGATGTCTGCACCAACACATCATTATGATTCGTTCGAGCCATTAGCCTGTGCAGAGCGAATTGTGGATGAAAAGCACAACCGCACATACAGCCATATGTGCGGTTGTGTGTGTGTGTGTGTGTGTGAATATGTACAGTATGTGTACTCGTGGGTGTGCAGTGTGCCCTCCTGTGCGTCAGTGTGCATACTCAATAAGTGTGTGTGCTCAGTGATGTGGTTAGTAATGTGGAGACCTGCAGGAGACAGTCCGTGGAGAGAGCCTGCAGGATAATTGCTGCCACAGTGACAGGTAGGGCTGCCTCTGTCAGAGTTCCCTCAGTGGGGAAGCTGGGGAAGGAGCGAGTTCGTCAGTCTGTGTGTGCGTGTGTGTGTGTGTCAGCTTCACCATTCTTTCCTCCAATAAGCATTTCCCCAGTAGGCTCCCTTCAGACAGTGGCAGCCTTCCAGATGTTTTCATCTTGTATCACATAAACATCCGTGGAAATACATCAAGCATCATTTAATCATTTGGATATTTTTACCCCCAGAAAAGAGCTCCTAGTAATCCTCCAGCTTTTAGCTGTACGTCACATATTGCATGAGTATATGCAGTGCTCTATATCGGGAGGAGTCTGCCGCTAGATGTGTAAACACTATTCAGTTGTTGAGGTTTCCCTAAAGATCGCAGTAAATGGTTTTTATGCAGAAGGGTTGCCAGCTTGTGCTTTTGGAAAAGGTCACCCAAAGATTCAGCAGCGTGGCTCTGAAGCAGGCTGGACTTCTGATGACCATGATTGCTTCAGATGTGCATTGTTTACCACATCGCTCACTGTGATCCACAAACCTATCGGCTGTTTTTGAGTGATTGTCAGATGTGATTCGCATCGCATATGTCACACATCTGCCGATTGTCATTTCTGAAAGGCGGCGTAAACGATCTAAACGTGTACCCAAGGAGAATGCGGAGTGACATCCGTGGGGTTTCTCCCACATCTGGAGGTGTCTGCCATCCAAGTCATTTGCCAGTACTGCTTCTGTTCGCTGGTCTCCTGCAGTCCGTGAAGAATTGGTGTCAGCACCTATCAAAGGCAAAATGCCTATTCTACACAGAGTGTCAGAGCAGCCACAATCTATTAATCAACCAGCCGGCAAAGAAACAGATAGTGTGTGTTTGTGTTTAAGCGTGTCTGTGGGCGCTCATACATCTGCACTCATCTCGTTGTATTATTCAACCATCTTTGAAAAGGGTCTCTAATAAGAGTGGATGCAATTATAAAGGTGTCATGTGCTCAGTTTGTAAAAAGGAAAGGGCCTGTAGAGTATTTGATAGCAAAGGCCGCAGCAGGGTCCGTAGCAGACACAAAGCGCCTGATGATTGCACGACTGAAAACAGCCAGCAAACTACATCTCCTTTATTAACATCACCTGCAATGTGTTAACCGGAAAACAGGGTTTGACTTTGGTTTTCCGTGATTTGCAATATTTTGCGGCAGAGTTCATGAGCTGAATTCAGCTAGATATCAAAGGTTCCCGGTGTGTTGGTTTAGGCTGAATAACAGCAGTTGGTTTGTTTAGGAGCACTGTTGGCTTATCCGCAGGAAGCGATCGATCGGGGTGAATAAACAGCGAGCGAGCCAGGACCCCTGCTAGTAACAGTATGGTCCTATCATGTGACAGGCATGGTGGTATATGATTGGCACTCCTGATTGGACATTCCAGTTTAATGATGTCATGGGTATCGCCGTGTTGGGTTTGCTTGGAAGGAAGATTTTTCTTTTCAGCTCAGTGTAACTCCATATTTACGTCTGAGGGATTATCTGCTATATTATTTAGTGTTAGTAGACTATATGATCATTATTTGGATCATAGTGTTAGAGAGTGAGTGGATAGAGTGAGTCTGTTTGAAAATTTAATAATACTTTTAATAAATAAATAAATGTCTTACATTAAATAAAAATTCTCCTTTCACATGTTTTCGATGATTCCGAATCTCTCTTATGTGTTTGGTTCATAAAATGATGAAATTAAAAAATCAACAGATATTCACATTTGAAAAGCACCGACAAAGGTTTTTGCTTTCCTGCTGATCGCCAGAATAATGGGATTAATCATTTCATGTTTTTCTGATTGTCTGACTAAACAAGCAGTTTGAAGACATCTTGGTTCTCAGAAAGTCTGATTTCAATGTTTTTAATAAACTGAACAATTAATCAAGTCTTTGATTAAAACTGGAAAAAAAAGGTAAACGTCCAAAAGTTGGCTGAATTGACAAACAGTCCTAAAAGTTGATGAACTTAAAAGTCAATTGTAATATTCTGATTACAAGCTGCTTGTTAACACATTGTAAACAGTTTTAGTTAACGGGACTTAGTTGATTGTTTATTTTTTTAATTATACAAAAGAAGTAATTACAACACTTTACGGCAGAGATCACAAAGTTAGCTGCCCGTGGCTTTAACCAAATAAAAAAAAAGAATAAATATGAATCTGAAGATGAAAAATAGTTCGTTTTTTAATATTTACATGTTCATTTTTTTATTTCCAACTTTAACGATGTGTATGGTATATATTGGTTCGTATTCACTGTAAATCTACATTTAGATTCATGCTCCATTTGCTAAAAAGTATCCATCTGGGGATGAAAGAGAGCACAACCAGACAGCAAATCAAGGACATCAGTTCAACTCTGGCATTACTCAGTTGCTATATGTTTTGGTTATGTTTCTATTGGGGTCCTTTTAATTTGATTCAGCCAGACAAAGGCAGGACTCAAAGTGTCCTTCGTAGCTTCATGGCTACTCTGCTTCAAAGTAAGACTATACTTGCTCTTAGATGTTTTCTCCTGGCAGTACAAATTTTGAAGGTACAGTGGTCCCTCGCTATAACACAGTTCACCTTTCGCGGCCTCGCTGTTTCGCTGATTTTCTTTGGTGCAATTTTCCCTTTTTTTTCTTTCTTTTTTCCCCAGCACATTGTGTTCTGCATCCTGATTGGCTGTAGACCATTGTCAATCAATCAATCTCGTGCCGTGTCCCCTGTACAGTGCAGAATGCGTTCCGCTTGTCAAATGTACATAAATCTTGGAGCAGCGTCACGCTGAAGTGCTGCACTGTATGTTTGTAAGTTTTCTCCCCAGCAAACACAACAATGTCAATGAAATGTTTTGCACCGTCAAAAGCAACCGCAGGTTTCATTATATAATACTGGACTTATTTTTCTACGAAGGTTTGAACTTAGAGAGTTTAAACAAGAGTGAGGAGTTTTACAGCCTTAAAACATCTAAAATTGTAAAAAAAAAAAAAAAATACAGCTGGCTACTTTGCGGATTTCACCTATCGCGGGTTATTTTTGGAACGTAACTCCCTCAGTAAACGAGGGACCACTGTATACTATCCATTCATTCATTTTCTTCCATTTATTCAATCTAACGTCACACTTGGGCCCAAGTGGGCCAGTGGGTTCGAGCCCAGGACCTTGTTGCTTTGAGGCAATGGAAAGTAAAATGTTTTAGACATTTATGTTTCACAATTTTCTAAATTCCACAAAAAAATCATATTATTGTAATGAAAGTGCAAAGTTAAAGCTCCAAACTATTGTAAAAATCCTACGGCAGAGTGGTAAAAATGTAATAAAATCTTTATTCTTTGCATCTATTAGTAATGTTGATCAGCTAACTTATGTTTAATAGACTCTGTTTCTATGTGAAGTGATGGTTTCATTCAGATTATTTAGGTCAGAAATGGCTCTTTTGTTAGTGAAGGCTGCTGACCCAAGTTTTAGTCAGATGCAGGTCAGTAATTATACTTAATTATATTAAAATACGTTAAAATTACAACAGTGTTAATAAACAAGTGCAGACTAGAGTGGATGCACACAACAAAATAAATGTACTCTGGATGTACTTTTAAGTGGAGCAAAGTTAAAAATTGGTAATTAATTCAGCTTTTAGTAATGCAAAAGTCAACTACTTAGTTTACTTAATTACTCTGGGATTACTGTGTTACGTTACAGTTTTTTGACCGTGCGATCTTCAGCACACCTGCTTTGATTTTCTCTGTTTTAGTTTTGATGTAACGCTCGTGAGTTAATCTGTTAGCTCGTAACGTCACTCAGCGGTGGCATTAAAGTGTCTTGTTTTTATCGACGCACTCTTTTCTTCTCCTGCCTTGTTCCTCTCTTTCATTTGTAGGTTTCCTCAGAGGTGCAGGTGCTTTGATTTGGAGTCTTGATTTTTTATAAGCCGAGGAGAAGAATAACAATCGGCGCTCACGAACGAGGAAAGGCAGAGCAGAGTTTCTCTGTGGGTTTCTCTAAAGAGAAATTGTGCCTGTGCTCAAATACTCGTATTTATTCAGTTATTTACAGGATGTTTGTGTCTCCTGCGCAATATTCCCTTTGATAAATTTCACAGAAGGTTAAAAAAAAAAGAAGAAAAATAGAGCGCGAGAGACAGGATGAACAAATAAGCTTTCTAAACGCAACAGCAATATCCGTGAGCTGATTTACATTTTGATAAGCATCTGCGTACCGATGTAAAGGGGTCACATGCATGTTACATATGATACGTGTAATGAATATGCCCGCGCACGGAAATCAGCGCCACGGCTCGTCGTACACCGAGCTATGAAGGAATATTATTGTTTTTGTTTCTCCGCCCAGGTTTTTGACTGAAAAATGGGTTGCCATGCATCTTATCTGTCAGGGGGATCAGGTGCATCTCCCCTCCCTCTCCCTCCCACCCCTCTCCTTCAGTCTCTACCTCTGATAGGTAGAGACAGTCATCATATGTGCAGGGGGAAAGTGATGGGCGGAATGGCAGCTTTAATATCGGAGCGATTGCCTGCTGATAAGGCTAACGGCTGTGGAGAGGCGTGAGCGTCAGCCCTCCCCTGCAATAAACACTTTCATTTTGTTTGGTTGGAGTGACGGATGGAGTGATGGAAGTGGTGAATATGGACGACCTGAGGAACAGAGGAGGGAGGAGGGGCGGATAGATAGATGGAACGGCTGTGGATGTTATTCAATATTAACAGATCAATCAGGGGCTAGTGAAATATGCATTTTGTCAACTGTATACCCCCATTTGGCCAAAGAGGCAACATAACGATCATGTGACAGTGCCGGCTGCTGTGCTGTGTTGAAATACAAAATACTTACAGCCTCCAGTGGGTGATTTGTCTCCTGATGCTGAATTTATATTGCTTCTAACAATAACAACCCTGTCGTAAATCAGGAAAATGAATATATATATGTATATTCATGACTTTAAGCTCTGATGACTTCATGATAATCATTTCTGAATTGCTATTAGAATCTATGATGAGGAAGCACAATTGCTCCAGTTTTCAGCATATGGTGTAGAAAAGCAACGTTTTAATCAAATTAAATCTCGCCACTGGATAATTTTTGTCGAGCACATGTGCTACGGAGCAATTTAAAGATTTAAATGTCACATAAAATCAAGCGTAAATGTTCGCTTGCCTCTTTTTTTTCTTAATATATATCTTTCTTTTGGCGTGCTTTTCGAGAAAATGAACCAAATCTTTTGATTGAGTTGGCCTTTTCCTTTTCTTTAACAAGTCCTTGGAAACTTCAATTTGAGCATTTCTTCACTCTTTCTATTTACTTAGCTGAACTGTGCGATTTTTAACAGAGAGCGATGGTCATGAGGGTTTAAATCAAAGCACGTATCCTAGAGAACTCTGAATTTTTTACAACCAACTCAAATTTTCAATGGATTTTCCAAACAATCCAGCAAATATGACACGTTATATGAAATCCATTGTGTTGTGTCAAGTTTTCTAGCGAAACATCTTCAGTTTTGACCTTTGAACTCCGGCCTTCTCTCTTATTTATTATACTTACAAGGACAAGGACAATGTTGAAAATAGAAAATGTTCCTTCTCATGTGGAGACTAAAACTATTTCAAATACACTTCATGTATTTTTTTTTTAAAAAGCACTTCTTGAACAGCAACTATGTCAGAAAAACTGGTGTCTCAGTTTACAGAACAGCCAAACTAACCTGCAGTTGTTATTAACTGCAGCTGTGATCGGATTTCATGTTCCATATGGCGCGTGGAGTTTTCCACTCAGCAGTGGGGCACTGAAAAATTATTACCTTACTGGGAAAGCTTCCTTTATCCTCCTTCTTCTTTTACTCCCTCGCAAAAATTAAAAATTTCCTTTGCTTTCCCGTACCAACATTACAGTTGCAGAGTAGTAGCTAAGGCTGCTACACAGATTGGTGATTTTCAGGCATTTTATGCAAAAAGGGACATCAAAGGGCAAGACAAAATTTCAAGACAGTGTCATCTGACATGTCGTCAGTCCTTCTGTGGGTTGTATTCTCAGATGAAGGCACTTTTGACAGCCTCTTACATCCTGTCTAGGGGGGCCGTGACAAAAACATGAAAAGCATCCATTTACCCAAGCCCCAAGCAGCCACAAAAGCAACTTATTAACATATAATAAAAGCTGTATTTATTCATCAACAGTCTTAGAGACACACAAATATAAATTAGCACCACATGAATTAAGCTAACTTAACCAATAGAAACAAACCAAAATACGAAAATGAACATAAACAAGAGAAAACTGTTCCAAAAATAAAGGAAGGGCAGTTCAGGTCTACTTAATCCTTCAGTGGCAGGTTACAAATCAGCATCAGTGTGGTTGGTTGAGAGATGGGGAAGTGAATGCTCTTTTGCTGCAGGTGGCAGTCATTTTGGTTTAGCTTCTTATTCTGTCTTTAAGTTTGACATCATTAGCTGTGTCTGGGCCCAAACTCCGCTGCAGTTCCCAACGTCAAATGATCACTGCAGCATTACTGAGAGTTAAAAACTGTCTAAATTCTTTCATCTGTAATAAAATGATCAGCTCCTCTATCAGGTGTAACAGTTAAGTTTAACATCCAGGCATCCATTAAAACAGAATTTATTAAATTTAACAGAGTTAGAAGTTAGCAGGAAGTTAGCTCGCTAGGTTCACCTAAACATGACATACCATGTTCTGACTGAGGGATTTCTGGAAAAAATTAAAACGTACAGCTCTGCTATCACTTCCAACATAAATGAAGACAGGAAAGTAAACAGCAGTGACTTTTGTAGGGTTACTGAAGTTGGACTAGCTGGTATACAATGATGTGCTACGTGATCGCTAGCAGCACAGCTTTGTTGGCATAATATAAACAGTGAAGCTGGAGAATGAATGCTAACTTTTTTCCACTCGATGGTTCGGGACAAATGCAATCGCATGTCGGGATGCTGTAAACGGACCAAACTTCAATCGGGAGAACAACTGAGATAATCCATCTACGAGGTTAGTCATTAATATACTGCTGCATGGGCTGGGCTATAGTTACAGCCTAAGGCTTTAAAAACTGAGCTTTAAAACGAATAGCGGCAATAAAAACGGAGAGAGACCGACAGTGATCGCAGACTGTTTTTAGGGGCTTGTTGAGATTAAATAGAACAAGATACAAAGCATTAAAACATGTTAAAAACACAAGAGCCTTGTTAAGCGCAGAGTAATTTGGGTCGGGAGCAGGATTCAACACGTCATCACTTAAAGACCGGATAGACCTCAGGATGGAACCAATCAGCTGTAAGCTGTGCACTGGCTGCACCAACCACATACCCACCCTACCCACACTATGCAGATCTTAAATTAAATACAACAGAAGTTGTAACACGGGTCATTTGCAGCATCTTGGCTTACTATAATACTATAGTGTAATACAGTTTTGTTTTCTTTCTTTGTCTTCTTCGAGACACAGCCTTAACGCCTCTGACTCAGATACAGCATTTTTTTTGCAGCAAGGTTTTTTTCATGGGAGATGTTGGTTTCCTTCCCTTGCTCAGTCTTGTTAGCATTAGCTAGCTTCTCCCAGCACAGGATGCCTTCGTAGTGAAGGCTATTCGTAGTGCATACGAAGTACTGGTACACTAATTTGCAATTCATTTTTCATTTTTTGTTCAGTTGTATATTGCAATACTAAGGAATAGTACTGAAAATCCTACGGTACTCCGTTTGGTGACCAGAGTTTTAAGAAAAAGGCAGAAAACAAGAATTTACAGGCAGTATTTCAGTCTTTTTTCAGTATTTCTAATCTTTTTAATATTTTCTCTTTAAACTATTCTCCTTGTACATAATTTCTCTCAAAGCCACTTGAAAACGGAGCACATTCAAACTGCAGAACATGAGATGATTTGGCTAATATGACTTGGAAACCAAAAAGATCAAATGCACAGCAGGGAGATCTCAGTATTAGAGATCTGACTAAATAGACTCAGACAATGTCTATTAAAATGGCTGGAGGAGGCTCTCTGAAATGAGACCTGACATCTCTTTTCCACAGTCTGTCAGGACTATTTGGTGGCTAATTTGAAGTCTACAAAATCAGTGTGTGTGTGTGTGTCTTTGAGAAAAAGAAAAAGAGAGTGAGCTCCAGTGGGAGGTTAATATAAGGGGTGACCAGAAAGAGATCCGGTTGGCTGTTATCGGTGCAGTCGGCGAGAGAACAAGCTACCCCTTGGCTGGATTCTCTCTGCAGCCCAAATCCATCCAGGCGCCAGCTAATTAGCTTGGCAAGTACATTGTATTTATATTTAAAGTGGCTGTTGTTGGACTGTCCTTCCCCTCAGGTTGATTGGAGAGGTTTTAGCTTTGATTCACAAGTATACTGACCTTCAGGCTTCTTTGGTTTCTTTGGAAGACGCTTAATGTCAGCTTGTCAGTCAAACCTGAGCTGCAGACTCTGTGACACGTGTTGATTCCTGGCTAATCTTTAGTAGTTTGACTCATGATGTGTTGTGACCCTCAGAGGGGTCCTCATTAGGACCAAAACGCTGCATGACCTTTAAGCAGCTTCACCTCCCTCCGCCACCTACGCCCTCACCCAGCTGGGCCCAATTACCTTGCTCATTACCCCCTTTCTAAACAGCACCGGGACTGAGCAGGTACTGTCGCTATCTATGGAGAGCCAATATGTCTGTGACTAAATACAGGGGTGGCAGCATGAAATGAAAATGAGTTCCATCTTGGAGACATGCCAGCTGAAGACTTTTCTCCTCTCACTAATGGCAGGACTTTTTCTTCCCCTCCTTTTTGTCTTCTTTTATGTGGCACTCTTCTTCAGAGACTTTGAATGTATATTTGACCTTTCCGGCTCTCTCTCAGCCTTCTTTATGCTCCTTTTTAGCCATCTTTCAGAAAACCCCGGCTGACAACTAAAATATAAGATGCCCCCTTCGCTGCCATGTTGATGAGATGATAGGATGATCAATGTTTGCAGGATCCTTAATAACCAGACAGTAAAAAGGCGACAGAGGAAGAGCCAGGGAGATGGATGATTATCCTAAAAGTAGCGTCCTTAATTAGATAGAATTCTGCATACATTGTGGACTGAGTGGAATCACTGGGATAGATTAAAATACTAATTAAACAGGCCCTTGCCGAATTTGGAGTGTGAGGTGGGGTTCAGCTCTTCAGGGTCATTTGCATAGCCTTCATCTGGGGAAATGGGATTTAAAGGACCTGCTCTCTTTCTCCCTTTAACTGCACTCTTTTTCCTTTCCCCCTCCCATTACCAATCACATTCACATGCTAACCAACTCAATTAATATTATGCTCTATTTTCCCTTTCACTCTATAATTTGGCATAATCTATTAAGGTCCCCTTTGATTTTGTTTTCCAATATAAATGTTTCTATCAAAGTGAGGAAGGGGTGTTAAGCACAGGAAGGCGGAAAAAGTCGGCAGAACGTGTGATCTTGGATGATGGATATTTAAGATTGCCTCACTTTAGTTTGATTTGCATGAGAATATCCTTGGCGAACAAAGCTTTGGAAATAGCATGCCATATTTGATTAGATCAGTAGATCTGAGGATCAAACTCTGGTGGTGTATTAATTACTGGAAGAACAAAGGCAGGAGCTCAAGTTATTGTGTGCTGCGAATCCACAAGCACTTCATGTGCTGTCTGATAATCTTCAGTAGGTCTGGCATGATATGTTTGAGGATAGCGGTACAATCGTTTTAGCCTTGCTAGCTGTTCATCACTTTTCCCCATTATAAAACTGATAGCCTTGATATTTTTACTTTCATATTTGGGGTTTCTCAAAAATTACAGAGTTGACTTCAGCTCTAGTGTGACTATGGATGCATTGAAAACTTAATAAAAACGTAACATACATAAAAACGTCTGCCGTCATCATCATGTTGCATTGAGTTTTCCCAGTGGTGTAAAAATGGTGCGGCAGGTGCGTCAATTAGCAAATGTTAGCATCATTGACTGTATATAACAGACTGCCTCGGTAACATCACCTGTCAGTTTGTGTTTTCCTGTCTTGAGTATTTTGACCCTGACGACACATTCGCTCTCACACAGTGTAGCCCTCAAACATGCACACGCAACAGTTTTCTTGCAAACATGCAAGAAAACTTGAAACCAGCAATTAAGACCAAAATATTTATACAGATCACATGTCAAGTAAAAATTTTCTCACAGATTTCTACGCAAACAAATTTTCCGATCTAAAGAGTCGCCCCCTGGTGGCCATTGAAAACAACGCAGATTTGCACAACCAGAAGTTCCGCCTTTTATATGCAATCTATGGTTAACATACACACCAAAATAGGATATTGAACATTATGCATGCCACAGCTTCATTTTATGCAGTGCATGCAATATGCATAGGCCTTTCAGCTACATTATGCTGCCATATCCCCCCAAAAATCATAGACTCACAGCAGATAACAGCTCAGCAGACCAAGTAATCAAATGAGGCATTGCATGGTGAGTGCTATCATTATAAACAGGATGTCTGTTCACATTTTGTATTAATCATAAATATCATTGCACATCACTGTTAGCATGCTGGAACTATTAGTATTAGCTTATACAATCACTGTGTCCAAGTCCAGTCTCATGCCCCCTCAACTCGGATTTCCTACTCAGAGACACAGCAGACCCACCAACTCCAAGTTAGCAATCCAAGATGGCAGCAGTGATTGAATCAGTAGTAAAACTGTAAAACCTTTAAGCCAATATTTAGAGCAATGACCAGGCCCTTACTCTGTGTTTTGTCCTTTCTTCTTATGGTCTACTTTTTTCTTTCCCTTCACCCTCAAGCAGTCACAGCAGATGGCCGCCCCTCCTTGACCCTAGTTCTGCCAGAGGTTTCTTCCTGTTAAAAGGGAGTTTTCACTTCCCACTGTCGCAAAGTGCTCAATTGTAAGAGGGTCACTTGATTGCTATGGGTTTTTTCCTCAGGGTGTTTTTACCTTGCTGTAAAAGGTGTCTTGCGGCGACTTGTTGTGATTTGACGTGTTACGTCCCTCTGCAGCCTCTAATCTGCTCGGTGTGTTCAGCTGGTGCTAATTGGCCACACCTAGTCAGGTGTGGATAAAAGCATACCTGAGGCAAACTTCCCAGGGAGCTCACTTGTCTTTGCCTTGGTGGCACCAGCCGTTTTAGCCGACCTGATATTCCATTTTAAGACAAAACCTCTGTTCACCTACACTCTGGTATTCGTCTCCTTTTTTTTATGTTGCGGCTTTGAGCCGGGTCGTAACATGACGCTATATAAATAAATGTAAATTTACTGTATAACAATACAGCCAATACTCCAGTACATTTAGCACTAGAAACCTGGTGTTGTGCATCCTGCATGCTGTATTCAAAGTATTTCATCAATGCAATAGTTTGCAATGCACTTTATGGTGCTCTGTGCTACATGTGAAATCCAAAGACTGTGGAAAGTATCCCAAAGTTCAGGTGTGGAAATGTACATTTTACCTAACCCTAACCCGTTGTTACCTGTTAAAGGCCTACTAACAATTCATTCCTGCCAAAGTACCACAATAGACTGCTGGCTACTGCTGTATTACCCCAGAGACTGTTTTCCCTTCCCTCTCGATGAAGATTGTCTGGCTCTATGTGTGGGCTGTACATTTTCTATGACCAGTTTGACATCTGACTCAGCCTGATACATCCATTGCATCATTCTCACTTTCACTGTCCACTTGTTCTGCTGCAGGAACTCAAAAATCTGCTACTTTGTCATCCACTGCTCATATTCAACACCTCCTCTGCTTTTGTCTCCCCATGCAGTCCAACAGAAGCAGCAGCTGGAGAAGGAGACGGGCCTGAAGATAGTGGAGGCTGGAGTTAGTGATGTAAGTAAAACTCACTAAAAATATCTGCTTTCCAGCTCTGTGTGTTTAAAAAGAGAGTGAGAGAGTGGGTGTGCTTAAGTGATTGTGTGCCTTCTCTGTGCTGGGGCTCATCAAACAGGAATAACTCTGTGATTTCAACTTGTCTTGGCATCCGTATCACACCTGCAGCTTCAGTCGTGCAGCCAAACACTAATCTTTTGCAGCAACGAATTCCAAGCACATCTTTTTGAGCCCGCTCCAGTGATTATTGCCCCCTTACTCATTTCCTTTAGGTCTCTAAGAGCTGTTGTCACCATGGAAAAAAAAACAAGACAAAAGCCCCAGTGCATTTTATGAAACTTAAAGTGAGTGTTGATCACGTCTCTGAGCAACAATAACCAGATTATCTTGAGTGCTGTCACTTTGTAGGGAGCACTGAAGCTCCTGTGACATATTCATTGTATGAAATTAAGAGGAGAGCAGGAGGACTCTCTGGATGATCCAGATGAAAGGAGAGCAAATGTGTATTTATTCAACAGTGATAAATATTCATATGTATCAAAGGTAAGGATCTAATCAAGCACCTATTGATGTGTCATAGCCCTCCATGTTTGCCTGGTAAATGAGTTTCTCTATGAAAATGAGACCGACAGCCTCAGACCCCTGAGCTGCCCTGATCATAAGGCATGCTGGGAGTTAACTGGATGTGGTCTGTGCATAGCAGGACAGTTGCCAATGGCAACAACACACTGTATAGACAAGATCATTTTCCTGCGTTAGTCTCTCTCTGCGCTGTCTCTCTTTTGGTGTCACTGCCTTTCTTCGCCCATCTGCCTCCCACTTATATCTTTTTTAGGACCACAATTTCTCTCATCTCATTCCACATTGTGTCTTCATCATGTTCATCTCAATTATGTCTGATTCATTTTTTATTATTTTTCTTTTGCTAATATTTTTTTTCTTCTCCGCAACTTTTGTCCTATTCATTGTCCGCCTCTCCTCGCCTCCTTTTTATTCTTATTCTCACTTAGACTGATTCCTGCACTCGGCTAGCACTGGTACAGGGCTGTGTTTGTCATATTGGGCCTATTTGTAGATAATTAGCTGCAATAATAGCCTCTCCGCAGGAGCCAGGGTGAGGGAGGGAAGGATGTAAAGAGGGAGGGAGGAAAGGAAGGATCTGTCTTCCACCTCATGGGGAGAAAATCAGCGCCAGACTGTTTGAAATTCACGTAAAGGAAGCACAGCATTTACTACAAATCGTGATTTGGCAAAGTATAAATCCTGAAAACTCACTCAGAGGGTGTTTTTGGGGTTTTTTTTTTATCAGTGATGCTCTAATGTGGATGTGTTGATCTCACCAGTTTGCATCCTGGAAGTGGAGAGTTGAGGGTAAGTTGGGGAAAATAGTAGCTTTTGACAGGAGAGCTTGTGGAGTGGGCCCTTCAAATACATTAGTTGAAAAGGTGTTAAACCGAAAGCCCGCTTTCAGTAAATTTGCACTAAATTGACCACAGTTATGAGTGAATGTGTGCTAGAGGTTGCAAAGAGGGTCGTCTTTAGTCTGCTTATTAGTGACAGAAATAGAAACAGGCTGGGTAAAATTGCTCCGTGGAACCATAAGAGGTATAGAGCTGAAAATTAAGCGGTACCACTCGTCCCCACGATATTCTTTCCTTCAGCTTGTATAAACCCATCACAGCGGTTGGTATCATTAAGTCTTATCACTGACAACTCCCACCCGCCTCCGTTTTTATTTAAGAGGTGACAAATGACAAAACAGCTTAGGAAGATGTCCAGATAGCGCGAACGTCAATAGCAGTAGATGCGGACGAGGATAAGCAAATGTCAAAGTGGAGGAAGGAGACATCAATCAATAGGCCGAGCAATATCTACTGCATTATAGATTGCATAGAAGTTGGCTTACCAAGGAAAGCGGGGGGGCAGAAAATGATTACTTTGATTTTCTTATACAGTGTATGCAAGTGTACTTTGTACAAGTGAGTATCTTTCTTATTAACAGCTGTTTCCCGAGTGGGAGATGCACGCTTGTGAAAACCCAACAGGCAAATAGAGGTTTCCTCACAGCAATTTATGAGCCTGTAAATGTGTGAAAAACTGAAAGGAAGAAAAGAAGCAACGTGGAAAAAAATTCACGGTTGACGTGGTCGAGCTCGTACCGACTCCGCCGTCTATATTCATGCCACGCTGAAACCATACAGAGCGAACACATCCACGTTATTTTCAGACTCTTACTACTCTAAGTGTAGAAAATAAACCCCGACAGATCGTACCACGTACTGGCTCCGCTAACATAATCGTTCCTAGAAGGCACACAGAGCTGTGTGACCATCCATCCCCCCATCACCACCCGCCTCCTCGTATCTTCTTCCTCTGCGCAGGAGGTGAGTCACACCCAAAGCTGGCAGCGACCAGACACCATGAAAAGGGGTTGCTTTTGCTGACAGCCGTAGACACAGCATGACTGGTACCAGTAGGGAGAGGCAGGGGAATAAAAGGGAGGCTGAGAATGTTTTTTAGAAGCGATTGCTTGCCAGATGTAAGGTCAAAATAAAAATCTAAGGCTTGAAAATAGTAACTTCCAGTCTTTTGAAAAATTGAGTGAACGATGACTAAATCTTACCGCTTATCAGTCATTAGTTAATTTTTTAAGGGTTCCCTGTAAGAAGTATTTCTCAGTCAATTAGGATCTGATCAAAAACGTAAATCGCAATTAAAGAGTTCGCATCATATGATACGAGTATGCAGAAGCTTTCATCAAGAAAAAAATAATATTTTTTAAAGATTGCGAGGAAATAACAGTTCTGACAGCTGACATAATTAACACCCATCCAAAGAGAAGCTGAGAAAAAATGCAGCACAGGGCTCGATATCAACATTTTCTTAACTAAAGTTTAATATCCCCAGTATACCTGCTTAATTAGACATTTCTCAAAACAATCATTCGCAATTAATGCCTAATGACATGTGAAACGTTCTAATCATGTTTTCCCAGTTTTATGTTCTACTTGTGCCAGTGTTTATAAGAAAACGCACCAAGGACGTAGCTCCACATTCATCCTGCCTGCATCAGATGATCCCCATGTGATTAAGTTGGTAGTTAAATTGAGATTCATTGACATTTTGACAGCGGTCTCATGTTCCAAATAACTCTGGCAAACTGCTTATGTGAAGAGGTGCTCATTAAGCAGAGAATTCCCTGAGCTACATGTCAACTGATTATTCAACCACTAAATGTAAATCACATATGGCAGACAGGGAGTCTCTGCGCCGAGGATGTGTGTGTTGTTTATGTGTTTTTTACAGTAAAGGGGTGTATTAATGAAGTGGCCTTACACAACCTCTCACCACTGTTTAGGGCTCAATTCTGCACTTTTTTTCCTGTGTACTCTTCAGATGTCTGACTCTTTATTTGCACCTGTGTTTTTACATGTTTTTCCATTTTGTTTTTATTTAATAAGTAGATATTAAGAGGTTATATCCTCTCGTGTCAGTCTAGATGCCCAGCGGGAGAATGCCATCATCGTATGATGTCTGAGAGACCACGATATATTTCTAATGAAATGAATAAGTGCTAAGGCACAGAGGCAAAACTCATTTCAGAGAAAGGTCACGTGTAATGATGACCCCTCACAATGGATTTGAAGGCTTTCCTTCCAATATCCTGAACCATAATTAACGCTACATGAGAATTTTCTGACAGACTTCCTGTAAAAAAAAAAAAAAGAAAAGAAAAAGGAAAAATACTATATAATACTTTGGATAGTCACCATTAACAGCTGAATGTGTGATTTCGAGTTCAAGTTTGGCCAGTCAGCAGCATCGATGTAACTTCTTTGATCAGTTTGAATGGGTTTGATAGTTTTATTATTAATTAATTTAGAATTTTCCTTAACAAATAGATTATTGTGCCACAGCTGAATATTTTAAATTATTCATGTTTGTGTTGTTGTTTCAGTTTCAGTCTTTTTCTTTTAAATTTTTGACATCTCTTTGAATGTGTGGTTGAATAGTACCATATTAAACAGTCTATTTTATTTATTATTAACCTTTATTTAACCAGGAAGATCCCATTGAGATTAAAAACCTCTTTTTCAAGGGAGACCTGGCCAAGATAGGCAGCAGCAGGTGTCTCACAGTTACAAAAATTACTCAAACACAGGCAGCAACAACACACATGCAACAATAAGTGAAAGAATACAAATAAAATAAAATAAAATTCAATAAAATTCAAATAAAATAAAAAAAAGTCAGTTAAAATGACAATCAATCTAATTGAAACAGTTGCATGTTATGGATTATAAATCACATCTGATCATACAAGTTAAGCAATAGACTGCAACTTTAAATTATTGTTATAGTGTTCAAACATTTAGTGTTAAAAGACAACAATCCATTTGGAGTTGAGGAAATGGAAAATAAAAGAACTGCAACTGATCACGCAACATAATTTGTGCTGAAATTCAGCTTAACAATGGCAAAATAGCTTACAGTGGCATTTATTTATTGGCTACTTAGCTTATGTTTATCATAATTCAGACATGGCGGCATGTTTGCAGCTTTCTCTGTGTAACCACCAGAAAATTGCACCACAAACCTGCAAAGCCTTTCACAACCTTGTCAGTCTTGAAGGTCATTTGTTCTTATCAATACAATTATTTTATGACACTAAACTAACTTTTGCAACTTTTGCACTGGCTTGCCAACCCCAAAATGTTTGTGCCACAGCTGACCTAAATTAACTGTAGTGGTTATAAGCAAAATATTTTATTTAACAAAAATTATTTTTTTATGTTTCTGTCATAACCACTAGTATATGCAAGCTCTTTAAAAGCTTTAAATATCTTAAATAATTAAAGTTTTACTTTCAAAAATATGATTATTGTTATTGTGCATGATTTATTTTCCAAATTGCTATTTCACAAAAAAGCTACAATAATAATAATAATAATAATAATAATAATAAAATTATAATTTTTAATTAAGATTAAATGACAGTTATTTGCTTGCATACCTAAACAGAAAAATTAGTTTTAGTGAAAGTTATGCTTGATTAATTTATTGCTTATCAGCGAAGCCTAGTGTTATACCCAAATTTGGGTATAAACAAAAGTTTTTTATTTACCTAAAAAATAACAATATTGTTTGTCTTTTTTTGTTTAAAAAAAAAAGGTTTTTGACAGATTTTCAAGTCTTTCCTACGATTTATCTGGGTCTAAGTAGAGATGACCACACCTACCACTATCTAGTCACAAGTCTATAAATATTATTTTATTAAACCATTAGCTTACATATACTCTGAACACTCATACTAGCCTAATAATCTGAACTTTAGTAAAGGCAGCAAGACAACAGAACAGGAAATATAACATCAGTGCGTAAAAAATTACCAGCTCTTGGCTAGCTTGCTAGCATTAGCATCATGTGCTGACAATGTATACTTAACCACTTAGTTAATAGTTTGGTGATGGTCCCTCCATTATACAGAAAAATATACAGAGTAAATACTTAAACTTTTTAGGTTATCAAAAGGTAACATGGTAATGCAGAAGACATTTTTGCTGTTAAAATTAATTGCAAGTACAAAAGTAGCCTGGATGACATGAGCGTGTTAGCATGTTAGCATGTTCAGGTCAGCAGTTAGCATCTACGCACTTACAGGGTAACTTAAGTCGTTGTGTTAATCTTCATGTCTTATAAATGACGTTTGATTTAATTCATCACTGTTACATCCAGATGCAAGACATGTGAAACTTGGGCAGCAAACACTACATCTTAATGCACTCAACTGGCTCCAATAACTTCTTAGCTCAGAGATAATCACTGTAAATTTGCATTTTGTTTTTGCGGAACTCTCTTTCCACATGAATATTTATTCCCATGTTTTTTGATATGAAGGAAAATCAGTGCATTTTGCTTTCCTTTAATCTAACAAAGCCTGAAGATTGTAGCACATTCCACTTAACAACAAATACCATGTGCAACCAGCAGTGACTGCAATTTCTCAGAGGGAATGGGACAAATAATTTCAGCTGAGACTTCAAAGGAAAACTACACTGACCATTTCCTACCAGAGAGAACAGATACCCTGGCTGAAATAAATAAATAACTGTGACAAGAGCTCTACAAATTGATCTTGTAACGGCATGGGAATATGCTTTACTTCAAAACATATTTTCCCGCGTTGGTTTTTCGAGCTGTAAAAATCACAAGATGGGGAAAATACATTTTTATGTTAATTTTGGGATCTTTTATTCTTATTTAAGCATGACTGTAGCTCCTCCAGGGAAATGAGAGTGGCTAAGTTGCACTTTGGAGTACATGCTGTGCCTATGCACGTCTTGTATAGTGTGCATATTGTGTGGCCTGTAAGTATGTCTTTCCATCAGCCAATCAATTCCACATTGGCCTTCAATTGCCTTTTTCTACATTGACAACCGATCCTATCTTCTTTAGAGACTGTAATAAACCCAAACAATCACAAATTGCTGCCTATAAAAATTTCAACAGTGCAGGAAGGCCAATCTGGCTGTTTTAAAAGTGGCTAAAATGCCATTACTGTGGCAGATCTGGATGTGAAATGTCATATCGGAGCAGCCCCACTGAGCCTGCAGCCCCGTGTAGCACTGCCTCTTTGGAGACTCCAGCTGCCTCCCACTGATGAAAGCCCGTCCAGCAGCCCCGTTTCCCGGCAACCTTTTACCATCACCTGACCTTTGGACTGCAGAAATGCCTTTGATACCAAGCCATGCAGTTTGGTATTTGCCTCTCTCTATATCATGACGTGTGCTCTCCCTCGGGTAAGGGTAGACTTGTCTGTTTTTAATGAGTATCAGAATGTAAAGTATTTACTCTCCTACCTTTCACTTCTTTTATGTTCTGCTGCCTTTGTTAAAGAGAGGCACGGTTACTGTGTGTAGTTGACAGTGGTATTTTTACTCTGCTTGTTGAAGGGCAATTCTTTCACCTTAGGTAAGGTATTAAATAAGAGATTTTTTTCTGGTGTACTCATCTCTTCTTGGAAGAGAAATAACAAGGTCGGGGTGGCCTTGGAGGTATTATGAGGGTTTAGATAAAATTAAAGGGAAAAAATGCACTCATGAAAAACCTTACACTGTTAGGAATTGTTCACTCAGTAACACTGCTGCTTCACAACCGTTAGCCCTGGCACTGTTTCAGTTCCAGTTTCTTTCATGGAGTGCTACTAATTAATTTTCCAGCACTTGTACTTTGAGTGTGAGTGATTCACCTTATTTCACTGATTTTACTGATTTTCTTACGTTTTCACAGATCCTACTGCCATCGTTTTCACCACCGTGCAGTGAAGTATGCTACTTTTGCCAGCCCTGAATAAACACAAAACCCTGTTTACATATATGAGGATACACTGAACATAAAAAAAACGTATAATCATACTCGTCGAGTGAAAAAAAAAGTATGCCCTCTTTCATTTCTAAGGTTTTATGTGTCGTGTCTTTACCATGTAATAAAACAAGTAAAAAACTACCTAGATGATGAACAATGACACCTTATATATTATGGCATGCCATTATTTATTTAACAATAATCAAGTCAAATGCAGAAGCAGTGTGTGAAAAATAATTTAAAGTACTGCATTCACAGGAATTACTGGTGCTGCTAATTAAATTTGCTTGATTAATTTATCATCAGCAAGTGTGAGCATCCCTATAAAATCTGAAATTTGTGTTAGTTTGCTGCTAGATCAGACCAAAATGGAGATGTTCAGCCATAATGCACAGTCCCATGTTTATTTCACCACAAACACCTTTACAAACTGTAAAGCACAGCGGTGGAGGGGTTATGATTTTGACTTGTTTGCTGCTACAGGACCTTGACACCTTGGAGTCATTGAGTCCAACATAAACTCCTCTGAGTCACATGTGAGGAAATCTATCCAACAGCTAATGCTTGGTCCAAACAGCAGCAAATCTACAATAGAACGACTGAAAAATAAAGAATCAAGCTGTTGCAATGACTTCAGTGTGTTGAAGTCGAGACCTCAACCTAATTAAAATGCTGTGATGAGACCACAAGGAAGCTTTGAATAAACAAATGAACAGAAGCAAGAGGCCAAATGATGTAAGAGACTAATATAGTTATCCAGAAGCTAAAAGCTATCAAATAATGAGGTGTACAGTGGAACACCTACTTGCAAATTTCCCCCATTTCATGAAAAATTCAAGTTTTTCATTCATTTCTGCCCGTGTTACAGCAAAATGCCCGAGTAACCAAATCTGCCGGCTCTGTTTGGCTGAGCCTACAATGCCCACAATGCCTTTCGAATCATGTGACAACCCCTTGGCTTCCGTACTTGCACTTCGCTGTTCCACTTGAATGATGTATTGTGTTCTAGTTAGCAATTAGCCTATAGCCTATCGTTCAGCCTCGCCTCACTCAAAACGTGCAATACGTGCTTCGACTTACGAAAATTTTCGACTTACGAAAGACCCTCAGGAACGAATTAATTTCGTAAGTCAGGGGTTCCACTATACTTAGTTTTTCACACACTGCTACTGTATTTTTGACTTAGTTTTTCCTAAATATATTTAATCAAAATTTAATATGGTATGTGTTATTGTTCATCTGAGTTCATTTTTACTTATTTTACAACCTGATTTCTTTTATTATGCCCTGATGCAAATCCATCTGAATCTGATCACTGGAGCGCATTCGGTTACCTCAAAGGAATACATGCTCCTAAAGAGTACCTTTAGGAGCATGGACAGTACCTACTCCTGGACAGTTTCCTACAGACTAGAAGCACAGGAGGAATAGGGCACGTTATTAATAATAAAATATAACCACCACAGAGTTGTGTTTCTTCTCCTTTAAATAAGAACCAGAATTAATAATCTCCACCAAAAGACTCTAAAACTGTTGTCGGTATCTTTTGACTGTTTCCACCTAAAAAGTTGAAAATTATATCGAGACCTCAGCTGATAGATGCCCCTGCAACTCTTACATTGGTATCCACGCAGATGCAGATTTTAAGAAGCAATAATCACTGTACGCCCTGCCGCTTCACTACAGTTTATTCCCAATATGGTGGTGATTATGCTCAACTACCCTCCTAGATCTTACTAAAGGCCTGGTGCTTGTGAATTAATTTCTAAAGGCTGCTTCTGTGAGTACTTTTATTCCTCTTGCAGCCAACTTTGGTTTTAAAAATGTGACTGGAAGACTTTTTAATATGTCAGATGGGGTTGTTTTAAAGATGCTAATGTTAGTGTGCTACTTGAGGCTGAGGCTGCATGCCTAAGGCAAAGCCATATCATCTTCACTATATTTCCATCTTGAAGATGTTTTATATGTTTTGTTCTCTACGTTATGAAGCTCAAACCAAGTTAGTTGTACTACACAGCATGATTAGAAGCTTAACAATGTTTCACAAACAACACACGGGTTACATTAAAAAGGACTCCTGCAGCATACCTGAGAACCAAAATAATATTCTGCACGTTTTAAAGCACAAGGAAAATAATCTGTATCTTCCACTATGTGAACATTCTCCCCTTTAATTTCTTTAAAAATTCCACAGTTGTTTGAACAAACACTCTGACCGTTTATGGAAATCAGTTGACTGCTGTCTGGGAGCAGCAACTGTTGGGTTGAGGGCTGGGTGCCTGGGAGAGGCTTGGGGGGGGGGGGGGGGTAGGCCTGCGGTGTCCACAGCTGGATAGCATGGCAGAGGTTTTAAATGTCAACATTGAAAGGAGGATGTAGCTGCCATTTGGCCTGACAAGCCGCATGCCAAGGGACTGGCAGCAGGATGCAGGGAGAGGGTGCTCCAGGTCCCGGCCACAGAGCTCTCACCTTCTGCCATTTATCATGTGGTTACTTGCCTAACGCATCTGGCACCTTAGCACTGACAGCAGCAGGAAAGGCCCTTGCTGCAGGCTAACAAGTGGGCCGTGGTAATCTTTTTAACATTACAGCAAAATTAGGGCTGCAGTATTTGTTTCACAGCATTGGAGTTTTTTTGGTCTAACAGTCTCTAGTTGTCCAAAAAGGAAGATAAAAGTTCCAGTTACAGGACTGTAAGTAACATTAAAAGATAATATCTTAAAGATAGAAATATGTGCATATAGTTTCATGAATATAGTTTCATCTTAAAACATTAATGTGGCGTGTTTTTAGCAAACACCACAATTTATGATAGCTGTGCGGTCGAATAATTATTGCTCAGTGGGCGCAAAACATGAAAACCGCATTGCTCTCAGTAAATTAAATGCAATCAACTGTCATATCATCTTTTATTGACTTTAATTGAGTGTAATTGTGAATCCTGCTGTAACTGCTAGTTGCTTTCTGCATGGCAAGGTCAACTAAATTGCTTGATGAGCTGTTATGGTCTTTTATATGATGACCTTGACTTGGGAGGATGTATGAATATCTTCCATCTGTGGTGATAAACCATGAAATGAAACTAGACCAGTCTGGTGCAGAGTGGCTTCACAACATCTACCAGTTCTGCTCACTGCTCAAAAAGAGTATGTTGCATTGACCTTGCAGTGTTCAGACATAATGATAAATGTTTAAATTAGGAATATTCTATGTTTGGACGTGTCTGAAATTCTGAATTTAAAGTAATGTACAATAATCATAATAATGCAAAGCCTTGTTTAAAGCAATGTTTAGAGAGGTGTATAGGTTTTAAGTTAAGAGGATAAATATTCTCCTTAATTCTTTCATAGTTTTTATTGTTTTTGTTGTTTTTAATGAAAATTCTAAATAATTCTGAGACATGGTTTTCTTGGGCCAATAACAATTTACATAATTTAAATTAAGACTGTACCTGCATGCATTTTTCCTGCTTGATCTCTGCCAGCTATTTAATTTTCATTAATAAATATTAATCTGATAGCATTCAATATCTGAGTCTAATTAGGCCCTTTAGCCACAAACTGAAGGCCTTTCTTTAATGTGTTTGGAGTAATATATGTTATCTTTCATCCAAATATGTGATGCAATCATTGCACAGCAGACACGTGTAGGTAAAAGGCAGCGGCAAAGATCAGATGCTGAGAGTTGTCTGTGAACTCGAGAAGAGTCCTGCTGTGATGGGATTTTTGCTTTACATATCACAGTTGGCTTGTTGGCAGCCATGTTCATCTGTATATGGCTGCCAAGATGCCTGTTTACGTTTACGTGCAGGCTCGTCCTGTCAGGTGTTGGAGGAAAATACACAGCAGGTTGTGGTAGATACCTGCAGCAAGTATTTCATCTATAAAGCCTTCGTCATATGGGCAACAACGGAAGAATTAAACTGGGCCATTTATAGTCGAACTAAACTCGACCAGACCACAGTGGCCTACAGTTGCTGTAAGAAGTTTACAAACGTTCATCATAAGCACGAATATCAAGGTAATTTGGGCAAAAGCAAGAATTGGGTGAACAAGTTTTCATTTATTTTGGATTTTCTTTAATCGACACAGGCTCAAATGCATACATGCACCCAGTCATTGTTCTGGGTCACTGACCCAGTGTTTCGAGATTTCTGGACTTTATAGTGTTTGAATATTCTGTGTTTCATGGTTTCATTTACCTCATGTGTGTTTAGGTCAGCCTTCAGTTACTGGCTCAATAAAGGGGTCGCTTTCTGTTAAAACCTCCGCCTCCTTCCGTGTCTGTGTAATCTATGCTATGACTTGTCCCCACTAATATTCGGTTAAATGTCCCTTAGCAAGCTTTTGGTAGTCATCAACAAGTTTCTGGAACATTTCTGGTTGAATATTTGACCACTGTTGTTGACAGAATTGGTCGAATTGATTTAACTGGTTGGTTTCCTGGCACGCACTGGCTTTTAAGCATTGTCCATAAAAAGGGTTGAGGTTGGGGCTTTGGGAAGGTCATTGCTGAAGCTTAATGTTAGCCTGCTTTACAAAAACAATTTTGATATGTGTTTGGGATCATTGTCCTGTTTGAATGCCCAATCGTGGCCAACGTTCAACCATCTAACTGTTGATTTGAGTTGAAGTTAAAGAATTTGCAGTTAGTCCTCCTTCATTATTTCATCTTCTTTGCAGTGTACCAGTACTACTGGCACCAAAACATTTCCAGAGCATGATGCTACTACCACCATGCTCGACACTAGGTACAGTGTTCTTAGGTTTGAGAACCTTACCTTTATTCCAAAACATACCGCTTATCTTGTTGTGGCCAAATATTTCAATCTTTGTCTCATCTGTCCAAAAATATTTTTTTCGGAAGGCATTTGGCTTGTCCATGTGGGCAGGTGAAAATTTCAGTCAAGCTTGAAGGTGCTGATTTTGGAGCAGGGGCTTCTTTTTTGGTCTGCACCCTCTCAGTTCACGGCCATGCTGAAAACTTGCTTCACTCTGGACTTTACCAGTGTTCTGACAGTTTCCAGTTCATGGCGAGCTTGACCCTTGGTAGTTCCTGAAAATCCTAATCAATTTCCTCTTATTTGAGCGTAACACTTGGGGTCTTCTTCCAGACCTTGGCAAAGTAGTGGCATATCAGAATAACATCAGAATATCTGTGTACAAGTCTTTGAACTGATCGTGAAATCTGCAGTTGTTTAGAAGTGCTCCCTTAAGCTTCTGAAATGGTCTTTCCCAAAC
Organism: Neolamprologus multifasciatus; assembly: GCF_963576455.1. NCBI lineage: Eukaryota > Metazoa > Chordata > Actinopteri > Cichliformes > Cichlidae > Neolamprologus > Neolamprologus multifasciatus. The sequence continues at coordinate 20,648,582 of NC_140447.1, read as the reverse complement.
CCTGACCTCAGATCCTATCGGAAATTTGTGCAATGTGCTCAAAATCCCATTTCTGTGACAGGAAACAAACCAGTTTAAATGAACTCTGCCAATTATGCCAAGTAGAGTGATCAAATATCTAGCCAGAGTTATTACAGAAGCTTGCAGATGTCCAAAGGCAACTGGTTGACATTTAACTTAACCAGGTTTTAGTGCAGCTGTAAGAGAAAATCCCAAAAAAACCAAAAAACTTCTGCACCCAATTCTTGTTTTGCTAAAGCCATTAAAAATGTGTGCTGTGCAATCATTCCACCCTGCAAAAAAACAGCTCAAAGAAATCATTAAATTACCATGACATTCCTGCCCCCGATGACCATATGTAAACTTCTGACCACAACTATACAATATATATTCTTCTTTCTAGTTTTTGTGTTAATAACTAAAAATATATTCTAAGTATGCCCCTGTGCAATCAGCCATCTATTTACAAAACAAGGTAATTGATTGTTTGATTAAAAAAAGCCACCGTGATGGTGTACAAACATGAAATCAGTGTCCAAAAACCTAAAGACCTAACTGTGCTAAGGCACAAAGACTGAGCCTGTAAACTGAGGTAATAATAGAGGTAACAATGTTATCTTACTGCTCTCGAGCGAAACTACTTTAAGTAGTAGTAGATCTACTTTAAACTTTCTATACGTTTTCATTCCTGTTTTGTGCTGGCAGCATCACACCAGAAAGAGCAGTACATTTTCTTTTATTGTTGTTTTTTCCAAGCTCTCCTTTGGGACTTGTTCTAGTCTACGGGCTGTATGTTTGATACCAAATATCAAAATAATTCATGTAACACATGAAAATAGTTACATGCTCACAACTGAAAAATATATAGTATGTCAAACAGTAATGTGCAGTTAATAATAATTACTATATACTAGTTTGATTTTCATAACAGATACTTAGAGTTTAATGTAATATCTGTATATTTCTGTGCATTTTATCTGACATTTGGACAACAAATTTTAAAAAAAGGTAAGTCTCTAAATAAAAAGAATACGGGACAAAGTAATTTTTCACAGCTTAAACAATATGAAGGACAAATAGAAGGAATTACATTTTAATGCTGGAAATAACAAAAGACAGAGGTATCTCTGCAAGTCTGTCACTATTCATTACTTTATTCCTTTTGAAGAAAGAGAAAAAAGACATCCTCACAGGCTCGCTAAAAAAGCCATAGAGTGTAATTATGTTTGTGGGTGAAAATTAGCTAGATTGATTATATGCATTTATAATAATGAGCCGTCAATTGTATTATTACGTTACAGAACCATCAAAATCCTGGCATAAATCATAATTAATTTTGCCTTCAGAATTTCTGATCAGCCGTACTTCGCATTGTTGTCAGAGGTTTTGGTGTGAAGCTGTGGGAGACGTGAGCTGAAAACAGGCGGCTGATACCGTACTACAGCTGTGGCAGGGCTCTCATTAGGGATTCACAGAGGTTTCTTTTGCCGAGCGGTGCTGCTTGGTTTGGCTCGAGGGCAGACACCTCGTATAAAGCTGCCGGAGCTGCGAGACAGACAGACAGCGAGACACACAGGGACGCTGCGGTGCTGGGCAGGCAGTGTCAGCTCTCTCCGTGCAGAGGATTGTTTTGCAGCGCCAGGCCCATGACTCTTCCCCCAGCTGATTGGTGTGGCTTCATTAGCATGGGCTGTGGCTCCTCCGATTAGCAGTAATTAAAGAGAGAAATCAGAGCGCTTGCCTCCAGTCCAGACACAGCCAGTGCCTGTCAAGTGTGATCGCTGTGGAACAGCTCTAGCCTTCCTGGCTGTCTGCCACTCCACAATCCCCCCCCCCCCCCCCCCCCCCCTCGGCCCCTATACTAAGAGCGAGTCCAGAGGAGAGGTATGGGCTGTTGGTGTCTGTGCCAAGTTACCCCCCAAAGTCACCCCCGGGGTTACACAGACACACACGCCTCTCCCTGCGGGCACACGCTGGCCCGCTGTTGTCATGGTGATAACAGGGGAAAATGTTTAATGAAGACACTGATGAGAATTTATGAGGCTGTGGCTCTGTGCATTTACAGGGATATGACCCTTAGCCCATCACGCGCTGCCTCCTGTGGTTCTACATCTATATCTTCGCTTATACAAGTTGTAGCTGATCATCGGGGCGTATGCTCAGGCAGGCGGCCTCAATATGCTGCGGGTCCACCAGCACCAGCTCAGGCAGCGACACGAGGCTTTGGTTGTCCAATAAACGTAATCAAACGTGATCAGAAATGTGCATTGTTTTCATTTGATTTAAACTAGAGAAATAATTGTCTACTAAAGTCTTGAGAGGCATTCTCGAAGGGCCAATTTAAAATCTAATTGTATTAGGGAGGCTGCTTACTATAAACAATATTTATTTTGGTGCTTTCAGACAGGCAAAACGGCAGAAATGTGACCATAAAAAAGCGTCGATTGCCACAACGTGCACAGGCCGGGTGGGTGGCCGATCTCGTTCTCACCACCTGCCAGTACGCCCTGCACTTCAACTGACCAATAGTGTCAAGGCTGGTTATTCACTTTGGGATGCTTGTTCTGGTTTATTTCTTGCTTTGTTTGCTCTGTCTGTGCTCTATCAGGCGTGGATGCCATTAAACAAACAGGCCCAGGGTTTCATTGAGTGTGCTGGCATTTGCTCGGGACGCCATATTCAACAGCGGCCCAGTAGCGTTTGAGACCATGCCAGATTTGATGTGTTTGAAGTGCACTGATGGCCACAGTGTGAACACTTGTTTAACTATGGGTATAGTGTGGTCATTTACACAGTCAAATACTGTTCAGTATAAATGTATATATAAATGTAGTTTCTGATAGTTTATGGTACCACTTTGTGCATGTCAGCCTCAAGTAAAGTTAGATGTATACAGAAACCAGGGGAAAATGAATTAAAAAGGGTTATTATGTCAAATTATGCCATCATATTCCCGATGATTCTTGCTAACACTTTGTTGTTGACTGCAAAAACAGTTGTAGCTTATGTTGATCTCTGATTGACTGCCTCCATCTCACCCTATCCCTGCCATCTTCTTATGTCACACCAAATTATGAGTAATACTTGACCTTAAAAAAGCTGCAAAACACATCTATCTAAAATCTAAAATATCTATTAGCATGTTTAGGTCTTTTAGGATACAGTAACTATTAAGCTTGGCCTTTAACAAATATAGTGAGATACATTCATCAGAGAGTAGTGGTACCTTCTCTCCCTTCTTTGTTTCTTTAAAACCTGTACGCCTTCAAAGATTTGGAGCTGAGCATATTGTTACTTTGTATCTTGGACACTATTAGGAAACAGTAACTTTAAAGCTTCGAAGGCCACTTTGAGTCCTAAGAGTGTTTGTGCAAATGAATCAAAGTGAAAGTAGCTTTCTTTGATAAGAATTTTTTTAAAAGTATTGAGCACCCTAATAACTTTAAAAAGAGTAAAAGAAATAGACTGGTTTTGGAACAGGCATATCAGTAATTTTCACACACTGTTAAATTCTTCGTTTTTCTCCACAACGTTCCTTCTTTTTGGGACTTAAATCTATACCACTCGGCACTAACCGGTATAAATCCGTGCTAACCACCTGCAGCGAAATTAAGAGGATAAAGGCACCACGCACCTCTAAAGAATCCAAAGAATTGCTTACTCCAAGGATAGATAATTTAAAAACCTGTTCATCTGTTTTTTCTTTTTCTTTTTTTGTCAAGGTCTCCTCAAGCCTGAAAACAGATAAATGTTCAAGACCTCTGGCCCAAACAACATTCTTAAAGTAACTATCCCACACAGGACTTGACCCCCAGTTTCCTTTGTGAAAATCCAGCATTTCCCTCGTGTTTCAAATGTAAGCTTTCTTTTTAAACTGCATCATACTGCAAAAGTCACGATAATGCTACCTTACCGGGAGAAAACACATTTCAGCTGAAAAGTAAGTTTAGTTGTGCAGGTTTTGGCTCAAGGGTGATCTACTGAAAAGTACAATTCAACTTATTTTTAGATTGTGGGTGAATTTTAACTCTTTGGACTATGAAACTGAGCACCACTGTGCAATGGTGCAGCAGCTATAGAGCAGTAAAATGTTTCAGGGGCTTTAAGATAGTAGGTGGACTCAGGTGTGGAGGAAACCCATCCTATTGAACCTATGAAGTCGCTCAGTGCTCTCCTCTGAACACTTCCCTTTGTCCCTTTACTGTCAGTCTCAGTATCAGAGGTTCCCAGCCCACTAAGTCTCTTGTGACAGGGGTTTCAATTATGAATGCTACCTTTGACTACCTCTGTTATTCCGCTGCAGCCCACATATCCCTGCCTGCCACCACTCATGTGTGACTTGATGTATTGTCTCACTGTTTTCGCCCCTTTCAAAATTAATTGCAGTTTTATCTCCCTCCAAGATAAAAAAAAAAAGCCTGCTGAGAACACAATAGTCTAAAAGTAGTGTGGATTCTATTCAAACAAAACAATTAAAACCACAGTGTTTTTTCCTCACTGTTTTTTGACTGCGGATGATTTTTAGTGGTGGCTCTTCTTTTATCTTTTGCCACAAGAGAATGAAGTATTACCTTCAATTACTTTTCCTGATTGGCTTCTGTTTTAGCAAACTCAGATCACACTCTGGGCATGGCCATTTTATTTGGTGTCTAATGACTTTTCACCTACAGTATTATAATATCCCCTGTCAGAAGCTCATTACATCTTGAAAATAATTCTTGTCGTTGTGATTAATGCAAATCTGAGCATAATTTACTTTGTCTCGGGCCACAGTGCAAACATCTTTACTGATACCGAGCAGACTTTTGTAAGTTTTAGCAACGATCACCATTTGGTGACCTTGTTTAATTAATTCTGGCTGGCATTTTAGCAAACACAATCATCCTTGTCAGACATATTGCTATTGTCATCACAGCTGCAGGGAGAAAGGATCATTATTGTCAGCTACAACCAGTTGGGAATTAAAGCTGCACCTTGACCAAATTAAAAAAAGAAAAATAGAAAGTTAAAATAAATCAGCTTAACTTTCTCAGACACTTGACAGCTTTGTCTTGTCTGGAATTAACAAGCTAGCTTTTAAAAAAGAAGATCAGAGCTTAAATGTAAAGCTGCACTTCAGTTTAAGAGACCATTCAGACAGATTTAGCTAGTCATAGCTTAGCAGTAACAAGCTATTCAAATAAACTGGTGTACAAACAAAAATATTGTAACTTTAGAGCTTAGAGAGGAGCCTTTTTTAAAAAACCTAAAAACAAGGTCAAAAGTTAAACAAAAGTATTTGATAGTAGTGGTATGTGCTTTAATGTAAGCTGTAATCATTAGCATGTAGCTCTAAGGCTAACTAGCTTTAAAGCTAACATCATACAAGAACCAAGCTGTATTATTACTTCAGTGCCATTAAATAATTAGAATGCTAACTATGATATGCAGCTTTAGCACAGATTTTTAAGAATACAATACACATTACTGTGTAGTCTTGGCCCACCCTTTATTCATTTATATTTTGCTAGGAAAATGGGATATGTGCAGTGATTTAAAATGAGACATGTACAAATGCAGTATATAAACACAAAAACAAGTTTTAGCAATTCTGTAACTCAATATTTGGTATGAACACCTTTAGTATTCAACTCAGCCTGAACTCTCTTAGGCACGGTTTCTTGTAATTTCTTTAAGTAGTCGTAGTTCAAGAATATCCAGACTTCTTAAAAGACATGCGATGCTCTTCTTTGGATGTTGGCTGCTTTTTGTTCCATTCTCTGTTAAGAAAATAATAGAGAGATCTGAGCTCTGGGGAAGCCAATCTATGATAATTGCACAGTATGGTTTTACTGCATTGGCAGAAAGAAACGATAAAAGATGAAGCCACTACCAATCAGATCCTTCTCAGGTGGTATTGCACGGTGGAGCAAAGTGTGATGGTGCTTTTCTGTGTTCATAAATTCAACATCTAAATGATGTGTAAATACAACACTGGTTCAGCTCTTGGGGTAGGTGCTTATTTTATGCTTGAATGAACCTGAAAGCCTGAAGAATATTACTCTCTTTTTTTAATTACAAGAGTCTGGCTCCTTTGAACAAAAATATAAAGAAAACAGTTACTTACAGCTCATCAAGTACATATTTAAGACCTAGCTTGCAGAGTCTTCATTTTCATATGAACACTATAAAGAGCAGTGTTAGTGATACAATAATTAAAATATAGTAAGTTGAATTAGCTTACTACAGCAATCAAACTCTGATATTAACACATGTCCTTGCAGCAGACAAATCAATGACTGCAGCCTTGAAAGGAGAAGCTGCTTCTGTTTACCATTTTCTAAAATCAATGACAATTTTCTCAAAGATTACTGACAATTTTAGGTAATCTGCCATCTGACTTGTATGATAAACAGTTAGTGCCATCAGATCGTGATTATCCACAATGTTGACTTGCCTTTCGCTCGACATACAAAAGGTTTAATGAATATTAGATTTAAATGCTGATTGAACAAACAATAGTGCACGCAACAAGCCAAAACACAGAGCTTCAGACTGCATCTGAAATCATGTTTTTCCATACACGAATAAATGAGTACACTAGTTACCTTAATAGTTACCATTTCCAATTACGTTCAGTTGATTTTAATTTAATTTATTAAAAAAAAAAGTAGCCTCATTGTGCTTTAACCTCCTAAGACCCGAACTCTTCCACGGCATGCATTTTTAATTTCTCTTTTATATTTGGGCTGATTGCGACCCGTAAAAGCAAAGAATTACCAGATTTGGGGTTTTTTAACCTGATTTTTGTTTCTAAGAAAAATGAGAGCCACATATGAGGATATTTGTTTAAAATTTCAATAGAACAGTAGCAGTATAATCTCCTCGTAAGTGGATATCAGGCCCTTGTAGAGCAAAATGGAATATTTTGGTCTAAATAACCCAAAATGTGATGTCCACATATGTGGACGCCAGGTCCTAGGAGGTTCATTTGTGAAGTAAAGATCCTACACTACAGAATGGAAACCCCCAACAATTAGATTATCCTTTATAAGCAATAACTTGGCAACAATGGGAAGGAAGAACTCCCAGTTAACAGGAAGTCATTCACAACAGAACAAACTCAGAAAGAGGCAGCCATCCATTATGAGACATAACAGACAGAGAGACTCAAGAAGAATGTTATCACTGCTAGTAATAATCATTATCATAGTCATAATATTATGCCTGTATTTATAAATGGCATACTAAGGAGGAGTAATCCTGTATAAATGATGAATTAAGAACTCGCTAACACCTTACTAATACCTTAATAATGTGACATTATTTTATTTTTTATTTTATTTTGGTAGATTTCTTTGTTTTGTTTTGAAGTTTTTTTAGCGTACTGTATGGAGCCAAAGCAGCGAGACCACCAAAGAATTTTCAGACAGTAGGAGGATACGTAGCCCCTCATGGCAATGCCAACACAAGCTACAGAGTGTCCTCCTGTCCACGGTGTGACCATCTTCATCTGTGAGGAGAACAAGGAGTCTTGTAACCTTCATACGACCCACACAAAGCCCTGATCTCAGAGCCTGGAGTCAGTCTGGGTTGTCTAGAAAGACACAGGGAGGCAACCAAAATCCACACATATTGTCTCAACTTGTCCAGGATGTCTAGAATAACCTACCTGCCAAGTACCTTAAAAAGCTGAGTGCAGGGGGACTGACGAGAAACGGTTCTGTGTTATATTATTTCGACTAAAACAGTTACAGGATTTTTTTATTCTCCCTCACCTGTAGCGATTGGAATCCATACAGTAGTGTATGTGTACATAATCAGTATTTATAAACCATTTAAATCAAGACATAATATGTATCACTCTGCTTATTCTATAATTTCACAGATGTGCTGTGATTTCATACTCCAGGCTGTGACGCCACAACACTATTTCATTTTGAAGTGCGCGCTGATGTGCATGTGTGTGGGTTTGCCTCTATGCTTTGAATATAGTCAGGATGACAGGCATAGCATTTACCTTGATGTTTACTGCTTTGAACTACTTGGCATTGGTAAAGCCTGGGCTGGGATTCACATAAGAAAGAGGCCTATTTGAACAAGCTCATCTGGGGAAAATACCAGAATGACATGGCTGACACACACACGGGTTTTGAATGGTTCCTCTCTGAGCAAGTGATGAGCATGAGACACAGCAATACAAATGTTTCAAGTAAAACCCAGAAATGGGACCTTTTTGGGTCTTTGAACATCTTCCATTGGAAAACATGGTCTCTCTCTCGCACTCTCTCTCTCGCACACACACAGACACAATGCATTTAAAGACGTTCACCTCGCTGTCAACTTTCTGCACCTTAAGTGATGTTTTAAAAGAGGCTTTGACAAGAGCGCAAAGTGCCACCTTTTATAGTCTACCTCTGTATACGTATAATTTTATGTTTGGGGGGCAAAATCAAAGTGCAGTGTAGCAACTAACAATATCCCAGAATGACATTGGTGTATTGTGAATACAAACCAAACTTTTCGTCCTCGCATCTCTGCCCCTGCCTTTATGAGAGCTTTGTTTCATGACAAACAGCATAAGGGTAAATGTGTAAATCAAACGCTTAAAAACAGAGTTAAAAACCCAGATGAGCCTCGAGATTTCCCTCTCGCACGTATCGTGTAATATCACTTCGGCAATAACGATAACAGCTGGTGGAGCTGGGAGAGGGGTGGGAAAAAAAGGAAGACAAAACCCAAATGTATTTTGTACTGCATACATTTCTCTCCGCGCTACAGTTTGAAGCTAATCCTCCAACACCTTCCCAAATTGAGCAGTAGAAACCACTTCTCTCACATATTATTATGAATAATTTATTGCACCCTGTTTCAAAAAGCCTAGCAGAACACCCCCCCCTAACTATTTCTGGTGTAGCACTATCTCACATTAGTTAAGTCTGCAGGTACACATTGCAGCTGTTGGTTTCTTGTGCAGCACTGTAAATGACATTAGGCTCTCGCTGATGGAATTATAGTGTGATTGGTATACGTGTGCACCACCAATGTGCTGCCTCCCTGTCCTCTGCAAACTGGCTTTCTATTCTGTTTGCTAAAATAGAAATATTAAAAGCTTAGACGTCTGTGTGTCCAGATGAAGGTCTTCCTACACCGTTAGATGGATTGTTGAAGCACACCTGCACATTTGCGACAGACATGTCAATATGCCCAGATGTCTGCAGCCTGTAGGTGCAAAGATAATACCTGAGCAAGTTATTGTCTCCTCAACCCGTTTCTGAACTCACACAGAGGCATCAGTGGATGTCTCCGCTCTGCCATCGCAGGTAGCGCACTTGATCCTGGCATTTGTTTAACATTTCTCATCCCCACCTCTCTCCTGGTGACATGGTGAAGTGCCGCATACCTCTGTCTGCCACTGTTTAAACACAGTCGTTGCTTTTCCGTCTTTTTTCTTTATTAGAAATGTGAAATGTGTCACAGAGGCAAACAGCCTCGCAGCGAGAGTAGAGGAGGACAGATAAGCCATGCAGGACTCAAGGCGGCTGTTGGAACATGTGTTACCCCGAGGAAGTACTTACAGGAGGGACACGCAGGCGAGACAGCATCTACGATTATCACCAGTGACCACGAGAGCGACTTACTTCAGTACGATCCTGAATTTGACTGCTTGTAGGGTTTTGTGTGTGTGTGTGTATGTGTGTGTGTGTGTGTGTGTGTGTGTGCGTGTGTGTGTGTGTGTGTGTGTGTGTGTGTGTGTGACAGAGAGAGAGAATGAATCGATGCACGTCAGACCTCCCTGGTGAGATAACCATTAGCGCTGGCCTCACTGGGGGGATGTGACACGAGTTGTCAAATGGCACTGTGCGGCACGTAGCAGACGGCATGTGTGAAAATGTGTCCATTTACGCAGAGTTCAAGTAAAGGAAAACGGCATGTGCCAAAGTCAGGCTTTCCTTCAAAGAAAAGGTAAAGGTTTCATCCTCTGAGCGTCAGGGGAATACTCTTGTTTGGGTGAGTGTGGGTTTAGATAGGCCTGACAGGTGTGTAACCAGGGTGTCTTGTATGAAAAAGCATGAACAGGTCTCTCTTCCAATCCACCAGAGACCAAGACAGATATGATCGCCGACTTAATGTAGGGACTGATTTTCTGGGGATTAACTTCAGGGGCCACTATTCATTTCTTACCAGTAATAAAACCCACACACCAGCAGTCGTGATAAAAGTCTCCCGCCTTGCATTACTTCTGCATCTGTCGTGCATTGCTGCAACAGCAAGCCACTGCAGAAAGAATGAGTTAATCTGCTCAAAACTGAATCAGAATCCTGCAAGTTAGAAAAATTTACCTCGCGGGCCATGAGCATTTGCGTGCCCTCTCGCAGGGAGGAGAGAAAACAGCGTCTGGGTTCTGAATAATTTTCTGATATTTGCAGATGCAAGTGTGCAGAGAACACGACGTGAGAAGTGTCAAGCGTATTGTGGCCATGAGAAAAGGGGAAAGCCAAATGCACTCACAGTTTTAGTTTTGCAGCTAATCCTGCTTGGCACAATTACGCATTTAAGAGTTTTTGGGGGATGCTGTAAAATTGTCGAGTCAATCGGAGCGTGTTCTGCTTCAGGTTTCATCCCCGCGGGGCCCGTCTGGTTGGCCCTTCTTTTTTGGGGGGGTGGGGGGGAGATGTGGTGGCGTCCGATGTGGCCACAGACCCAGGCTGGACAGCAAGCTCGTTTTTGTTCTCCCCTTCACATTGCCAACTCCAGCTGTCACACTGAGGGACAATAGAGGAGAGGAGGGGGTGCTCTCTGAATGGAAAAAATAAACTGGAGAGCGCCCCGTCACACAGCCCCCCTCCCCACGACTCGTCATCTGCATTTGACAGGACCCCCGTTCTCCTCTCTTCACCGCCCCTTTTCTTTTGCTTTCTCCTTTTCTCTGCTTGTGCTCTCCATAATCCCCCTTTCTCTCTCGCTCTCTCTCTCCCTGCTAAGTGCAGCTGTTACTCTCCATTGGATCTTTTTTTTCAGACTGATTGCTAATTAGGATAGCATTTTATTGAGTCTTATCCTTAAAACTTGTTAAACTTGCAATTTCCACCTCCTTTTCACTTCATTTTGGCAGCACTGGGAAAGAAGCGGAGAAAAGACTCAGCCAATTATAAGCAATTTTACTTTAGGTTGAGGTTTGGGTTTTTTTTTTTCCAGAATGCACCCAATCTATCTCCGATGCAGCATTCATATAGCTTACAACTACTGTACTGTGCGGTAGCCTCCAATAATAGCGCTCACTTCAGCTTTAAATGCAAAAGCCTACTTTGAAGAATACACTACCCCATCTCCCTTATTCTGCTCACATAACTGAATCCCTGGGAGAGGGAGCAGAGGAAAAGCAGAGCCTGAGAAAACAGCAATTCACACACCAAACACAGAGACCCCTAGTAGCTCAACAAATGAGTGACTAGCCCTATGTCCATTCATATCGCCCCTCGGCCCGCAAGCCTATTAGCCAGGCATCGCTCCTTGAACATTCACTGTCGACAACATGTGGAGGCATCGCTATAGCAACCAGTGGATATGACATGTGCAATGGACGGGGACTCCTGAGCGGCTGAATATAAGGAGGGGCTCAGCCTTAACTAAATGATCGCAAAAAAAAAAAAAAAAAAACCCAACCCCACCACCTCCCCATCTCTTTTCATTGGCACAGAGGCGCTGAAAGGACTCACTAGTGGGGCTTCTGCACATTCTTCCGAGGCTCGGAAAATCAGGCGGGCATATCCCACATTCTTCTCCCTTTTCTTATTCTCTTCGACTCTCCCTTTTTTGCCCCCTTCTCCTTTTTTTTTCTTCATCTACGTCTTTTGTTGGCGCTGGGGAGGGGGCACGCATGGGACCATCGCAGGGGAACTTTTGGAGAAGCGGACTGAGTGGGCGGCCGGGACGCGCAAACGCTTCTTGGAGCTGCGGCGAGCGTCAGTGGTTATCCGTGCTCTCTGGAATACAAGACGCAGCATCAGCTTCCGTTTACTGCGAAATGTGCGCGCTGCCCGGCGACATGGATTTGGGTAATTATCTCCTGGCTTGAAAACGCGTGTCTGTTTTGTGCTGTAATCAGTGTGCAAGTTTTAACGGTTAAAGAGAGAGAGAAGGATTGGCTTTGGAAAAAAAAAAAAAAGAAAAAAAACTTGCGAACAATCACGGTGAAAGCCCGTGAGCGAAAATGGTTTTTCACCGAGATGCAGAATAATTTAGGAGCTCTGGTTTCAGTCTGAGCACATTTAATTTCGCTCCTTCTGCGCGATAGTTTGCTGAAGACCGTATCACGAACAGCTGATGGCATACATGTGATCGAGCATCGAAAGCATTTGGCTTCTAGTGTATGAAAAATAAATCTAATCTTATAGAAAGAAAAAAAAAAGATTAAGAAAAAAAATCCTAGGAAGCGGTGTGTTGAGTCTGCTGCTTTGATGGGAGCACATCTGGCTGCAGGGGACAAAGTTTCGAAGCAGGCTCATCTTCTTTGGTGCCGGCAGCTCCAACTCTTAAATGTTGAGAACTAGAACTGGTAATTCCCCTCTTTGACTGCTCAAATATTCATTTTTAATCATGTGTTTTGTGACATAATTATCTATTTAATTCCTAGATTTATTTTCATCGTTTAAGTCTAGTTTGGGACTGGCTGACTTAAAAATAAAATCACATATATTGTACCTATAAATGAATGAATAAAAGTAAGTCTAAAAATTATTTTTAATGTTGCCAAATTTAAACAACATTAGACACTTTTATTTTGGGAGATTTTTTTTCTTTTATTAATCACAGGATCTCATGAATACTGCTTACATGGAGCTGATTTCATACCATTCAAATCTGCAATAGTAGCTGCAACTTCAAAAAGAAAAGACTTTGATTTAAGGTCTGGTGTTGTGGTGTTTGGAAGGATTTTCCTCTCGTACTTCTTAAAGGTATTGTGGCGTGAGTGAATGGATGGCCATTCGCCCCGACAGCACCTCTCTGCCTGACCTTCCCTCTTATTATGTGAATAATCCAGAGCACCGAAATCCATCTGCCCCTTGTCTCCTCTCAGATTGGCTAATTCACCACACCAGACAGGGGCGATGTGAGCAGAGAGGAGAGCAGAGGGAGAGAGCCTGTTAGAGGCAGAGTTATAACCAGAGATAGGAATGGTGTTAAAATCATTTGTGTGTGTGTGTGCGTTCAAGAGATTTAACAAATACATTTCCAAAAAGATATAAAAAAAAAACTAAGCTGATGATTTATTCTGTGATGCTTCAACCAGGTGATATTTTTATTAAATGCACATAAAACAAAACAGGGTAAAATTCTAAATGTGATAGCTTATGATTTTTTTAAAGGAATAATTTCGGTTAAAAATGTTCATTTAGTTATGAGGGAAATCTTGAAGCAATTTTTAGTTGAACCAGACTCCAATCATGGGGGGAAAAATTAATACAAAATGTAATTTATAAAAAGCTGAAAAAAAGCTGAGGAACAAAACTCAAAAGGCAATTCTTCGCGGCACATCTCCTCCCCTTTTTTCCTCCTTTTCCCCCCCTTTTGTCTCTCTTCTAGTTTCCTTCCAGTTCGATTGCCATCTTCAAACGCTCTTTTAAGATCACACTGCATTTCAAGTCTGTTCGCTCCCAAACGTTTTTATTCATTTCAAGCTGACCAGGTAAATCGTTTTCGAGAATAAGCCACGTATTACGAAGGGCCACGTCCGTGATGAACTTTATAATAAATGTTAATTAATTTTTTTTCGAAATAAAAGATTAGAGTTGTATTATTGTGCTACCGCTGGAAATCGGTTGAGGCAGATCTGAATCAGTAGGCACTTTGATTTCAGAGGCTTGAATCAGTGTAGCATCCTATGGTGCCAGATATGCTGGATGCAAAGTGGAAGGAGGCTTTTTAAGCTTCGATATTTTTATTTTTTGCATCTGATAAGATAAGTACTCCAGCAAATGAAAATAGTTTTCATTTCTAAAACATTGCTGCTGTCCGTGTATTCATTTCAATCACTAAAAACGAGAGACAATTCACTGGATGGAGGCCATTTCTCCCCTCTCTAACCGTGTATGAGCCTCTTCAAACCTTTTGGTTGTTGTCCAACCTCTTAATGCTTGATTGAAACTACATGCTCGAGTCACCGCAATTGCAATCAACAGCAACTGTCGTCAGGCCCAACACAGTAATCGAAAAGACCCGGGCATCGGCACAACAGCTAAAACATTGGCAATTACGAGCCACAAGGTCAAACCGCATTGTTACTGGTGTGAGGTGAAGTGTCTTGTTTTGAAAATGGTATAACAAGATGTAGTCATCCTTCAGCCGGCCCATTAGACCCCTCAGGCTAAATGTCAGAGCTCGACTGGCTTCTTTTTTTTTCTTTCTTTTTTTTTGGGGGGGGGGGGGGGGGGGGGTGGATTTGATTCATTCCACCCATCAGTCTTTCAATATTGCATGCAGACAATTAGGAGCCTGCTGATGTATTCGTGCACTGTTATTGATATTGCCCTTTTGCAGATGCATAGCTATTGGCATGTGTGCAGCTGGTAAAATTTGATCAAAATCTGCAGAGAGCTGGCTTTTACAGAAACGCCATGTTTTTACGTCAATCGCAGAGGACAGTGAGGATGATTTATGTGAGGCATATTGTGCTGGGCCAAATTGCACCCCTCTGTTTTGCAGAGCTCAAAGCAAAAATAAATTGACAGGATGCCTATGCAATCAGCACAGGCAGTCTTATTAGCAACTAGATTTTAGGTATCTTTAATTATCCGTCCGCATTATTGCTCCTAATTATCACTGTTATGCTCTCAAAATATGTATCAGCGAGGCCTACAGGGGATTTATTGTTATAGTAAATGGCCACAAGTGGACCAATTATCAACACATAGGGCCTATTCTTTAACCTACGCTGATAAAAATCTCTTAGATGATGTTACACCATATTAAACCTGGTCTGCTGTAGAAACTACTGTCTAAATTAACATGCAGCGTTGGTGTGAATGTTTGAAAAGCTTTTTTTTTCTTGTTTTTACTGAACTGGTGATAGTAGTGTATGTGTGAGGGTCCAGTCTGCGCCGCCTGTGTCTCCCCAGTCCTGGTAGCCATTAGCTGTGCAGCTTGGGCCAGGGCCTAATCCAGCCAAACTCAGGACCAGAGGAGCTAATTAAGCAACAGCTTTTAGTATCCAGGCGTCCTGAAGCTGCACAGTGCCAGCCCGTGCCATGCCAGCACTAAATGGGGTTGTAAATATCTATAGTGGGGCACAGTGAGGAGACAGGACTGGACAGGGGCTTGTAATAGGGGTTGACTGAGTCTGAATGCATATTATCAAGCCAGAGTTAGAGCTCTCTAATGAGAATGGCCAGTCAGACAGTGGCAGTGGGTGGAAGGAAAGAGTGGGAGAGGAAGTGGAGGTAAGGTGACAAGGCACTTGCATCACTTCTGCATCCACATTTTTTCCCCGACACAAGCCTTCAGGTGAAAATTGATGCACTGCAGACTTGATATGGAGGTTGCTGTAAATCAAAAGCGACTGCATCAGTCTGGGGAAAAGACAGACTGGCATCATTTACCGCTCTTGACAGCGTTTTTCTCTCTCTGTTTGTGTGCGTGTCCTCCAGAGGGGCAGCCTGACCCAGATCCCCGTGGTGAAGGAGACCAGGGTGGAGTCGGGCCAGTTCCTGCTGCTCTCCGTCCTCTGCATGCTCTTCATCCTGGTGGCCGTGGCGGTGTCGGCCACTTTCTTCTGCGTGCGCCAGCGCTCGCACCTACACATGAAGGAGAAGCTAGCCAGTCTGGGGACTGACACCAGTACTGATGCCACTGCAACCTATCAGGTAAGACCAGCCTCCTTGCTGTGAGCCAGTCAGAGGCCGGGATTCTTATCCTGTGCTTTGCCATTGGAGGGAAGCACCCTCTGTTCAAATACGGCCGATCATCCAATTGGTTTGTGAGAGTTTGTCTGCTCATGTTTGAGTGACTCTTGTTCCACCTGCTTTTCGGGACCATTTTTTGATGCAGTGATTTTGTTGTTTTGTTTTATTTTATGTGCTATTAAATGTTTTAGTAGTTCAACAGGAAAACATTGTCATGTGTATTTAAATCTTTCCTTTTTCTTTGCCAGTAGCATTTTTCCAATAGATATGCTTACCCTTTCATGTGAATTGTGTGTGTCTGCGTAGGAGAAAGGGAGCAGACTGCCACTGTGACCTATTCCCTCAGTTCCTCCAGGGCAACAGGCAGCCTGGGCTGTATTGATTTTCAGAGTTGGGGCTCAGCTGTGCCCAGCGTGGCACTCAGAACACATTTATCTGCATGTCACGTTAACATTTTCAATATTTAATCAGGTTTTCACGAGGCTGATTTCCAAAGGCTGAGGTGTTATGGTGATGACCATTAAAAAAGATATCAAATAAAAAAATATTCAAATTAAGAATAGATGCAAAAATATTCTCACTGAAATTCCACTCTTTGATTATCATAAATGAATGAAAATCGGTGCAAATTTAAGGTGAAATCCGGTACCTGTTTGTCCTCTGCTAGCCACTCTGCTGTCTTGTGGGTGTGTAATCCATGCTTGACATACAGAGTTGTTCAGGGAGAGCTGTCTGCAGTGGGAGGGTGTTATTGTAAAATGGCAGACGGACTGTAGATTTTGTTTCCCCTTGGCCCTGTTTTCATTCTGATTAGTTGTCTGAAAGAAGGGGGTAACGGGGAGAGTGTAATCTCACGACCTGTGCTTCTCCCTGGGCTCCGTGTGTCTCTCTCCTCTGGCACTAACTGCATCCCACTCCCTTCTTATGGGACCATTTCTCAGCGCTGGCACAGCATAGGGCTTTGCAGAGATGTTGAGAAGTAGGATGAATTATGAGGTGGACCTGGACTGTGCCCTGGGGCCAAGGCCCAGGGCACTGCTTCATGCCTCTAATCATTAAAGTCCGATGGCAGAAAAGCTGATCCAAGACCAGAGCTTAGAGAGGCCTGTGCTCCAGAGGGAAATATCGCTATGATTCATCATGAGATAGCATGTGCTTTCACGAGGCATTTTCACTGGCTCGCCTGCCCTGACTGTTATTAATTGAGTATGGAAATGAATTCTGTGGAGCTGACTGCTTTGCCTCCCAAATTTAAACATGGTGGGGCTTACAGATTATAAATATCCAGTGAAGCCACACCTTATTGTGGGGAAGCAGATGTAATATGTAAGCTTGCATAAATTCAGCAGATTTTCTTTCTAATATATATATTTATATATATTTTTTATTATGCTTCAGCGCTGTCATTTCTCGTTGCCCATTTATTCATACATCTTTTTTTTTTGGGTGAACACAATAGCTCAGGAACGCTCTTGGCGAATTTCTTCAAATTTGATAAACTATCATTGGAGTGTTTTGAGTGAGATAGAGCGTCGTCACGGGGTGGAGTTTCATTACATGTGGCGCAAACGTGCGGTAGAGGGTGAAGTTGTGAGAGTTTGATGGTCGTATGTCAAAGATCAAGGTTACATCACAAGAGACTTTTAGGGACAGAATTTCACACAAATGTCTAACAAATACATAATGCAGCAACATTTTATGTCCAGCCAGGTTTTCCAGCCATAACTCGGGAAAAGGAGGAAGAGACTGTGACTGTATTTCTGGAATTTACTGATGCAGAATTGATCTTTGGCATCCACCTTTAAAAGTCTTCCATGGGTCTAAACAGGCATGAATATAAACTCCAGTGTAGCTTGTTCGCCGAGGCATACAACCCTGTGCTGGTCATTTTAGTAGTTAATGCTCAGTCTTGAACTGTTTAACCCCTTGAGGTCTAACTAACCAATAGTGATGGTCCTAACCATCAGAATATGTCATTTTAGAAAACAAAATAATGGAAATAACACACATAATTATTATTATTATTATTATAATTATTCTAACTGACATGCATTAAAAACTCATTTAATTGAATTTTGTCACTATAACATCAGGGTACAGTTAGGTTAAGTGTTGGGGGCTAGGATGACAAATTAGATCTCAGAGGGTTAATCCTCTGTCTCTGCACTGAGGCATGATGGGAGAAAAACTGACTCATTAAGACTACAAAGACGTGTGGTCTTAATAGAAGTGGCTTCTTAAGCCACAGGAAATGTTTATTCATTTATTTTGCAATAGTGGCACTTCATTTTGCATCTCCTTTGCATCTCTGCAAAAAAAAAAAAATCCTTTAAAAAAAGATTCTTCTTTTTTAAGTAGTGCACTTTTTGCTGTGCAGAGTTTGAGTTTACCGTGTGGATGTGGGGTGATTATGCTGTGAAAGAGCCATTCTTTAGCGTTGAAGGGAGTTGTTTGTGTGGCAGCAAGGTGTGACATACTGAATTTATTCTGTAAGGGTTCCTCAACCATGTATTTTTGACATAATTAGTATAAGCTCCATAATCCACGAGGATAAGCCATTAATCTACAGTTAAGTGAGGACAGATCAACTCAGCCGAGATGCAGGATTTCACAAGGTGCATTTACAGAAACCAGCCCCTCACAGCAAGGATAAGCACATAAAGCTATTGTTACATGCATGAAAAGAAGATAAATGCACAAGAGCTTGCAAAGAGGAAGAACTGCGCTCTTCATTATCCACTTCTTCACCGTCGTCGTCTCCTGTAATCCCCAGGAGTTGTGTCGTCAGCGGATGGCGATACGAACATCGGAGCGCGTCGAGCGGCCGGAGACGTTGCGCCACTCTCGGCTCAACAGCGTGTCATCTCAGTTCAGCGATGGCCCCGCAGCCAGCCCGTCGACCCGCAGCAGCACCTCCTCCTGGTGTGAAGAGCCAGTCCCATCCAACATGGACATCTCCACTGGTCACATGATACTGGTAAGAAGCTTTGCCTTGACTCCAGAAATAATTTAAGTAATGATTCATGAGGTGGAAAAAGGGTCAAAGAAGGAGATGAGTTATTAAATGGAGGTTGGCTGGTAACATGGCTTGTTGTCCAGCCCTCAGAGAGTGTTTGTGGTTCTTAGCGTCTGACTGTTTCAACTGAACAAGCACAAACATCCCTTCATGTCTCATAAATATGCACTTAACCTGCCACAGTGGGTTTAGTCGAGTGTGTGAGACTCCTAAGCTATGTAAGTAGGGTCAGCTTTCAGGAGACAGTCACAAGTCTACATCAGACATTCCTAGCCTTGTGTTGAGTTGCTACATTAATCATAAAAGTACAAATCAGGATATCCATAAAGCACAAAAAAGCTGGCATCCACAAATACCTGCTCCAACAGTGCACACGGGATGTCTTTAATGAGATCTGAGTGATCGTTTAGTGATGTCTGTCTAATGAAATAACTGTAATCAAATGCAGAACGCAGACTGTTGTGAAAACTAGCAAGAGAACTTGAGAGGTGACAATTGTTAGCTGAGAGTGATGGTTTCAGGCTGCAGTTCTCAAGTTTTTCCTGGCATACCCCACTTCAGAAGGACGTTCACACGCACACACACCCACCCCACAGTTTTTAACAGTCATAAAAAATAAAAAGAATCCAAGCTGAAAGTGCAATAGCATCAGCAAACTCTATCCACCTGTTTCTGTCCCTCACCACAGTTTGAGAGCCAGTGGGTTAGGGTTAGTGGTACCTAATGAATGCTTGGGAAAATACTGTTACGTGTCATTAAATAGACAAATCGATAGCTAATAGTGGTGGGAAGAAGTCCGATGATATTATAAATTGTATATAAATAAATTGTTTAAAGATTTTTGAAAGAACAACAAAAATAAGTAATCAGTGACTGAAATATTTACTTTTATATAATTAATAGGTTTAAAAATCAAATTTTAATGTTAAAAAATGAACACTGACTCAAGTACCTTAAGATGTCATATGTATGTGATTCTGCGATACTCGATAAATGGCCATAAAGTCATTTACGATACATCGCGATATTCGCACAGAAGAGAGAATTTACTCACTGCATTGTGGGATTAATATACAAGTATTGGCATTGTGTGTTGCTTCAATCGGTCAGCACTCTGATTTGCTTTTCCTGGCTGCCTGCTGCTTCTCAGGCTATGCATTTATTGCTGCAAGCCAGTTAAGACCCTTGCACTCATTCGCTTTTTAGCTCCACCTTGAGGAGCCATGAGGTAATGTCTGTTATACGTCACGCCGTTTAGAGTGCCTGCATGGTTAAATGAAGATTGCCAGTGTAATGTATTTTTTACTACACCTAATTTGGAATATTCTGGCATACTGGAGCCAATCCAGTATAGAAAAATGTTTGCTGTCACTTCCTTTTATTTGTCTGATGAATTTATATGCTAGTGTCTGATTTTAAGACTTCCTGTATGAATACCAACAGCTTTATTTCTCTCTGTTTATCTGTCTGGATGGTGTGTTTCATCCCTCTCTCACCTCATTCCCTTCAGAACCCTGTTATCTTTGTTTTTTGTATTTTTCATTACTCTTCCTGCTGTTTTCTCCCTCCTGCTTTTATCTCGGCTCTGGCGTCTTTATATTTTTTTTCTCCTCCTCCTCCAACTTTTTCTTCTCCTACTTCTGTGTCATTTTCCCTCTTCATCATTCCGTCCCGGTTCTCTCTCCTCTCTGTCATTTTCATCTCTTACCGCCTCCGTTTTCTCTTACCGCCGCAGCAAAATAAGGTAGACAATGTTTCGCGTGATGAGAGCGGCACAAAAGTGAAATATCATTACCCATCTGATTGTCATTTGGATGTTTTAGAAATATTGTTCTTTTTTTCTCTCGTTTGATTGAAAAAGCTCTTGGCTGCCAATACTTCCACAAACACACAATGCATGGTTTGATTTTGCACAACTTTTGCTTCATTCATTTGAAACAAGCTTGATAAAAGAGATGGATAGATGCCTTGCAGTGTTTCCATTAATGGAGAGAGCATTCATCACACTGCATGTCTAGCTTTTATATTGGGAGGCTATAATGAATGAGAGTGAATCTGAGTAATGCCTTGTATTGCTGGTAATAGATGGGTTTTGTTGCACTCGTCAAGGCTTGTTTGTGAAGCCTCTTTTGAAAACATTGACAATAGAAAAGCATTTAGCCTTGCAAATAACAAAAGAGCCACTGTGAATAATTTCTAGGAGCTGTTATTATTAGCCCTAGTTTCTTCGCAGCAGCAACGCAAGCGCTACGCTGTGGAAAGGTAAAACACTCTGGGGCCTTTACTTCTCTTTCATGGCCGTGATTGACATGGAGATGTCCTATAGGGGCCTCTTCTTTAAAATTCCTCCACCATCTCACGTGAAACCATGTGTGAGATTGCCTTGTTATCACTGATCTCAGACCTATATTTTCCGATCTCTGCTCTCCTCTCATCTCGCCGCTCCCGCTCTTTGGAGCTCACACCGTGTGGAGAAGGATGATGAATACCCAGCTTTCCAAAGCACACATGCTGGGGGTTCTTTTTTTTCCCTTCTTGGGCCCCAAACATCTCACACACACACACACACGCACACACACACCCCACTTCTGCGAGAGTGCCGTCAGGATAAATGAACTACGATATGGTGTCCCACTGTGTGGCCCACCTTAAGACTTGCATAACGACTTCCAACTTCAAAACCAAAATTGGATGCCTCTGTGTGCTGAGTCATCTGCTGTGCTTTCCAGAGCTTTGGCACGCCTCTGGTGTCTTATACTTGCTTTCTTCTTCTGTTTCAGCTACACTGTGATGCCATAACCTCTACATTTTATGTATGTAAAATAATTAAGAGATGTGTAACAAGGAAGCATGTGCCACTCTGTGATTCTGCAGCTTTTCAGCACCATGGACAGGGGTTCACAGGCACCAAACTTGTTTTCCGGCCTTTGCAAACACAAGCAAAACACCTCTGAGCAGGTTCTCCTGCTGTGCAGGAACAGGGTCAAAATGTTGACGCCGTTGCTGTTGTTGTAGTTTTCCCTTGGCTTAATCACCTCTCTCTTTTAAAAAAAAACTGAAAAAAGAAGGGAAAAAAATCAATAATTAAGTAGCTGGAGGCCCTTTTTTATTATTATGTTGAGTTGTTATTGTTCTTTTTTTTTTTTAAATGATAAATTATTTCCTCAACAGGATAATAGACTCAGGCAAAGGAAAGATAGCCACTGACTTGTGCAACATGTTCTGCCCTCAGCGTTTTTTTTTGGGGGGGGGGGGTTTCTTTGCAATTTTATATTTAGTTGGGGGGGGAGGGGGGCAATTTGCTGCCTCATTTAAAGCAACACAATGAGTTCTTTTCATGTAGCTAATATTAGTCACACAAATCACAGTACACGCTAATGCTCTTTTTCACGTCTCGCAGCTGTTCGACATATCATAAAGGTCCCTGCACAAACTGTTCCCACCATTGTTTGTTTTAATTTGACAGCGGAGCCTGACAGTAATGTGTTACCTGTTGTGTCTGGCTTCCCTGGTCGTCCCTTCATCCTGATTTCACCCAGCACCCTCTGCTGCTGAGGAGACTGCTTAGGAAGGATTAGACATTGTTTCCCTGACACCCAGGCCTCCCATCCCAGCCCTCTGATTGGCAGACATAATCCCCCCATTCACTAAACCTTCGTTACCCTGTCTCTGGAATACGCCGTGGTCCACTGCCTCCTCCTAGAAGCAGGAGGGCTCGATAAGGGCCTGCTGGCTGTATTGCATTAAGTTGCGAAAATATGAATTTGGAATGCAATCGATTCAGGGCATCGTTTGAATAGAATGGGATGCAATTCAGAGTGGATATATCAAGTACATGGAGATGTAATATTGGTAGGGGAGGTGGAATGCTGTCAGGCTGGCAAGCAGAGAGTACTTGTACAGGGTGACAAGAGCATAGTGGTGACAGGCTCTGTCAAGTGGCCATAATGGCATGCTGTCATTTTCCTGGGAAGACAGCGCTGTGTGTGTGTGTGTGTGTTCTAGGCGATGCACATCTCAGCACATGCAAATATACATGTGTTGGCTGCTATTAGAACTGACTTTTTTTTAATAATTGAATTTCTTTGCATGCATAAAACAGCAGATTCAGACCGGGAGGTAGAAGAGTAGAAATTTACTGCAGTATTTTAGGACGATCACTTATTGTCATTAATGGGTTCAGATAGGGCATACTGTGCCACCATTTTCTCTCATTATGCAGCTGCATTAACCACAAGAGCTGCTTTTTTTTATTGTTCTCAGCCTGGTCGTGTGTAACACCTTTTACTTCTGTGGCCAACAATAAACTCTGATTTCCATTGTGTGCAGGATTTGTAATTTTCTTTTAAGCGCTAATATCCTTCTCAGGCATGCAGAGGACTTCTGAATTCATCACCAGAATAATTGGCTATTGTGTTTTTGGACAAGCTTATTTGTGATTATCATCTATGAATATATATGTATTAATGTGTACTATGCTGCAAAGACTTGGATTCTCGATGACAGGCAGAAGTGAATAAGTCGGATTTGTGACAATGGAGCGTCGCCTCTCTGCTCGGCCTACCTATACTGCTTTTAATACGGGATGAAAACCCGGCACATCTGGGTATCACTTTCATTGTATTAGCCAGCTGATCCCTGACATCAGTTTATGAGTCTGTAATCTTCTGTCTCACACAATAGCAGACTAAACCATTTAACCCCGCCGAGAGGGGAGCCATGATACAGGAGAGAAAGTGCAACACTGTGCTATGCTAAAAAAGACTCTTCTTGCCAGCTACAGTCTCTAAGCTCCCTAAGACTTGCCCTGGTTTGGGTGAATACATACACACACGCGCACATACAGAGGCCTATACCCCTCCCCCTTCTCTTTTTCCATCTTTGTCTCTCTAGCGAATTCAATTTTGTCTTCTCCAAGCGACAGCTTAAATGCAGACAATCTTATCAGCGGCTGTGCAAGCAGTGAGGGACGTGATTGAAACACCCCTGAAGTATTTCCAATGCAGACAAACCTTTCAGGGAGTCTTAATTGTGTGTGTTTTTTGTTTCTTCTCGGTCAAACACCCAAACACACAAAGACGCCAGCATTAGCACACCTTCCCCACCTAGATCTTCAGCAGCCTCCTCTTCATTTAGCTGCCATGCTGTACAGCAGCTTAGAATAATAATGCGACATGACAGCTGATCAATGCTTGAAGGAGGATGCTGTTGTTTAAGGTTTAGTGTTTTTGCTCTAGTTTATTTATGGGTTAGAAAATACAATGAAACATTAACATCGAGCATTAACCAGAAACCTCCAGTGAGGTAAAGGTGAAGTGGGTTTTTTGTTTTGTTATTTTTACTTAATTAAACCAAATTCAGTGCAAAAACAAATCAGATTTCTTTGTTGCAGCCATATCTCGAGCTGAACTCTGCTTCCTTTTGCACGGTTCTGGCTTGCCGTTTGAAGTGGTGGCTGAGGTGGTGTCTGTTTTCCTCTAGTCATACATGGAGGACCACTTGAAGAACAAGAACCGTCTGGAGCGTGAGTGGGAGGCGCTGTGCTCCTACCAGGCAGAGCCCAGCGCCTGCAGCGTGGGCCAAGGCGAGCAGAACTCCAAGAGGAACCGCTCTGACGCCGTGGTCGCATGTGAGTCCATTCAGGTTGTTTGTTTTGGGGTTTTTTTTTGTCTGCTTTAGTGTTTTTTTCTGCAGGAATGTTAGTACGATCCTCAAGTCTGGAACAGTCCAGGCAGGGTCATGTAGCTTCATAAATGTTGTTGATGTATTTGTGAACAGATGCTCCAAAGAGGAACATAAAACCATTTGGGTAAACATGCCAAAACAACACTGTGGAAAATATGCTTCAAACATGAACAAATAATTAGTAATTAGTAATCTAGCCAAAGAGCGATATTTAAACTGTTTTTTCCAGAAACCCCATAAGTGTCTGTCAGTGTAGTGAGAGGAGACTCCCTGCTGCATCCTTGCATCCTCTCGATTAAAGCCAAAGAGGATTTTCAATGGGGACAAATGCATACCTGTTTGAGAGTCACCAAATATCAAAGTTAAAAGTTGTACTGGGACTGGGCAGCTCCAAAAAATTTGGCTGAAGTGATGTTTTTATGATTTTAAAGCAGTTTGAATGTGACTATAACTGCTTTCTTGGCTAATTCTTGCAAGTGTATCCAAAGGACGCATCAAAACCATCCAAAGGTTGAAATGAACATTGATCCCTTGTAATTAAAGTTTTATTACTAGCTAGCGTTACCATGCGGTACAAAAACATTATTTCATGAGAATGTTTTGCTTTATTTCAGCCCACCACTACATTTTAGCATTAGTTCACACATTTTAAAGAAAAGAGAGAGACGCAATAACACGACAAAAGGTTTGTTAGCCAGAGCTGAGAATTTCTCATTAGTGGAGAAATTCCACTCACTGAACTGTGATTTTCAGTTAGTTCAGAATGAACTGGGACCCAAAAATGTAACACTGGAGGGTAAATAAGTCTTTCTTTAAAGCTGAACTGCTCTGCTTACTTTTTAAACTCTAGATTTTTTGGATGTTCAAAATTAATATTAAGTATTATCTTATGCAGTGCTTTGATGCAGCATCTCAGTCTGCAACAAGTCATTTTAGCTCCTTTAGCTTTAAGCCAGCTTTCTTCTGATTGGCTGCACCTCACAAACAACCTCTGTTCACAGCTGTGTGTGCCTTAGATGACCATATTAGGGATATTCTCTCTCTTTGAAAACATACGGATCCAAGACTAGAAAAAAAAGGGTCAGAGCAGTCTGAAGTCTGGGCTTCTGGATTACATTTTTTGAAACTTTGGCCCTTTATAGTATTTGTAACAGTTGTACAAAAGCCTATAATGTTATTGAAGTAAATGTAAATCACGCTTTAAAATGTGACCACCAAAATAAATGAACACAAGCAGACCTGCACCAAAATTTGCTGTAATTCACCCAAATGAAGCTCCTGAGATAAAGGTGAATGGAGCCAAACAGCAAAATTAACTGTTTACGCCTCCTTCTAGACAAACTGAAATTACATTATACTTATGTCTGATTGTTTATCTTACATGGGAGCTGAGTTGGCCCATATGTTGTTAGCAGTGTGCTGATGTATGGCAGTTATGGCATTTAAGGATTTACAGCTTGATGTGCTTCCTTGACAGCACAGTTTTGAAATTCAATTCAATTTTACTTATATAGTGCCAACTCACAACAACATTCACCTCATGGCACTTTATATTTTAAGTTAAAGACCCTACAATAATACAGAGCAAACCCGAGCAAGCACTTGGCGACGATGGTAAGGAAAAACTCCCTTTTAATAGGAAGAAACCTCTGAAAGAACCAGGCTCGGCCATTTGGTGTGACAGGGTAGGAGTGAGGGGAGTGAGACTGGGAAAAAACAAACACACTGTGGAAGAGAGCCAGAGAAACGACAACTACTACGAACACTGGGAATCTCAATTAAAACAGGAGGTTAACATGTGAACCAGTAGCATCTGTTAGTGACGCCTCCTTATTTGAAGAGTGAAATCAGAGCAGTGAAAGTTGTGTCACAGCTCGCTTTTTTGGGATTTCCCAGTTAGTTAAAGTTAATCTATTATGAGTCATATATATTCTAATAATCACCAGGACATAAAACCTGCATGTACACACCCACCATTCAAATGAGATGCTAAACACTGAAAAATCTTCCTGACTTTGACCCAAAATAAGGTTTTGGGTGTGAGAAAGCTTTATTTCTGACACCGTCTTACTTGTTGCACAACTCTCCCATAAATTTCCATTCAGGATTCTCCAAGTGCCTTTTTTAAATATATATATTTATATATATATATCTGGGAATCTCTCACAAACACTCTCCAGGTGACTTTCTGCCAATTTCAGTGCAGTGGGATAAATAGGAAGGAAACATACTCTGTAGAGGGCTCAGGGCATAGCAACAGTAGCTATGTATCACACGGTGTCATGCACCAATCAGGATTTAGCTACATTTGAACTGCAATCTGATGACAGGCGGCGTGTTGCTTGGTTACTGTCAAATCTGACCTCACCTGCGCAGGTGTGACGAGCCTAAAGTGTTAAACTCTTTTTAAGTAACACATAAAGATGTTTTATTTCCCTTGATTTCGCCTTTTTGTTCATAAATATAAGAAAATATTTTAAATCGTGGACTTTAATTCCAAGCAAATCAAAGTGGGTTCCGGGCCATTACAAATACATTATATGACTCTTGCAACAGCTTCACTTGTTTAGGAAAAAAAGAAAAGAAAAAAGAACGAACAGGATTTGAAAGTTCAGAACTCGCACACTTCTTAAGATGAAACAGTTTATTATTATTTCACTTGGAACATTCCTCGGTTAAGGTGAAGCAATCCAGGACTTTAGAACAGCGTGCGTGCGCATGATGAAAGTCTGGTGAAATTGCAGTCCCCGCAGCCATTTCAGCTTCATATTCCTGTGTTGCTGCTCAAAACTCTGTTGTTATTGTGCAGGGAGTAAAAGCGGGGGGAAATATTTATCGATGAATTATGCATCTCCATTACAGACGATCATTCCAGGATCACCTTGAAAGCGGAGAACAACCACAGCAACTCTGATTACATCAATGCCAGTCCAATTGTGAGTATTCTTTATTCATTATGGTTCTAGAGTTTGGCTAATATGTTATCTCTGAAGCCTCCCCACCCATTTTTTAGTACCAAGAGCACCTGTTGTGGTTGGATTTTACTCTGAGAGAAAAGTAGTGATTGATCCAAGCCCATTGATCTTTTTTTTTTGCTCTCCATACTGAGAGCCTCAGTGGGTTTCTTGTGTCTTGCTGAATTGCCTTGCTACTTTTACTGCTTTCAAAATGGCTGCTCCCTAGAGATACCCATCTTTCTTTTTCTTTTTTTTCATTCACACTAAAAAGAATTGTGCATTTTTTTGACTATGCAAAGGTATCCCATACAAATCCAGAAAGATCTGACTACTGGAGAGGGCTATGGTTATATATATATTTTAAAATATCTCTCCCCCAAAACATTGCCAGTCATGATTTCCCCCGAGGCTGCTGAAAAGGGATTCCATCAAAGGGAAACAGGAAACTATGCATTTCAAATACAGTGCCAAAATTTCCGAGGAGATAGATGAGGGAGGGGCGGGGTGCACGCAGCTGCGCTAAAAGCCTATTGCTCTTCAGAAACAAACAATGGAGACTTTTAGGTGGTCTATTTATTTCTCCATATTCACTAATGGCATATTCATAAAGGTTTTTAGCTTATTTAAACAGCACTGAAGTGCAACGTCTTATAGAATAATGTCGCAATAACGTCGATCAATCAGAGGAAGAAGGTAGGGAAAGATTTTCAATTAAAAAAAAAGTTCTCCAAGACTGTTTTGGTGTGGCTTAAAGCAGAAATGCAGGCGGATGTTGAAGATGGGTGAAATACAGTAATGGCAGATGCAGTGGTGTGTGGATGAAAGGACAGTAATTACACCACAAAAGGGACCCCTGGCTGAGCCCAGCAAAACCGTGATAATTATGTCTGTCAATGCGGCTTCTTCCTCCTCATTAGCTTCGGGGCAGCGGCCTACGAGTAAATAATCTGTCGCTTCTTTCTGGGAATCCAGGGTCAGAGAGGCAAAGGGAAGGGGGCGATCTGAGCTCCCTGCGAAGCACCGGGTGACGCGCACACTCGGTGAAAAGCTCGGCTAATGGTTAATGGTTGACCACAAACAGTGCCAGCGCTCCCAGATGTACATCATCATTAGCGCGAGGAATGGTTTGAAGGAATGCGCAGCGGCAAGAAGTGGTCAAAGGCCGCTCGTCTTTGTCTCGTCTGGCCTTTTCTGGCTTTTCCCGATTTCCCGCCTGTTCTCGCTTTTGTTTTCAAACTCAGATGAGCTCGAGCTGGCAGTTAGCTTCTGAGCTCTCAATCTTATATTTTTTAAAAAAGGGATCAAGACACTACAGCGAGGTGTTGAAAGCTGAAGCTTCACGTTGAACACATATTTGTGCGAGCTATTTTCGAACAAGCTATTTTTCTTCAAACCAAAGAGCACTTCTTTGCATTTTTTGCTTTCTTTCGTTGGTTCATTTTTTTTTTCTTACTGTAGTCTATCTTCTTCCCACAATGGCAGGGAGACTACAGCTGAAATGCAGGACTTTTCTTTCATGTTAGCGCTTTAGTATTCATGCAGGGATGTCAGCACACAGCTACAGCATGTCTGTGTCCTTGAGATTGGCTAAACGGAGTGCAGGCACTAGCTTTTGACATCACCCTTTTATTTCTGCGGGTGAGATTTGTTTTTTACTTTGTTTTGTTTCAACCAAACCATGTGAGGAATTCAAAAAAGAGACAAAAAGAAAGCGGACATGGCTAATTGACGTGTAACAGCAGGTAATGAATGCAGTTTTTCTTTCACCGATGAGTCCTTTTTGTCAACATTTTTCAATTTCAGCCGGTCCGTGTGTGTGCGTTGGCGAGCATGTTCAGCTCTGAGCTTCGTTTCTGCTCCCCAGTGGTTGTTTTCTTACATATACAATGAAAACTGACACCCTGCCTGACATCTTATACAGATAAAAACTATAAATCATAAATAAACATTGACTGTGAATCCCGGGAGAATCTGCTGCGTTAAGCATTTCACTACTCCAAAAAACCAAAATCTCCAAAATAATCATTTACACAACGAATGATTTTCAACAGCTGGCGTCTGACAATGCTGCTTCTGTTGAGGTTGAGTTACATTTACGTCACTGCCTGGGAGTAGATTTAAATAAACAAAACAATTTAATGCATTTAATCCACCGAAAAAGTACAAAAAATAGATTCCAAACTCTTGGATTAATAACAAAGAAGTTGATTTTTCTTAACAATTCAACTAAACTTGCGTGCTTGTTTTTTTTATCAGTTTTTCAAAGCATTAGGAATTAATCCTGTCGTTCAGGATATTAAGCATGAGAGAAGTGTCATGGTAGTATTAGAGCCATGGAGAAATCCTCCATAATTATTTTTCCTTTTAAGGGTGCGTGTCAAGGTCCATGAGCGAGACAAATGAGCTTAAGAAATGTGCTAAGATGTGAAATGAGAAAACTAGATCTTTAACATTTAAGGCCATGTCAAGTGTCCTTGACAATTTGTTCTTCAGCATAAAAAAGGGATTTCATAAAAAAATCAAAACGCCATTAAAGTCGACCCTGTCGTTTGCTGTCACTGTGATGTTCAGCTTGAAGGTGTCTCCCTCTCTCCCAGTTAGATTTAAGGGCGGTGCTGCAGAAAAAAGCACTCAGTTCCATTGGTGGATGTCAGTCAGATTAAGATTAATTAAGCAATGACTCAAGCAATGACTCAATTATACCATCCATTCGCCCGCCTATCCAATTCAGGGGGGCAGGAGACGATCCCAGCAGGGTAGCTTGATGGGATACACCCTAAATTGATCACCAGTCTGGGCTAACAGAGAGAAATAGGCCATTCATGCTCACATTTAAACCTTCAGCCAGCTAACCAAGAAGAGGTTTGAACCCAAAACTTTCTTACTGCAGGGAGGCAGTGCTGAGCACCAGCGTCAATTTTTAAAAACTTCTGCACTCACTCTTTAGAAAGTATAAAGTATCAAATATTTGATATTATTCGTGCAAAAATACAGCACTGTTTGAGTGCATCTATCATTATGATGTCAAACATACATTAAGAATGATTTGTGAATCTTTCCCTTCAAAATAAGTCACCATGTTCCCCACTAGTATGCCTGACACGAGAGGTTAACCATAGAAACTTAATTCAGTAAAATCTGATTGCTGATTTTATTTTCATTCAAATCTCAATCACATCCCTCAAACTGTGTCCTTATGTCCCCACCTGAGCATTCAGGCAGTGTCACGTTTCATGTAGAAACACAGCTAAGCATGAAAAAGAAAGAGCTCTGAAAGCAGCTCATCAAGTCTTTGAGGGCACAAAGATATTGTAAAAGTGAAAAATAGCGACAGTGAATTGAAGTTATTTTGCAAATTTCAGGTTAGTTGGAAATAAGATTTTTCACTAATCCCCTTGAGAAGCTACAGAATCTTTCTTCATAACATATATAGCTTTTAAAAAGAGAGGTTCAGTTATTTGCTCGCATAGAAAATCGTTGAATATGAGTTGTTGCGTTCAACATTAGAGGTGCCTGTTGCCTAGCAGATAAAGAGGAAAGTTCAAGGTCCAAATCTATTTAAAAGAGTGATTTTTTTAAAAAACATTTTTTAGCTACAAACCTATCCTTCAAGTATGTGTTCAGCTTGTGTTAATATCCACATTTTTCCAGCGAACAGCATGCAGTTACTTCCATGTCCC
Source organism: Neolamprologus multifasciatus (assembly GCF_963576455.1). Lineage (NCBI taxonomy): Eukaryota > Metazoa > Chordata > Actinopteri > Cichliformes > Cichlidae > Neolamprologus > Neolamprologus multifasciatus. Next base: position 20,617,363 of record NC_140447.1, on the reverse strand, counting down.
AGTTTTCTCTAATCACCCCCGTAATAGTACTCGCATCCTGAATACGACAGGGTTTGCAGGAGGAATGAAAGCCAAGTGTTTTCATCAATAGATGCTGATCTCATTTCGTTTCTGCATCCAGATGGACGATTTCATGGAAGTCTTAACCAGACAATATGTTTTCATCCACCAGTCACCAACCACACACTATGTCACACTCTGTTCCCTCTCTCCCAGATGGACCATGACCCTCGCAACCCTACTTACATTGCGTCGCAGGGTCCCCTAGCTTCCACCGTGGCAGACTTCTGGCAGGTAAAACTCTATTAACTGTCCATCCTTCATCTTTTTATTTGTTTGTGTCTACAGCTGTGAGGGAAGAACCACAGCAGGGGTACTCAGTTTCTGACCCAGAGGTTTTATTTGGTTTTCCAACTAGTGAGTGTCCAAGAAAGGCGTGTCAAGATTACTGTGGTGGATCAGCGAGAAAATCAAGCTGAACACACCAACACTAAACACATGTTTGTGCATTTAGAGTGAGTTAATCTATACCAAGGATATCCTTACCGCTAATAATTCAGAATCCTTTATTTAGTTTATTTAGAAATCATAAAAGATGCTCCTTTGCTGTTTCCACTGGCACAATGCCAGAGCTTAATCTAGAACTGGTCCCACTCATTTTTACTATTAAAAGACCAGTGCTGGTGCCAAAAAGCTGGCTACGTGAGGGTCTCCACTAGAAATCCAACAATAATTGGCATATTCAGCTCGCAGATTCTGTAAGCCACGGGTCTCAAACCTGCAGAAATGTGTGCAGAATTGGCGTTGGTGCAAAAGAGGTCGTTGTATTCCCATTTTCCTTGGATTTGCCAGATTTCTATCTGTATCCAAGTGATCCAAGTGTGATCCCTAATTTGATGTCTTTTTAATGGTGTCACTTTGCCCCAAATGTAAGCAAGCAAAGGTGAGAAAACTCCTGAAATTGTAGCCCATAGTCACTTCTCACCCCACAAACTTCCTGTTTACACACTGGAAAGAGCGATAGGAGCTGTGGCTCCAGCACAGCATAATCATCCCTCAAACAGAGGTAAGATGAAGGGTAATTGTATATTTTTAGGAAAAATGCATGCTTACATTCAAATGTAATGTTATTTCATGAGAGGCACAAACTTGGTAGAGAAGTAATGGTGCTGCTGCTGCTCCTACTCATCAATCAAAAAGTGTCAGCAGCTGAATATGTACACAAGACCTGAAGCTTTTTAGTTTTATATAAGGATCTAGTTATACACGCCTCAGGAGACCTAATGTTATTTAAAATAATCCTGATATTTGCTCATATTAGTGGGGCTTTTCCCCCTCAAGCCTATTTTGCATTCTTTTCCATGTCCATAAATGTCAGCGGGACCTGTAATCAATCAGCAGATTTAGGCTATTGTAAAACGTGTCAACTTATGCGGAAGTGTGCCTTAAATGATGCATGGTTGCCAAATGGCAGTCTTATGTGTTAATAGGACAGCACTGTTGTAATTAGTGGGCCCATCACCTCCATATGGTGAAGTAACTCCAGCTAGCCGTGACCAGGATGTAAAAGTGTGGCGCATAAATCCTGACAGACCAGCTGGCCCTGCACTCTGCACTCTGCATCTTGTACTGAGCGGATACTCATTTTGAATCATTATGATAGTGCTGACTTTGTGTTTGCACAGACGTTGGAGGCTGCTCGCGATTTGTGCGGTGGGTGGAGAAGCCAAGCTTAGCATGGTCTGGTGCTGTACACCAAACAGATACTATTTACTTGTTGTAAAATGACTTCTTAAACCTCCCCACACGCTTTGCCCTCATGTGGTGTTTAAACTAATTAAAAAGGAAAAACTCAGAGGCTTTTATCTGAAAATTCCACATTAATTGCCACATCAGCTGAAATTGGAATAAAATGTGCCTCAAATTAATAAGGTGTTAATTATAATTTTGTTTTTTTTTCTCGTATGTCTGCTAGTTTGTTTGTTTGCTTGTTTTTTTTCCCCGTACAGGTGAATAAATCCATTTCCATTATCTAATGCTACTTAGCCATTAACTCATCTTTAAATCTTTCCCAATTAAGCAAAAATAATAGAAAATTAGCCACACGTTGACACGCTGAACATCAGCTCTGTGTCTGGGAATGCTTAGCAGCCATTCATTATTCAGTATGGTTAACCTTGGATTGTGGCATGAGGGAAAAACACACTCTTTACCCCATTAAAAGTAAACAAACGGGGGTAACACTGGCAACTCTCATGCAAATGGACCGTGCAGGAGTGCAAATCTTTTGCTGTGTCCTATCTAATCCACACCGGCCCCAGGCAGTGCTCTGAAAGGCAGTTCTGCTCTAATCCTCCACTCCTCATTCCTCCATCCCTTCATCCGTTGCCCCTCCATCTATCTCCACCTCCCTGGCTATTACCTTAGCTCTGCTGGGCCTTCCTCCCCTCCTTCTCAGAATGCAAAAAAAGAAAAGAAGAAGAAGCCATGCATGAGTTCACAGAGGCACAACTCAGGTCATTTTCAGGCTTTTTTTCCCGTTTGTTTTTTGTCTATGCAAATCAAGTATAGCTGGTGTATGTCTTTTTTGGAGCCTGTAAATTGCTAACCCCATTACAAAAACAAAAAAAGGAAGATAGGAGGTGGAAAATATGAATGCTACCATCAAATATTTGCTAAATTGTACAAGACTAAATGGATAATAACCCCCCCCACACACACACACACACACACACATTATCACCTTGCCTAATCTCATCACATCCTGGCACAGTTGGCACAGTTGGCATGTAATGTGTCCACTGGGCTGGATCACAGAAGCTTGTGATTAGTGTATAGTCAAGGCCATTGTGTTTTTATAGCAATCATAAAACCCACGTTTCCTCCTCATTTTCCTAATGGCTGCCGTGGGCCTGTTTTTTTTTTTTTTTTTTTTTTCCAAGGACACATTAGGTTGTGATAAGATGAAATGGAGCATCAGAGCAGTAGATGTTGTGATCTCGCTCAGACGACTGAGAGCGTGAGAGAGAGGGCGACACATGACGCGCCCTCCTGCTGCTCGAGCCCAACATTTATCATTTGTCACACATGGAGAGGTGACATTTATTCATACTTCCTGGGTGAAGATTAAGAAATCAATTTCTCTGTAATACAACGCTGCCGTGTATCAGTAACGCTCGACGCGCTGCTCTCAGTTAGCTACACATTAGGGCCACTGGAACGTCACATATGAAAGGGTTTGTCGTCTCAGGGTGTGACTGATGGGTGTCTCTTTTCTGGCGTGTAGATGGTGTGGGAGAGCGGCTGCGTCGTCATCGTCATGCTGACCCCGCTGTCGGAGAATGGAGTGAAGCAGTGCCACCACTACTGGCCCGACGAGGGATCCGACGTCTACCACATATACGAGGTGATTGAGAAAGAGGTTAAACAGAAGGGTCATGAAAGACATGTTTTCCTACTTCAGCTGGTGTCTAACCACGCAGTTAGGTTTGGATTTTACGCGCTGAAATTTGTATGAAGAGTAGCAATCAAAAAAGGGCGAAAAAGAGCAAGCTATGGGGGTAAAAATCTCCAAAAGTAAAGAGAAGCATTAAAAAATAAGACAAATCTATTCATATTATTCTTAAAACTCCATGCTAAGCGGTAGTATTTATAAACTGTGGTAGTAGTATGAGAGCCTGTCCCTCCAGGATCTTAGACTATTATTTTATCATAATAATACCAACAATAACAATGCCCCAGTTCAATCAAGATGGCCAAATTATTCCCACGTGCTTTGGTGCCTTAGTCACATCTCATTTCACCACAAAATGTTTCTAATTTAATAGCAGGAAGCACACAAAACTGTGATTCCTGTATTATTTTCTATTAGGGAAATTCTGGGATGACACCAATACTGATGTTTCACAGTCACAACCCCGCCTTCATCAATCGTTACACCGTCTTTGAATATTTAGCCTGGGTGGAAGCGATGTGATGCAATAGATGACAAATCGCCCACTGACACCAAAACCATCCCATTTGCTGACAGGCTGAGATCATTATTATGTCTGTGAGTTACACCGGTGCACCTCTAATTTCTTTAAAAAGTGAATGAAAACTGAAATATTTGGCATAAAACAAACCCTGACATTTCTATAAGAAGGTGTCCATGTTCCTCATTTCCTTCCTTAACCTAACATCACATTTTGCTTTTCTGTTTGTCTGCGTTTAGGTGAATTTGGTGTCTGAGCACATCTGGTGTGAGGACTTCCTGGTACGGAGCTTCTACCTGAAGAACCTGCAGACTAACGAGACCCGCACCGTCACTCAGTTCCACTTCCTGTCCTGGATGGACCGTGGGATCCCCAGCTCAGCCAGGACCCTCTTAGACTTCCGCAGGTAGAGTGGCGATCCAGCTGGTTGGTCCTCAAACAAACACTGCAGCTCAGCAGATTTTCAGACAGATTTCCACCTTTTTTTTTTCTAAGCAGCCTTTGTCCCGAGCTTGTTCTTAATCACCCTCCCTTATATTCTGTATTCTGTCAGCGCCTCTCTGGTCCCTCTCCCTTTTGCCCCACTGCCTTTTGGTGTCCTAGAGAATGGCTGTTCTAATAAGGACTGTGTTTCTGTACTATCCCTTTCATCTTGGGCCTATTTCCCTCACCTCCCTCCAGCACATGTGATGCAGCAAATTAACAGCCCCGCACTGCCTGGCTTGGCTTGGGAAGAAAAGAAAGAAAGAAAGAAAAAAAAAACACCACCTAATTCAAACACCCAATTAAACGAGAGCTGTCTCACTAAAAACATGGGAGAGGGGGAAAGCTAGTGACTGAATAACCTTACTCTGTTTTCCATATAATATGTTCTGGCAGAAGAGCGGCAGTAGCACCTCTGGGAATACCCAGGAGGGATAGGAAAAGCCCTCCACGCAAGAATAGATGCATCTGATTTGTAGATGGAAGCCTGTCCCTCTGGTTTGTTATGCAGATGACAGAAAAAGAGGAGCTGTAGTTTTATCGTGTCATCCTCTCTCGACAGAGTTGCTGCCATTCTTCCAAATTAATCTGCTTGCAGTCAGCTACGTTTAAGACACTACTGTAATGGTTTCTCTTGTGTTTTGATTACATATACACTGTTTGCCCTGCTGTTGAGATCTCCCTCACGCTTAAATTGCCGTGATTGAACTCTGATAATGCTGCTGAAGGTTATTGGGAATCTAAAGCTCTCTGGCGATTCAGAGGTCTCAGATCCGCACGATGCACTCAACACTCACGGTTTTGTGGTTTTGGCCAACTCTGTATTTTGCGGTTGCCAGTGTCATTTTTGTGATGTTGCAGCTAGTAATATGAGCCCAGTTGCATAGTCACAAAAGTGATCATTGGAAACTGTGTCTCCTCAGCCAGGCCTGTGCACAAACTGTCTTTCTCTCACTCCACTCTCAGTCTTCCTCCTCCACCTTCTCCTCCTACTCTGCCTCACACTGTTCCTTCCTCTGGCTTGCATGGGAACTCCAACCGTCTCTGTATGCTGTTACACTGAAGGCGTGTTCTGATTTAGTCATACTTCTGATATCAAACAAGATTATTAAAATGTATGCATTAGTATGCAATGTGATTTCACATAAAACTGCAAAGAAAAAAAGCATCAAAAAGAAAACACTTCTACTCCCAAATAAGCATCGAATTATATTGCAAAGAGTTCTATCATGTCCAATTTTTTAGCACATGTATTTTAATAAACTAAGTCACCAAGTATGGAGGACCAAATGTGGCAAAACAAACAAAATATGCCATTAAATGCACCAAAATAAACCTATAAGATTTTTACTTTTCTTGGGCATTTTTTTTAACCTTTGTATTAATATCCATATTTATTCACTTATTTGTGTTATTTTATGTATTTTATTAAATATTTTGTTTTTTGATAAATTTTGACTTATTTTCAGATTTTAACTCGTTGATAATCTTCATTAGATTTCCATAAATCACTGTTTTGGCAAAGAGGGCATCAAAAATAATGAATATTTATTTATTTATTTTAATTTTAATTGATTTTTTTTGGGGGGGGGGCTGTAATTTTGGCTGCTTTGGTCCTCTATAATTGGAACCTTCACAGATAAACAGCACAGCTCACAATGATGTTAAGTCAAACACACCTGTGCTTTTCAATACTAGTAAACATGTTAAGTACTATTAAGAATTTTGGTCACAAATACAGCATTCACATGGCAAAACTACAAAAATATAGCACAAGCTATCAATATTTATATTCATGCAAAACATTATACTTACTATATGAAACATATTAGTGCACGCAAGCTTAGATCAGCTATAGATACCATGAGATACTTCTCATTTTGTCACTGAAAGGTGGGAAACGAGAGGAAATGGAAAGACGCGGAAGCTCTCGGTGTAGTCAGTTTCCATGGCAACGGCGGGGTGTGAAAAGGCTCGTTGGCCTTCGCCGTGCCTGTGGTGTATAACATTCGTAATTGGCTTGGGTTAATGCGTCGGCGGTCGGCAAATCACAACATCGCACCACCACATCCATCACCCACATGTCACAATAACGCCGCCTGAAATGATGCTCAATTTATTTACGAGGGTGCGACACAGATTTCTCTCTCTCTGTGCTCAAATTAACGGGATTGATTGACATGAGGGAGCGTCTTTCGTGGTTGTGTTTGGCCCTTTGATTATTGCCGTCATTAATTTCGTCCAGGCCACAGCGCCCCAAGTCCCTCACAAGTCACATTTGTTTTGATTATTATTGTTATTATTCAAGAAAAAGAAATAAATAAAAGAATTGTTTCCTGAATCGATGTAGCAGCTAGTGCACTTAAGACAGCTTAATGCCAAACTTGCAATGACAATAACTTTTCTCTCTTTTTTTTTATTTCAGAAAGGTTAACAAGTGCTACAGAGGTCGATCTTGCCCGATAATTGTCCACTGCAGGCAAGTATAACCATTTGAACCCTGTGACAGCGGCTGACCCTGCTGCTTTGGGACAGAGAGTGTTTGTCGTGGCCTATGTGTTGGAGGAGAGAGGCTGTTTACTTAAACCCGCTCAGTCCATTCACTCTATCTGGTTCCACCGGAGCTGCTGTTTATTCCGCTCACTGTGTTCTTATGTAAATAACATGGCACAGCCGAATACACTCCCATTTCCCATTTGGTTGAGTTAGTTAACTGGCCTTGATTGGTTCATATTAAACACCAGGTATCTGTCTGGTCACTTTTAATAGTCACATCCTGTTAAGTCATGTGTGGGGCCAGTAAGCCTGCTCTCCCTCTGAAGGAGCTGTATGCACTGAGTGCCTAGCAGTGGATTAATGAAGCTGTGGCGCTCGGGCCGCTCTCCTGTTTTATTGGCTTTGCCTTTATTAGAGCGATGTCCACGCCTTGTTTGCAATTAACATGCAGAGCCGCTGAATGGCCGGTGGGCACAAAGGAAGCCTTTTCATGGGGCTATCTCTGGAGTAATGGAAAAGCAAGGCTCTCCAAAAAGCTGTTCTCGAACCGCCCCTGGCCTCTCAACCTCTCCTCTGCTCCTGAGGTGCATGCATTTAAAAGCCTTTGTCCCCAGTGTGCCTTAGAAAACCCAATCCCCTCTCTCCAATTGCCATGCAGCTCTCAAGACCACATGCACGCTTGTGTGCAAAGGTTTAACATAATCACATTCATTGCATCATCAAATATTCAGATCTGCTCAGGTATTTTCGCAAGAATGTTAAGTGTGATTATTGATTTTTATCCACCACGTGATGCGCGAACGGAGAAACGCACGTCTGTGTGCTCGGGCTAATTTGTGCTTAAACATACTCGACAGTCTTTGCGCAGATGCAGATGTAAATGAGCAATTTGTTTCCTTATAAGAAAAACACTCTGAGATTAAAGCATCTCACTCTGCCGCCTTAATGATCTCTCTCTCTCTCTGTGACTCTCTGCAGTGATGGAGCTGGCAGGAGTGGGACTTACATTCTGATTGACATGGTCCTCAATAGGATGGCTAAAGGTAACGATCAATGGCTTCCCTTTCACTCTTTCTGCTTGAAGTGTTGCCCCGGCAACACTAAAGCCTCTCATTTTCCACAGAGGGTCTTGGGGATGCATTAGAGGGTGACTTTTTCTGAGGCCTGGAAAGGCAGTGAAGACCGAAGCTGTGGAGAGGAGTGGAGAGAGCAGAACAAAGAGAAAACAGAGAAAAGGGAAATGAGAAAGGAACCCACATTAGTAATTATCTATTTAAGCTACCTCCACGCCACGCTGACCTGCTTCAGCAGCTGCGACATGAATTTAGATAGCACATGCATGGAAATAAAATGTTTAAAGGCAAAATACATTTTAAATCAGAATCTGCAATTTGCTCCAGTGGTTTGAATCAATATTTAATATTTAATGGCAGCATTGTGCTTATTGAATTTGATCTGATTTATTCTTAGCAGTCTGCGGCTTTCGCTCTAATTTCACTCTGAGAATTGTTGACATTTGTTCCCGCTTGATACCGATGTAAACCATAAGCTGTGAACATCATCAGCGTGTCAGTCATTTGGACTTCAGGCTGTATTTGTTGTCTCTAATATAATCACAAATTTTAGTACTTTATATTAAAAACGGCCAAAAGAAAAAACAACAGGAAAATGACCCTTGTGGTGTGGATGTGTCATTACATGTAAAACAGGAAGAGTCTGAGGATGGATTTGTTTTATTAATCTCGCTGTGACAAAGAAAACTCTAGTTTTTAGTTGAATCTTTACACCAGCATAAGAAGAGTCGACCAGAGAGTGTTCATGAATAAAAAAAATGCTCAGTTAGCTTTGTCTATTGAGTTCTTTTGAGACATAAACATCTATTGTTGTGCACCTTAAGCCCCCCCCCCCCTCCCCCGTAGGTTAGCCTGCCCTTTATCCTTTGACCTCTGCCCTCGCCGCCTGCTCGCCCTCCCCCTGCAATCCAGCTCCATTAGAGCAGGTTAGGCGGACGCAGACCTTCCCCTCACGTCTCTGGAAAACAGCACTAAGTTCATGTAGTTCGGTGATGAATTCGCTGTTGTCCGTGCTGATGAAAGGTACCACTCGGTCTCTTTTAACCCTTTCTTTTCTGCTCTTGAACCAGACATATAAAATGTACATAATCTCGCTCTCTAAAGCTTTTTTTTCTTTTCTCTGAGAGCCTCTCTCCAGCCTAACTTTGGAATTCAGCCCATCTAAGACATGAAAGTCTTGTCAAAGCACTGGAGCACTTTGAGTACTAAGTCCAGCCGCATTAAATCCCGCTTTTTCTGTCTCTTTCTCGCTCACCCACTCGCATACATACATTCACGCTCTTGCTCCATCTCCTTTGCTTCCTTTCTTTGCCTCACTTTGAAAACCATCTTGAGAGTTCAGGGGCTCTCTCCGGGTTTTGCTCTCTACATCTCTCTATGTCAGTTTCCCCAAATGAGCTCTGGCATGCTGCTCGCAATCCATAAATCTGAAAGTGGAATAAGATTTCCAGATTAACTTCACAGACTCGTGAAGCCAAAACAGGCTCAACAGCAGCTGATCCCTGCTGAAGGCAGGCAACTGTTGCATGGGTTAATCATCAGAATGACTGCTGCAGATCTGCTATAAATCATTGTAATTAATTTGCTGATATGTGCACGTGCACACTCTTGGATATTAGTGGACTGCCTACATTGACATCATCTAAACCGGTTTTTGAACACGACTCTCACATGGAAGCCAGTGTGTGGTGTGTTTGAATGCATTATTGCACCAGGGCCCAAAAATATCCTCTTGCATATTTTATCGAGAAACAGTCAGTGGCTCTTGTCCAAGTCTTTCGAAGGATGAATGTAATAATTTTCAATCGCTGCGCTCTTCCAAAGGGAGCCCAGTATAAAGAGAGATTGACAGATGTGAGCTGGATTACTCCACTGCTTTGAACTCAGTCCAATTTTCGGTCTGTTGCAGGTGCTAAAGAGATTGATATTGCCGCTACCCTGGAGCACTTGAGAGACCAGAGAGCTGGCATGGTCCAGACAAAGGTAAGGTCCCCGGCTTTGAGTTAGAGAAGTATGTGTGTGTGGGGTGGGGGGAGGGGAGGGGAGCAGAGAAAGGAGAGCGGGAGGAGGGTTTGCAGCCATTCAAGACCAAGGATTGTCTGCTTCACGTGCACATGGGATAATTTCTGGGGAAACGATGGGGTAACTGATAACTGCGTCAGGATTAGAACGACATTGTCTTGTAAAACAATAAGTCCACATTTCACGAGCCGCAAAAATAAAAGGATAGCCAAGTCCAAAACCAGAACATGGACAATATACAACCAAATAAAATAGACATGAGAAGATATTTAGTCAGTTTTTAGGAGGAATCAGCTGATATTGCAAAAAAAATGGCAACCAGTAATCAAAAATGTTCTCTTAGATTGTCTTCGTCTCATACAGCATCTGTCTGACTAGTCCAAACAGTTCCTAACACAGCGGTTGTTCACCTCTCACTATTATGTGGAGCAGTTTAGGGTGTGAACAAAGCGTTTCCTCTTATCCACTAATGCAAATAATAGGGAGGAAGGGTCTTTTGTTTCTCTCTTGTAATTGGAAAGGAATAATAATAATAAAAATAATAAAGGCGAACTTCCACGCAGAGCCGGGTGATAATATTTATGGACTCTCCGGTGCTATGCTAACAGACTCGAGTGTTCCTCGATGGTTCATTAATGCTGCTTTTACAGCCCTGCTCTGCTCAGCGCAGGAAAGCACTCTCTGCTTTTTCTTCTCTTCAAAAGAGTCTAAGTGAAATTATATCAGACTATTGTTGATTCCACTTTGTGGCTTCATACTGGGTCTACACAGAAATTACGTTGTAATGAGGTATGAAATTCAGAGTTAGGTTTTGACGATTGAGCAACCAGTCGTGTTCTTTTTTGTTTTTCCCTCCTCTTCGTGATGCTGCCGTTTTATTTTTGGACAAAGCTCACAAAAGGGGCATTAAATTCTCCCCTTACTCTGGTTACTAATTTTTCACAGACATCAACACGCAGCAATTACAACATGTGTGACCGTTTTTTTTTTTCCCTTCCTCACTAACGTCCGTTTGTGATCTGTCGAGCAGAGATTGATCTCCCCCCAGTGGCGTAAAGGTGAACAGCGTGCACAAACCCTCATATTTAGAAGTATCTTAGTTTTTTCCTCTTCCAATGCACAAAACTTTAAACCTAACTTGGGAATAGATGTGGGCACCTGTAACTGCGATGGAGATAAACATGGATGTACTTACATATTTTCTGGCCCCATCACAACTTCAGAAGACACATAAAAATAGAAAACATTGGCACTCCAGATAATCTCCACTGCAAAGCGAGAGGCACGGTCACCAGTGACTCCTCTGTATTGATTTAGCCTATCCTCAGGCCAGACTATGGCAGCCTGTGTGTTGACACATCTAAAGGCTGTTCCCTCCAAACTCCTACGTACCTTTTCTCTGTGAGAGGACCCCGTGGCCCCTCAGCCTGGAGAGAGGAGAGGAATATAAAAACACCAGGTCCATGGGGCAAACATCAATCGGCCCCTTTTGCGCTCCTCGGGGAAAACTATGAGTCGGTTTTGCAAACAAATGCACACTCAAACGCACGCGCGCACATACACACAGGCGAGCAGAGAAAGCTGAGAGACAGCTTGACTCAAAAGCTCCATTTTAAGACACACCTGGCTGGATCGATGCTGGTCCCGGCTGCTCACACACTTTAAGTTGAAAGCTTGGAGAGAGGCTCACCTTCACCTCTAGATTGTGGCCAAGCACATCAGGGGCAGGGTCGGGAGCTGCCAGTCATTCTGAAATGCCATTCCACTTGGTCACACAGTAAAACTTTTATCCTTCCTTTTCCTTCCCTGCATCCTTTCCTCCTCCCCCTCCTCCTCATCCTCCTTCCCCCTCCTCAGGAGCAGTTTGAGTTCGCGCTGACAGCCGTGGCAGAAGAGGTGAACGCCATCCTGAAAGCACTTCCTCAGTGAAGGCATCGCAACCCACTACCCCCACCACCTCACACCCAACACACACACACACATATGCTTTCCTCTCGCTCGCTGAGCACCGGTTTCCTCTGCCCACTCAAGACTGACATCTCTCTCTGGCTTGCCTTCTCCTCGCTCTGTTTCTCCCTCTTCTCCCTCTGCCTCCTCTTCACCTCTATATATACTGTATACTTATGAATGTCGTGCCAGATATCTCAGCTGGATCCATATACACAAAATTTCCCTCAGCGTACGGCCGCTGATCCGCGGTCAGTCGGTGCTGTCCGATCAGCGGCCGCGCTGGGAGATTTTTTTTGTCAGTATGAACCCCGGTCCTCTTTAACTGTGACGTTGTTTTTTTTGAACATGCCATCCTAGTGCCACTGACGAGATGTTTACGTGATGTCAAGTGAAGATTTTTGTTCCAAAATGAGCAAAAAAAAAAGAAAAAAACTGATGCAAAAAGCTTAGAAAATAATCTCCGGCACAATTAAAACATGCTACGGTAAGGCTGCAACTAACAGTTATTTTCCCGGTTAATCGCTCAGTTTAGGAAATGTTGATAAAAAAAAAGAAAATGTATTTTTTTAATATGACTAACAGTCTGAAATCTTGAGATATAAATCACTGTTTTATCAGAGAAAGGTTTTATTGGCATTTCTTTTCTTCTTCTTCTTTTTGCTTTCTCCACCAACTAATCACTGCAGCTCTAAACTATAGTGCTATGTAAAGTAAATGAACTTCCTGCCTGTAAAACCCGTATTATTGTACAGATTATATCCTCTAAATGAATCGATGTAGCTCCTTACACGTTTCTCCTCTGTGATCTGAATCAGCTACTACATCGTGTGTACAGACGTTGAAGCGTGTGCGTTGTTGTACTTTGGGTCGAGACATCTCACTGGCGTTCTAAACCGCAGGTTATCCGACTCCGAGCCCCCCACACGTCATGATTGTTGTGAAACACATCAGCTGTTCTCTTATTCCTCATTGTATTGTTTTTACATTGGACGCCACCAACTGTTTGTTGCATAAACATCTCTGTTAACAGTAAATGTGAAATATACTAACTGAGATAGTTATTGCTTCTATTTAGAAATACTGTCATGCTGTATGGATAGTAATAATATATTTAAGAAGACCTTATATTGGGATTGTTGCTAAATTTCTTTGTCCCTCCATCACTGGTATGGTATATTGTGACATTTTGTGCAACATGAGCGATTAATCCCTCCATGTATAGACGACGAATGACTTTATGAAAACTTACATAGTGCTATTGAAGATGTATACCGAGAGCCTCAATGAGAACTATATATTTTGTGTGAGAAGTAATATTCAGATTGATAATAAATCCGAACGGACCATACCGCTCTGCCGCCTCGTGTGTGATGTTACGTCTGCTACACTCGCGCACGCACAAACAGCAGCGAGAAGGCCGCCCTCGCAGCCAGAGTCACTTGATTGAATGGCGGCCTTGGTAAAGTCACAGAGAAAAAGCTATACGGTGCTCCCCGAGGGTTTGTATCTGGGAGAGAGTTGCAGGTTTGTACAGATGAAATGTTTGGTTCACCAGCTCTGTCAGCGGAGAAAGTGGCTGGGATTTGAAATGAAATCAGTCATGTATTTCACCCACTGAGGTCCTCCTGCAATATTACAGAGGGGAGAAAGTTCAGTCAGTCAGAGTCCACCTCAATCAGTGTTTATTGGAGGATGCCACGTTCAGCTAATTGACAACAGACAGTCTCTTTTCTTATTTTTGTGTGTTTTGTCTGCAGTTTCTCTTGTTGCAGGGCTTTGTCTGTCTGCTGTTAGAAATGGGAGGTGGTGTACAATCTGTTATTAGACCATAATCGCTGCAAACAGCTGCACCTGCAAACAATGGCTGATAAAACTGTCTCAAAGGGTCTTTTGTGAAGACAAATTTGCTCCTAATATACGACAGTCACACAGTCGTAAGTGTGCCTTTCGGGGTATTTTCAATCATTTGTGTTTTCTTTCTTATATTAACGCAAATTGGTGACACGCTAAATCTTTGAGGGAGCCCTTCAAGAATCATTTGATGCCAAACTAAAGGACACAGACTGGATTAAAAATTTTTAAAATTTCCACTTACTTGGTTCTCAGAAGTTTTTGGCCACATCTCCCAGAGATCCCCGGGTCAAATGATACACACCAAAGACCTAATTTTATCCATTATTGTGTCGCTTAAGTACATGTGATTACAAATTTTTGTTTACTGCATTTGAATTCATCCTAAATTTTGACAATAAACAGTGATACAGGGACAATAATACAAGTGTGTTTAAAGAGGCAGCAACAGTGTTATGTTACAAGTCAGTGTGATACGTAGTACACATGAGTAGCATGTATACCTCATGAGTCTTTAATTAAATACTAGTAATAGAAGATAAAAGTCTTTCTTTCTAAAAGGGCAATGTTGACTAGGGGTGACTATGATTGTTTTGATAGTTTAAAAAATCAAATTTAACTAAAGCCCAACTCTCATTTGATTGGTTGCCCCTCTCAAAGGTTTTAGCTGATACTGGTCTATCAGAGGTCTGATTAATATGATTTTTATCAAGCTAAGGTTGCCTAATACGTCCCCATAGAAAACCTTTTTAACACAGGCCCTCTGATCACCCATCATGACAAACATTTGAGCTGTTCTATCATTTCAGGGAGGCTGCCCAATGATGAACACTTGAGGAAGGTTAACCGCCACTCGCTGGTTAGTTAGCAAGTGTTAGCAAGTACAGATAAAATCCAAAGACGACTGTGCTAATCTGCTCTCAACCAAAGCACTTACAAGAAGGGCTGATTTCACTCGGAAACAGTCGGTAACCTCCAGCAAACGAGCCAGACGGAGAATACACATTTTCCTTAGCCACCTGAGGTCACCAGTGGTGTCAACGACCAGTAACTAGGCCGATGTGACTGAGGCTTAATATAAACCACTGTGACAGGGTCAGGTGATAGAGTGGGCTGTCTACCAATTTGAAGATCGGTGAATGGATCCCCAGCTCCTCCTGTCCATGTGTCAAAGTATCCTTGGGGAACATACTGAACACCTAGTAGTTTATTGTTGCATCAATCGGAGTGCGGTGTGTAAATGTTAGATAAAAGTGTTTAGATATAGATAAAAGCACCATATCAATGTGTGTGGGTAAATGAGACTTGTAGTAGAAATTCAAACTCAAATTGAGTACAAGACACTATTAGTCCATTTACCATTAGGACTATTAACAGCAGCTAACCAACCCAGTGGCGTCATATTCTGTACTTGCATGAGGTGATGGTATACTTCCTCCAAAAGATGTAACTGTAATTACTTTTTTAACCCAGTTTAAAGACAGTGTTAAAGCCGTCATATATTAGGGTGGGAATCCATGCTTAGCACATGTAGTGTCTCATGTCCACTTTAAGTCAATTGTCATTTGATTGGCTGCCCCTCTCAAAGAGGAGATTTGAACAGGAAGTGGGTGGGGCATAAGTAATCATGCATCAAGTGATGATCCAAAGATCAGGATCCTTAAGGGTTTATAACTGATCCAAATAAAGTCATTGCTCACGGTTTATGAACTTTCTGTTAAAGTTACTTTATTAGAAACTGATACCAAAATAAATATCAAAATAAAACAAGAGGTATCCATATGCTGCTTATAGTAAATCAGCCAACACACTGGCTGCTTATCAGCCCATTAAAAACTGTAAAACTAGAGGACTTGGGCAGAAAGTACAATAAGGATTATATTAGTCTACAAAAAGTATAGAGAAGCATGCAAAGAGAATATATAATTTCCTGCCTTTCAACAATGGGTGCGTGGGGTTCTTTAAGTGTGAATGGATATTCAAGCATGCGTGCATTGCCCGTTGACATGTCCCTCCCTCCCCTGACAGTTCTAATAGCCGGGAATGAGGCTTCATGCACTTCCTGAGGCCTCATTTGCATATGATTCGCTGATGAGCTGCCACCACTAACCAGCAACCCCAAACCAAAGCACTATTAATATTCTCCCATTCAGGTTGTAAAGCACACAAACCTAATCAGCTTAGAAATTACTGTATGGAAGCCATAATTACGCATGTTTAATTGCTTATCATCTGATGGGTACAAGTTTATTAGAAAATGTATTCATGGTAATTGCTTCCTGAGGTATCTGGTGTGCTACAATAGCTTGTGATATCCTGTCAGCTCCCATTTGGGAGGATTAATGCGTTCTGAAAAAGTCAAAATTAGATACTGTGCATCGCCTCTTTGGATGCTCGGTTTAACTCAAAGTGATTTTTAATTTAGGGATTTCTAAATTGCTGCTTAAGCTCGGATAAGTCTTTGGAGTGAGATCCGTCAAAATCAGCATATCTGGGTGTTGTAAAAGAGTGCTGGCATATCACAGGGATATAAATGTATGTAAAGTAGGCAAACGACTGTGTAATCATGATGCCACCAGAAAATACTTGCATACCAGCCCTGGCAAGATGCTAAATTCCTACCACCAAAGAGAAAAGATGTAAGGCGAACTGCAGGAATGACACAAAAGTGAAAAGTCACAGGCATGAAATGAGGAAACGCATATTGTAGGCGAGACTTTTGAAGTGAAGCCATCTCAAAGCCGATGAATCACTCAGTCCTGAAACGAGCAGATTAAAACAGAGCACCGGTCCCTCGGAGGGGCCTCTACACCGCCAACAACGTCGAGTAGGCCTTTTCAGCCACAGACCTCAGCGAGTCTTACAGCTCCTGCCCACTCTTTGATGAGGTCTCTGTGGTTTATTGTAATCACTGCTGGCTCTCAGTGCTTCTGACACACTTCATGGTGTTTTAGAAGAAAATGCAAGTCCTACCATCAGTTTCTCTTTGGATAGCTGTATTCCCAACACAGAGCTACTTTTTTGTGGGACTTTTATACATAATTGATATATTAGATATGCATACATTATGTTCAGTCACAAAATAATTATACAAAAAAGGATTACACAAGGGCGGTATGATTGTGGTAAGAATAAGCAGCAAGCCTGGCTCACTTTTCTATTTCCTACAGACACAGAAATGGCCATAATTAACATTTTTATAGGTCCCTGTTTCCCAAAGCACTGGAACAACCTGCAAAGACAAAACAGATTCTAAAGAGTTCAGCGCCTCCTTTGTTGGATTTACATTTCTTATTGTACTAAATGTTTTCAGTGGACGATGGGTCTGGATGGGTCTGGACTGCGGGAAGCACTTTTGTACCTGGACTCTTACCACCAATCCATGTAGTTTGGAATTGTCTTTGTTAAATGACCCAGATAGTCATTGACCCCGAGATACTTAAATTCCTCCTCTGTTGTGTTGAAAAGCGAGCTGAGTGTAAAAGCGAAGCTCTCGAATATACCAGTCGATCTACACCCCTACCCTCACCTGAGCTCACGAACTCTGGCTAGTGACCAAAGAATGAGATTGTGGATACAAATTATGATAATTTCTCCAAAGGGTGGCTAGCCTCTTCTTTAGAGATAGGGTCAGGATGAGTGGGATAAGTGGAAGAAAACCAATGGGTGGATGGATAGATGTATTTTCACTGGAACAAAGACATAATTTTGGGTGGGGGGAAATATTGCAAGCAAGTTTGTTCATCCTTCAGCATCTTCACAGATGTCACAGTGCCATGGTCTCCATTTGATGTCCTGAAAGCTAAATCTAGCGCAGGACCTGTAGCTAACTTTAGCATATCTGTCACCAATGTATAAGGAGTCGAGTAAAAAATTAAATAAGGGAATACTTAAGAAATAAGGAAAGTACGTGAAAGTAAGTGCTAAACATGTACAGTCGTGGTCAAAAAAGAAGGAGACACGGTAAGCAAATCAGACCAATGTGCCAATGAATAAAAATACATTTTAAGTCTAGTTTTAAAGGACTCCGTGAAAGGATCAAATTTGACTGTGAAGGGAATGTTGCTTCACAGTTACAGAGAGTGCACAATCTCCTCTGAGTTTAAATCTGGAGTGGGGGACAGACAGTAGACTGTTGTCCAACAACTGAGCTTTTTTTCACTGAGTGTTTTTTAACATTTAAACTTTTAAGCACCAGTTACTCAGAAAGTAGTTATCACGAAGCTATTGACAGTAAACAAACACATCCAACACTGTAGTTTTTAACCATAACCAATAATATCCTAACAGTAATTAATATTGTAGCGTGTAAGCACTGAGACACACGCAGCTGGTGTGTCAAATGTCAATAAATGACAAAATGTTTCAAGTGAGATGGACGTATTTTGTAACGGGACATTTTAAATGTATTATTTCAAAACAAATACCAAAAAACAGGTACGACTGAAAACCAACTCTTACCAATCTGATGATGAGGACAAAAAGGTATTTTTAAAATGCTTATGGTGAACCCTCCTTCCGATCATGTTACTGACCTGTTTCCAGTTACACTAATTAGCTCTGATCTGCTTCAGTAGTTGTGCTTTTTTAAAAAAAAATCATTATAAAGTCTTCCAGTCTTCTGTTGTCTCTGTCTCAAACTTATGTGTTGCTAGTGTCAAATTCAAAGTGAGCACATAAACAAAAACATTTCTTAGTCAATATGCTGCCTCTCATAGCGTCAGTTAAATGTGAGGCCTTAATTAGCGGTTTTATTTACATTAAAGTCTTACAAATTATTTTGAACTGGATTTTTCCTCAGCTCTGAAGAGCTTTGAAAGCATCTTTCTACTTGTCATAATTCAAAGGCTTAAGTATTTCATTTTAACACATCACAACTAGTATGAAACAATTATGTACCTGCCATCAAATTTAGGTTAGAAACGAGCAGATTTACAGCACAAAGTCAAGTAGGTTTTTTTTTCAAGAGATGGTGAAGAACAAAATTACAGCCAATTGATCAATAGCTGTTTTAACAGGCTGCCATAAAAGGTAAAAATATGCTAATATGTTGTCTGTGTAGCTATATTTTTAGCTGTCCATGAGTTTTTTTCAGTTATTTTTCTTATTTCAGTACCATTCTCGCTAATTAAAACAAGGAATATTTCTGTGTGCTGTCTATTTCCCAGGATGGGGTGCTTCTTCATGTGATTTACTTGATTGTTGCCCCAAGTGGCCAAAAATATATATATATGAATATTGTTTTTAAAAGTGAAGATCAGCGAGTTTGGTGCCCCGCATGCTAGTCCTCTTTGATGCTGCAAATTTTGGTCTTCCTATGATACCAAGTAATACAGGCCAGTATTGCTGATACTCACATTTACTCATAAGTGCAGCTTATGTGTGTTTGTGTCATGATTTTTAAGATGAATCGTCGTCTTTTTGCAAATTCTGAACACTTTTTAATGACGACTAAATCACTGTAATATTTACTTTCCACAATAATGACTTAATACAGCAAAACACACCTTTCAGCTTTTTGCATATTTTGAAACTGAAACGTAAATGTGTCTGTCTCTGAAGCACTTTGGGTCGGCTCTCGTTGTTTAAGTGTGCTATAGGCTGTAAATAAAGTCAGCATGACTGTCACAGTGCATGTTTGTGGTATATTTTTTTCATTTCCATAATAATAATTAATTTAACACAATTTAGGGAGCTACATACCGAACTTAGAGGAGAGAAAGTATCGATCCAGTACCATTACATGCGTTGGCATTGATATCTGCATCGATCTCCACCTCTACCACGTGCATTAAGATGCTTCTTTATTTTTTAAGAGTAAAGCTGATGACTGCATAAAAATGAGCATATTACAGTGGGGCAAAAAAGTATTTAGTCAGCCACCGATTGTGCAAGTTCCCCCACTTAAAATGATGACAGAGGTCAGTAATTTGCACCAGAGGTACACTTCAACTGTGAGAGACAGAATGTGAAAAAAAATCCATGAATTCACATGGTAGGATTTGTAAAGAATTTATTCGTAAATCAGGGTGGAAAATAAGTATTTGGTCAATAACAAAAATACAACTCAATACTTTGTAACATAACCTTTGTTGGCAATAACAGAGGTCAAACGTTTACTATAGGTCTTTACCAGGTTTGCACACACAGTAGCTGGTATTTTGGCCCATTCCTCCATGCAGATCTTCTCAAGAGCAGTGATGTTTTGGGGCTGTCGCCGAGCAACACAGACTTTCAACTCCCGCCACAGATTTTCTATGGGGTTGAGGTCTGGAGACTGGCTAGGCCACTCCAGGACTTTCAAATGCTTCTTACGGAGCCACTCCTTTGTTGCCCGGGCGGTGTGTTTTGGATCATTGTCATGTTGGAAGACCCAGCCTCGTTTCATCTTCAAAGTTCTCACTGATGGAAGGAGGTTTTGGCTCAAAATCTCACGATACTTGGCCCCATTCATTCTGTCCTTAACACGGATCAGTCGTCCTGTCCCCTTGGCAGAAAAACAGCCCCATAGCATGATGTTTCCACCCCCATGCTTCACAGTAGGTATGGTGTTCTTGGGATGCAACTCCGTATTCTTCTTCCTCCAAACACGACGAGTTGAGTTTATACCAAAAAGTTCTACTTTGGTTTCATCTGACCACATGACATTCTCCCAATCCTCTGCTGTATCATCCATGTGCTCTCTGGCAAACTTCAGACGGGCCTGGACATGCACTGGCTTCAGCAGCGGAACACGTCTGGCACTGCGGGATTTGATTCCCTGCCGTTGTAGTGTGTTACTGATGGTGACCTTTGTTACTTTGGTCCCAGCTCTCTGCAGGTCATTCACCAGGTCCCCCCGTGTGGTTCTGGGATCTTTGCTCACCGTTCTCATGATCATTTTGACCCCACGGGATGAGATCTTGCGTGGAGCCCCAGATCGAGGGAGATTATCAGTGGTCTTGTATGTCTTCCATTTTCTGATGATTGCTCCCACAGTTGATTTTTTCACACCAAGCTGCTTGCCTATTGTAGATTCACTCTTCCCAGTCTGGTGCAGGTCTACAATTCTTTTCCTGGTGTCCTTCGAAAGCTCTTTGGTCTTGGCCATGGCGGAGTTTGGAGTCTGACTGGTTGAGGCTGTGGACAGGTGACTTTTAGGCAGATGATGAGGTCAAACAGGTGCCATTCATACAGGTAACGAGTGGGGGACAGAAAAGCTTCTTACAGAAGACGTTACAGGTCTGTGAGAGCCAGGGATTTTCCTTGTTTGAGGTGACCAAATACTTATTTTCCACCCTGATTTACGAATAAATTCTTTACAAATCCTACCATGTGAATTCATGGATTTTTTTTTTCACATTCTGTCTCTCACAGTTGAAGTGTACCTCTGGTGCAAATTACTGACCTCTGTCATCATTTTAAGTGGGGGAACTTGCACAATCGGTGGCTGACTAAATACTTTTTTGCCCCACTGTATATGAACGTGTGAAATTAAGTACTTGCCAGCCTAAGTGGTAGTGATGCAAATCCAAACTCAAAGGTTACAGAACTGTATTGGGAACAGCTGCATCGGATGCTTTGAAATTCGGACTTGTTATATTAGCTCTGATAGGCTCAATGGACAAATGGATATTGAGGCAGCATATTTTTTAAAATATCGGTTTTGGGGTGCAAGGCTTGGAAGCTAATCTAGCTTTCCTGTCTGCAAAAACCACACCTGCAGATTACTGGACTTTTGAGTGATAGCAAACAACATGCTGACCAACATGTAATTTCCCCGTGGAGAGGGGTTGGGAAGTCCCAGAGCGTTTGCTTGTTTAAAACACTGTCTGGGATGATTTCCAGGATTTTTCCAAAGAGAAAAGCCTTGTTTTTCTTTGCTGGTGTTGTTGGGAGTGAATGGAGAGCAGATTGCAGAGGCTGTTCTTCTCATGTCTGTCCAAGGCCTCGATACCTTTGATCTTCTTAAGAAACAAACAAGCTTTTTAACTTGGCACTGCCAGCTAGTGACTCTCCTCTTCTACTTTTGCTGCTCCTCAAATTGCTGATCCTAAGAAAACTCATCTTTCACCAATAGTTAACGCATGCACGAAATTGTGGTCTAAAATATGGACCCCCACCGAGTCACACAAGGTTGTTTTTTTTTTAGTGTATATGAATGCTAAAAACCTTATTAAGTGTGATGTTTGGCAGCAATGCACATAAAGTGAGATGGGAACAGATCTGATTTTATTACATCTTAACACTGCAGTAGTGTGCTGTAGCTTCAGGCTAAATCTTTAAAGAAATATGTTTTGTTCTGTTTTTAACTCCTCTTTCTTTATTAGGTTATAATGATGCAATCTGAATTGTTAAATGTCATCCATCTGTTTTTTTAACCACGTATGTTATCAGGGTTACTGTGAGACTGTGCAATGACTCATTAATTTACTATTAGTGCTACTCGGATCAACTTTGCACGGTTCCAAGCGATCCGAGCAGGTAGTACTGGATTGAAATGGAAAACTAGTTGATCCGAGTCAAATTGTGGCGATCAGTGGTGAGTCGATCCAAGTAGGTACTAACGGAAAAGGGGCTTAAATTATCAGGTAGTACTGGCAAACTTGATTAGCAAAATGCATCCACATACATGCCAAGTATCACTCACGTGCCAAAAATGGAGCGCAGGCTTCTTGAATGTGCTGTTAGTGAAATAACCGCAGCGCGAGTGATTTCGTTTGTCAGATAATTGCATTACAAATGTTAAAGAAGAAGCTACGCCACAAACGCATTTGAGAGGTAAACTTAAGTAACTGCATGAAGTTTGGACGTTTTGTAAAATGTAAACAAAATAAACAAAAACAGAACTCAGTGATTTCATAAACCCATATTTTATTCACAAGAGAAGAGAGAAAATATCTTATGAATAATCAGTGAAATGATGCTATTTAATGAAAATTATGAGCTCATTTTGAATTTAATGGTAATAATGCATATTAAAAAATGTTGGGACAGTTTACAGTTGGTAAACTGCATGAAGGCCAATTCTCTCCTACTATACTTATTATCATGCTGTAATAGTTTAGCATTTTGTTGCTGAAATATGCAAGACCTCACCTGAAAAAAACATCTTCTAATGCAGTGGTTCCCAAACTTTTTTTGCTGGGCCCCCCTTGTTTTACAAGAAAAATGTTCGCGCCCCCCCCTCATGCGCACGCACGAACACATCCTCCAACCACACACACCCATATTTTGCTCCATTGCGGTTTATTTCACACCTCAAACATTTAGTAAACAATTAAGCAAATACAAGTAATCTGCAATAAATTACAGGTAGTAATAAAATAAAGTACTAACTCTTTTACGCTATGTCCACACCTACACAGGTATTTTTGAAAACGCAGCTGTGTCATCCACACGTAAACGGCGTTTCGAATCACCGAGAACGGAGATTTTTTAAAACTCCTTTTTTGCGTTTATGTGTGGACAGGAATACAGAGTTCTTCACACAAAGTCAAAGGTATGTGCCTTTTTTCACGTCACGCTGTGTGCACGTTATTGTTTACATGAGATGAATTGCAGAATGGCAGATAGAGATGAAATACTGTTAATCTGACTATCTGCAGGTTTTACACGCTTACATATACACGCAGTTACTGTCCCTCCATTTACAAAGGCAGAGGCGTCACGGTGTAATTATTTTACATGTAGTTGTTGTTTTTTTTCTGTATAATAATATTCAACATTGCTATCAATACATTTTTCAAAAAATCCCTCTGCAAAATGGGTTCAAAAACATAAATAACTGTTGGATGCTGTTTGTCCATGATTTGAACCGGGGGAACAAATTGTGGCAGGATCAGCCTGATGTTATTTGTATCCCACTGTAACTTTACTGTATAAAGAGCTAACATCTCCAAAATGTCAGGAGTAGTTAGTCATTACAACAAGTGTTTGTGAACTACAAATCAAGAATGTGGGATACTGTTTGTCCGTGATTTAAACAGCCCAGCGCTGCTCCCAACAAAGGGAAAACCAATCCTGCAGGGAGACCTACCTCGGCATTGTGCAGGTGAAACCAAAGGGAAGATATGCTTCACCATATTTTCTAGTCTTTGGCTTAGAATGAAGTTGGTTTGGAAACATATTCAGCTATGCTTCATCTCTTGCTTTGCATTTGTGTGGGCGCCCGTGCTAGCAGTGTCCAAGCGTTGTTGTTTTGTTTTTTTTCCCTTTTCATGCCGCGCCCCCCCTGCAATGGCTCTGCGCCCCCCCTAGGGGGCGGGCCCCACACTTTGGGAACGTCTGTTCTAATGGGAGCATATATTGCTCTAACATTTGCATATATCTTTCTGTAATGATGATGCCTTTTCAGATGTGCAGGCTTCCAAATACATAGGCACTAATGCACCCTCATACATCAGAGACGCCGACTTTTGAAGTATGACGCATGAATAACAAGCCCAATGGTTTAGTCCAGAGGTCCATGTTTTCCCAAAAAGAATTTCAGATCATCAGACCAAGGAACAGTTTTCCACTTTGCCTCAGTCCATTTTAAATGAGGTTTGGCTTAGAGAAGATAGTTCACCTTCACATGTGATTTCTTCTTGCATGATAGAGCTTTAACCTGCATTTCTTTAAGTGTATCTGAGCCCCTGCGGTAATTTCCATGACAGAAATCTGCCTGTTTTTAGTGCAGTGCCACATGAGGGTCAAGAGATCA
This sequence comes from Neolamprologus multifasciatus, assembly GCF_963576455.1. Classification (NCBI taxonomy): domain Eukaryota; kingdom Metazoa; phylum Chordata; class Actinopteri; order Cichliformes; family Cichlidae; genus Neolamprologus; species Neolamprologus multifasciatus. The sequence continues at coordinate 20,592,830 of NC_140447.1, read as the reverse complement.
TCAGCCAATATAGATTTTCAGCCTTGTCCCTGGTTTCTCCAGAAATTCTCCCAAAATTTCCAGTTAAAAAGTCCAGTTACCATCAATTCAAGCAACTATGACTACCATGACCTGAATGTCTGGGAACCTACATAGACACTAGTCTCTATAAACACTAAAGTCATCCTTAGGCCTCAATAAAACTTGAACTAGTAAGTTATAAAAAGAAATCAACCCTGCATAGTTGTTATGGGCAGACGGGGGTGGGCTGTAAACATGTTTATCTCCACTGTAAATCTAGACTTTTCAAGATGGGGTATAGGGATTGATTCACTTTTGGCGTCAGCTTTAAGTGGTCACAGTTTTCTGCACTTTTGCACGTTTGGCTTCATTTGTTACCAAAATCAAATGTGAAAGATTCACAAATTGCTTGTGCAACCCAGTCCAGGTGTAGCAGGGGCAGATGGGTGCTTTAAAGGATTCATGGTCCAGTCGTGACATTTAAAGAGATTTTGGGAAAGGTTCTGAGATGAAGGTGAGCAGTCACAGTCAACGTCTGCCCGAGTAGAAAATGCAAAGACAATCAAGAAGCAAATCTCCTTTTATTGCCCTCTTTGCTTCCTTCTCTGTGGCTATTAATGAATGTACAGCAGCCACAGTGACATTTTACACAGTTTAATCCCTGTCCCATCATACATCTGGGGATACCCTGGCATTTGGCTGCAGTGCTTTATTTTTTATTTTTTTTATCAGTGTCTGCGGCGGTGATGACCAGCACGACTTCAATCCTGCTCACTGTCACTCATCATAAGTGAGTTTATCAACACACATCTAATCGCCACACTCCGCAGGGACCTTAACCATTTGCATACTAAGATTGCTTTCTTTTGCTCGACTGAGGACGCATCTCCTTTGCATAATTATTAATGATAAAGAGACGGCGAACAAATGTGTCAGAAGGTATTAGCATCGAGTATACAACTAGATTCTAAAGGATCCCTTCAGTGACATGACGTGAGGAAAGATGAGGGCAGAGGGTGAGGAAAACAGAGTCTTGGGAACAAGACTGTCAAGGGAGACACTTTTGCATAAAGGGAAGGGGTTAATTAAAAGGCCAAAGATAGAAAATATAGAGGTAGTGATATTGTTTTGTATTTTAAAGTGTTGTTTGACAAGGAGGCTGCATAGAGGCTAAAAGTGTTGTCAGAAAGAATATAAAAAGGGAAGAAAGCAAAAAACAAATAGCAGTCAGATGTGAAGAGAGTACCCGAAGGACTTAAGTTTAGTGGCGGAGCAGCAGGATGCAGGATGAGGAGCGGAGCCTGAAATATAACATATAATTACATCAAAGAAAATATTGCTCCAGTAGAAGGAAAATCCACAGTGGTGAACAACACAAGATGTTTACATACAGCAGAGTCACTGTAGCTGCTCATTGCACCATTTCTGCTGTGTACCATTAAAGCAGCAGGCCCATATTGTCTGTCATCTGTTGTCGGTAATTACCACTTTTTACACTGTCTTACCCTCTGTGGATAATGTTCATCGTCTATACGAGAAGTGTTTCGTGTGAATAGTTTAACTGTTTGCCACTTTATATGAAACAGCTGCACTCTTTTTACAGGACAGGAATAAATAAGTCAAGCAAGCTACGGTTCAGTTGGGGGTTGAAATGTCCTCCCTGCATTCTCTGCTAAACACAGGCCTGTATACCGTCTGCACAGTCTAATAGCATGATATTAAAAATGCCCACAGCGATTGTTAAGTCACAGCGGCGCATTTGCACCACGATGGATGACCTTTTGGTAAATCTTAACGAGGCTTTTTCACGAGTTTCAAAAGCAAAACATACGGTGGAGTGTAGAATAATACCAGTCACGTGAAAAATGTGAGCAGCAGAAAAGTAAATCACCGTTTTCTGTGGAGTCTTTGGCTGCACACTTTAGCTGCGTTTCTCTTATCTTTCTGACTGCAATTAAAACGATGTGATGCATCGAAACAGCGGCCAAGTTGCACTCTGTGTGTTGTAGTTAACACGTCAGCTGTTTGCACCTGTCTGCCCCCTTTTCAGGAGCCTGTCCAAACTTCACAGCAAGTCACAGCTTGGAGAATAATCTCGGGGGTCAGGCAGGGTCGTCAGTGGTCTCCCTTCTGGATTTCCTTCAACAAATAAACTGGTAATGACCTTTGACCTTTCGCTTTTGCATGAGAATTGACATCAATATTCCACAACCCCACTATGGCAACCTCAAATGTCAGCCCTTGAAACCCAAACTTCTTTTTTTTTTATGACCCCAACCAGAGGTGGGGGAGCGAGGGTGGGTGGGTACGCATTTGAGAGGTGGAGTCGGGGGAGGCAAGCTTTGGGCTCATCTGCATCACAAATTAGGGCGCTTAGAGAAAAATCAACCATCCATGATTCATTACATGTTTCCTGCTGAGCCTCTGCGATGGCAACTGTCCTAGCAACAGGATCCTAGCAACAGCAACAACTCTCCACCACCGCAGCAGCCAATCAGGAACTTTGATGCCTGATCAAAATTTAGCCAATGAAAAGGGGAGGGCACTGGGAAAGCATGATGATGCATTTCCTTGTGAAGCTGGTGAGACTGGGGTGTGTTTGTAAAACGTATATGTGTGAAAAAGTAATACTAAAATCCTCACTTTATCCTTCTGATAAAGTGAAGTATTACGTGATGGTGTTTTAGAAGCATTTTTCTGTGCAGTAGTCGTAGCAGTTACAGCAAGTACTGTGCAAAATTTCTTGAGCCACCTCATGTTTCTTTTTTCCTTTTTTTGCTTCCAAGGACCCAAACTTGAGCAATAGTAGCAGCCTGTTACAAAAACACAATTTCTTACCATTTCTTTAGTTCAATCTATGAAAACTGGCAAAGATAACACACTTTGATGGGCATAAAATTGTATTTTTGTAATAGCAATAAGGGGGGCTGTCATGAAACCATTCTTAGGGAAGGGAAAGAGAGCGAAAAGGCTGAAAATCAGTGGCAACATGTCTTATGGTATGATAAATACAGATTTGACATTTCTGGTTCAAATAATTGTTGATATATATGGTCAGGATACAACATGGAGTCTCTACATGCGTCTTTAAAACACGGTGAAGTCTCTGTGATGCTTTGGGTCTCCATTTTAGTCAGTGGCGTTGGTGATCAAAGTTAATGGAATTGTGAACACAGAAAAGTACAGTCATATTTTGATTAGTGCTGTCAGCCTTAATCTCGCTAAAATGACTTTAACACTATAACCGCATTAACGCGGCAAATCTCCGTTAGCGAGTTGCGATGGCTGTACGGCATCAACGCATTAGCACGGTTAGTTCGCTAACGTGTTAGCGCCGTGCCGGCGATCCACGTTAACTCGCTAACGGAGATTTGCTGCACTAATTTTGATCTTTGTAAAGCATCTGATCGGCAACGGTTTAATTTTTCAGAACGACGGGGATTCCAAACACACCACCAATACAGTAAACGCGTACCTGGATTGAAAAGCACACAATGGAAAACTATCAGTCATGGATTGGCCTCCCCAGAGCCTGGAGCTTAGACTGAATCAGTGCGGTTTCATCTTGACAGAGAATAATATATTTCTTGCTTGGTGACGGTCTGCAACACCATCAGTAATTCAGACATATTCCCAGTTATCACTGGATTCTACCACCAGTTCTGTTAATAACGTTTATTGACAAAATTTATAGTAGCCAAGGGAGGAGGGTGTCTGGTTTAGTTGCCTCAGGGTCAAGTCTTCACTTTTTGCAGATGATGTGATTCTGTTGGCTTCACTGAGAAGTAGTGTCCTCACACTGGTCCTTCGTTTCCAGTCTCATCGCACCTCCAAGCCCAAGTTGCTGCCCCAAGTGGAGGAGTTCAAGTCTCTCCCATGTTCACAAACCTTATTTGAACGTGCATGCACTGGCTGTATGCTAATTGCCCGATGTAATCATATAAACACACAATTGTCTTTGTTCCACAGACATTTTGTGGTGATTATATAGTTAGTCTCTGAGGAAAAGGTGATCTTATTTGATTAGCTAAAAAAGACCTCTCTTATTTTCATTTAGTGCATGCACATTTTTTTTTAAAAAGGTCTTTGTGTCTTTTCTACTTTGTTACAAATGTCTCTTAGGCTGCCCACATGCAACATAATGATGATGGTGTTGATTTACAACTGACTCCTCTCACATGTAAATGATCCAAAAGTGTGGGATGTTTGTTCACCTGCTTCACTGTAATCAGGCATCATTTTTCAAAGAGCGCTTCCACCATCATCTGATGTCAGATAGGCCTGATCTTCACTTCAAAGGGACTCTAAGCAGGTCCAAATGCTCTGATAATATTCAGTGTGATAATACATCAAGCCGATGTCTTCCTCTCCACTTTTGAGTAATCTCACTATTTTTTCTAAAGGCTGAGATCCCATTTCCTTTAGAAAATGAAGAAAGGTACACACAAAATGTTTAAAACATCCATAAAGGAAACCATTTTACATGTTCTCTGTTCTGGCAGATAATTAATGGAGTGATCCCAAAAGTTTTCAATCTGGCATATCACAAAAGTACTGTCAGATGGATTTAACATATGTTTAAAGTGTTTGAATTCATTTTAAAATACATGTCATCCTAGAACTGATCAACCTGGATACTGGAGTTAGGAGTATGGCCAAAATGATTGACAGGTGTCCCAACCCAGGCAGCTGAATTTACATCCAAGTCTTTTATACTGTCTTAATTTAACAGCTGCTCATTATATTTATTAACCACATTTTATCCATTATTTTTGCTCTACGCCCTCCGGTTGGATACTATCTAACAAGCACCCGTCATGATGGGACAAATGTATTCCCCAACTGATTGATGAGTAGTTGCTTGCAAAAGCCCAGTGCAGGCCTGGAAAGCAGTTAGTGACCCCACTGGAAAGTTGTATATGGTGTAGATGTTTGTTGTACGCTGAATTTAGCATATAACTATAGAAATATTCAGGTATTATATTTGCAGTAAGCTACATCAATGCTATATCTTTCGGCGGGAAAACATCTGCACTACCTATTGCTATTCCTCAATGGATCTGCAGACAGTGAAAAAACATTGGTGAAGCAGAAGTTAGAAACGGTGCCCTGATATCTTGACAGTGAGGAAGCTACATTAACACCACTGCAACCCTCTCCGTGTGGATGGTGCGAAGAGAGATAGATTGTATTCTCCCCAATGAGCAAACACACATCTGCGCTACATAGCACCTACCACTACCTACACAGAGCATGTAGGTCTGAAATACATTGCTGTGCTATCTGGGACGACACAACTTTTGCCTTGAAGTCAATGAGGTCTATTTATTGTTTCTGTTGTACTTTTTCAACTTTTGCTACCTCCCCGAGGTTAATTAGTGAATATTTTTACCCTGCAACAGCTAGCAACTTCCAGGAACCACTCACCAGCTAGCTAGTGAGTGCACATCTTTCCCAAGGATACCAGGGGGTCAGCAGTCGTTCTCGAGGCTTGCCTGAACATATTTTCTTTATCTATTCCAGTTTTTTGTCATTAATTTTAGCTAACAGATTTAGATGCTAGCTATACTATTTGCTAATAAATTCTGACTTTTCAATCCTAACTTTAGCTAGCTGTTGATTTTTGTTTATCCATGCTGTTGGCAACCCACTAAAATTAGCAGCTTCTGCATCTGTTAACCATGCTTTTAGCAAGCCCTTTGAACCATTTTATCTACTGTTTTAACAGTACTTATTTATTGTCGTTTGTATTTATACTTCTTAGCCATTGCTTACGATGTAAACATACTTATGTGCACTTAGTTCTCTTTTTTTTAACACAGCAGTCAAATACATCCTGACTGATGTGTAAGTAGTCCCTGTAGCTTAGTTACACTTTGGGAATCACTGAATAAAAGGGCTGCTTTTTACTAGAAGAGATAAATATAACTGAACAATAAGTTCAATACTTGAACAATTTTTATTTCTTTTATAGAGTAAAATATTGGATTTTACTCTCGTGAGATAGTGGTTTATGAACCAAAATCCTCCATCACAGCTATTTTTTGCCTGTCAGACTGAGCACTCCTTTGAGGTACAAACTGCAGATAAAAGCCTGTCTGTGTCTATTCTGTGTGATGTACATTCTCCAACTGTAGGATCCAAAAGCCATAAATAATTCCTTTTTTTGAAAGTTTAAACACAACAGCTCTAACAACAGCCTCTGCATACAATGTGTAAATTTCCGCCTTATTTCAGACGTAACTAAAAGCAACTTACACATCCTTTCTCGTTTCATCATCTCACCGCGTGTATGTTTACTTACCTACAAGCGTGTGCTGATTTCACACAGCAGGAAGGGACTGTTTCTTGTCATTAAAGTAGCCTTTACAGTATTCATCCATATTTTTGTCTCACAGCCTGAACCTATACTTTTCCTGGATCCAATCAGCATGCTGTTGTTTTACTCTGTCTCAAACAGAATCTAACATTTGAGCCGAGAGACCTCTCCTCTTCGCTGGCGTGAAGGTAAAAGCAACACCGGCTGCATTTCAGTAAGGATTTTGACTGCACTTCCACTACCTTTTCTCATAGCGTCAGCTGTAGGATTTCGTTTCAAGCTGCACTTCTTTCCTTGTGATGACATTGAGTGATACATTTCTGGAAATCCATCAAACAAGAATTGATAGATGATAACGGTGAAGAAGACAAGGAGTTAAAGATGGTTTGAAGTGGGGGCGGGTGTGATGGAGCCAACACAGGATGGGATGATTGATGTCATCAACAAACAGGTGATATCATGCAGTCCCTGGGGGGATGGAAAAGAAGATAGACCCAAGACTAACCAAAGAAAGTATTCAGGAATTTTTTTTTTTTTTTTTAAAACTGAAGAAATGAAGAAAATGCTGTGAGGTGGGCGTTCATTTTCTATGCAACTATTGAATGTATGAAAGTTTTGTTTTCTAATCTGCATTTTTTACATTCTTACTGAAGTTTAAGGCAGTTTGCCATGAAATTCTGTATCAACATTTTTGTATGCCAGTAACACTGGTAATCCTTACTTTGCATCTATGCCCACCATGCTTGAAGTTAAATATCTCACGAATTATTAAAAACAATTGCTTTCAGATTTTCTAAAGATATTTAAGGTCTATAGAGCAGCCGTTCTAATGAAAGTGGTAATTTAGTACCAACATTAGGTCAAAATCAATCCATCTTCTTAAGCACTTATCTAATTTGGAGTCACAGGGAGGCTTGATCCCATCCCAAAGTCCAAGGGCAAGATCCTGGACAGGTTACCAATCTATCACATTATTATTAGCTTAAAATGATTGGTTTTGCTTCCATATCTTATCCTATTGTCACAATGAGCATGCTTGCACACTGATATTAGCATTCACTGCTGTACAGATTTATAGAGCAAGGCTAGCATTACAAAGGAACTCTTAGGGGTTTATGTACAATGGATTACATGTGAGACATGTGGTTAGGTCCAATATTAACAATGCAATAAACACCAATTCACTATTATACCAGTTCAACGCCCTGAGTTTAACCCCTTTAGGTCTATATGGATATCCTGTCATGCTTTATCGTCATCCAGTCACATACCAAATACACCCTTTCAGTCTTGTGGTTGCAGAGTGTTTCCCTCTAACACATCAGTGCTGCTGCTGTGATGCATCGCTGCCTGCTGTTTTAACACCACAGGCACCCCACAATCCACCCCTAAGCACCAGGGGTACCTATCACTCCCCAATTTGCAGAAAGTGACTGGGACCGTAGATGCCAAACTTGTATTGTATTCTGCTGCTGTAATGAATGAAAGTTTTGTGACAGAAATATTTAAATTGCGAGCAAAATGCCTTCAAGAAAAAATGCAGTGCTGTAATTTAATCTCGTATTGGTTAATGGTGCAAAAACAAAATAATGCGGAGGTATAAAATAAGAATGAGACACATATTTCATAAACTTTAATTCGAATCAACAAAAGAACTGCACTGCTTTGCTTTTTTAATCTTTTTTTTGATACCTTGGACCTCGTGCCTTGTGAATAGCAACTGAATAGGAATGTGTAACAGAGATTTAAAGCAGTCCTTTGCCCCTTTCTTCTTCTGCCCTTGCCCTTTGGATAAATTTAGGCCAATTTTAAACCTGCTCAGGCCTTTCATTAATTTTAATGAGGCCAGTTTATGGATGCAGAGGGGTGCCAAGAAAAGTGAGTTGTAACCTACAGCAAAAATATGCACTACAATAAAATTCACTCCTATTGTGGTGACTCAGACAAATAGCTTAATTCAATTTTATTTATGTAGCATCAAATCACCTCAAGGTGCTTTATATGAAAGCTGATTATTCAATATTAAAGAGAAAACTAGTAAATTTCATAACCTCCTATGAGGAAGCACTTGGCGACAGTGGGAAGGAAAAACTCCCTTTTAACAGGAAGAAACCTCCAGCAGAAGCAGAGTCAGGGAGGAGCAGCCATCTGCCATAACTGTTTGGAGGGGAAACAGGAATTCTTGTACTTTGGTGACACTTTCATTCTTTGTTTAAACTGATATTGTAGCTCAAGGAAATCTAAACTCCTTTTTCTGAATCTCTTCCTAGCTCTGACCCTCCAACAGTACATACTGTACCTCCTGTTCCACACTGAGCCCCATTATCCTGGGATAAAGTGACACTATGAATGTCCAGAGAGATTTCTGTCGCTGTCGACAAAGATGCCACCCGAGTCAGATGACAACTGTACTCTGCCACAGTCAGAGTTCTTGCAGGCTGTCGTTTGCTGCACTGCAGTCATAAAAATGGCCTTACCCATGCTGGATTTGCGGTGATTACGGTCCAAGTAGTACACAAACACAAAACCTTGAGGCTTTTGTTTGGACTCACATAAATCCCTTCTCCATTCCCAAGACAAACAGTATTAAGACCACTAATGCAATAATCATCAGCACAAGCAAACGTACACAAACAAGACACAAAGAATCAATCAATGAAGAATTTAGAGATGTATTATGCTGCAGTTGGCTGAGCCTCAGAAAACAAGCTGCTTGCCAAATTTCTACAGATTTAAGTTAAATTATGTGACACAGTTATTCATTTGACATTTAGAAAAAAATGTATCTATACAAATTGTGTGCAAAGCCATTATCGTGGGTGGAGGTATGAATCTGCTCTCTTTGCCACTTTACTAAATGGATGCTCGTTATAAGCTGCTGAATACGCCCCTAAAAAAACTCCACCTAAATCCCCGTCTGACAGCTGCACTCAGGTGGGGTGTTTTTTTGTTTGTTTCACTTTTGTATGTTTTTTTCCTCCTTCCGGCGCCATTAAGCAAGATTTTGAAAAATGTTTTTAAAAAAATCTTCCTGCGTCCTGCTTCTTTTGTCATTATTCACTAAAAGTCTTGAGTCCTTGAGGGGCGACAAAAGCCCTCTGACGAGCAGATGAGCAACAAATTCTCTGCGGTGACGACTTTTCAAAGCTTGTTTGATGCACAAGGATTTATTAGCAATTTCTGCACCAAACCAATTAGGCGCCGGTGGTATAAAAAATCAAATAAAATTTAAGAAACATCTGTGTTTCAGGGTTAATTCAGTTTCATGCTGATTTAATCCAATCAAGAGCCGTTATAAACCGAATTGCATTTATTAATTTTAACCACGCTGTGCATTTGCTGCAGATATGACCTCCTGTTTGAATGACTGCAGCATTTTTTTTATTAGTCTATAAAAACAATAAAGAGCCATCAACGCTAAGTGGCTGAACATTACACTTCTCTGCTTTGTTTTCTTGTTTGTTTGGGTTTTTTTAATATGGAAGATGCAGGCTTTGACAACATAGATGACAAAGTCTGAGTTTTAATCAAAAAGTTTGCTCTACATACCCCGCTGTCTTTATTGGCTACATTTTTTGTTCTGGCATTTGAAATGAAAAGCAATGTTCTGCTTTGAAACCTTGGACCCTGGCATTCTTGCGGATGTAACTTTGACACGTAGCACCCACCTCCATGAAAGTTCTTCTGCAAAACGCATCGACGAAATACAACGTGAGAGCTGCAGCAGGCCTGCAACACCACCTCAATCAAGACCTTACCGTCCTAAAAGGAAAAGAAAACAATCTCCAATAAATCAGTTAAAGGTTGCATTATGTTAATGAATCTGGATTGTAATGAACCTGCACTGCTGTCTAACTAACTAACCCCTTTCTTTCATGAACTAAAGCACCTTGCAGCCCTTGACTGACATATGAAGATATTCATAAATATCAGCATGTATTTGTTCATAATCATTATCAGTCAATATTATTATCCTCTTCTTATTTTGATACAGGCATGTGTTCTAATGGTGAGGCTTACATTCTGATGAATTTATAACAGGGTGCTTTGAATCCATCGAGCAACCAGTAACCTGATGCACAAGAGACAGCAAAATGTGGCCTAATTTAAAATGAATTGTTTAAAATTACACTTAAGTAAACTTAACTTCTGCTCAAAGCCCATCATGAAATATTGTGTTCAGGCAGTTATTTGGACAGTTACACTCATAGGCAACTTTGTTAGCTGCACCTGCTCAACTGCTCGCCAATCTAATGGATGCAACCCAGTCTGTGACAGAGAGGCTAGTCTGAATATTTAAAGAACTGATGATCTACTGGATCTCCCAACACATCCGTCTCTAGGGTTTACAGAGAAAAAGAGAAAATATTCAGTGAAAATGCCTTGTTGATGACAGCGGTCTGAATGCTTCGAGCTGATGGGAAGGCGACAACAGTAACTCAAATAAGCACTGTTACAACAAAGATATGCTGAAGCGCATCTCCATATCCAACCTCGAAGCCAATGGGCTACAGCAGAACGCCATATCGGTTTCCAATGTTGAAACTAAGGTTCACTAAAACTGTACAACTAAAGATTGGAAAAATGTTGCCTGGTCTGATGAGTCTTGATTTCTGCTGCGACACAGGTTAAGACTCTGATGTAAACAGCATGAAAGCATGGATCCATCCTGCTTTGTATTAATGGTTCAGGCTGCCTGTGGAGGTGCAGTTGTGTGGGGCATATTCTCCTGGCACACTTTAGGACCTTGAACAACAGCTGAACATCGTTTAAATGCCACAGCCTACCTGAGTGTTCTTTCTGACCGCGTTCAACCCTTTATGATTACAGTGTAACTATCTTCTGATGGCTGTTTCCAGCCGAATAACACAAAATGCCACAAAGCTCAAATAATCACAGACTGCAGTGTTGAACAGTGAGTTCGCTGTACTCAAACGGCCTCCACAGTCACAAGATCTCAATCCAAAGGAGTACCTTTGGGATGTGGTGTAACTGGAGATTCGCATCATGTGCAGCTGATGAACCTCTGAGGATTGTCTCCAAGCACCTTGTTGAATCTGTGCCACAAAAAATAAGGCAGCTCTGAAGGCAAAAGAAGCATCCAACCCAGTACTACCAACCTGAGGACAAGTGAGTATACACATAAACTGAATGTACAGAATCACCAGTCAAAAATTACTAGAAACAGCTTAAAAATGGCCTCAGTCTGACCTGAAATAGGGTTTTTTTCTTCTTCTAAAACTCAGATTGATACATATATATTTACAGAAGCTACATAAACCAGATAAGCCTGTGAGGCCTAAGTCATCATCGGTTATGACCCTAACTATGTTTTCTGTTTTTTTAAACTGCTCAAAAACATCTTGTCATTTAGAGGACACCAAAGCAAAAGGACTTTTCCTTTAAGGTAAGAACTTAAAACTCACACTGCGAGGTTTACTGTGAGCATAGCAGACCAATAAGTGACTAAATCCATATATTTGTGTTTTAAACCAAGAGATCTCACTGCTCTTTACATTTTTCCTTAATTTTTTACAGTTCTGTTAGTATTAGAGGCAAATGGCATCAAACTTTCCCCCTCTCTCTCCCTCAAAACTTGGACTACCCTTTCAGCAGAAAAAAGAAACAAACACGGAGCCTTCCTCTTTTCTGAGCCTTTCTCAACCGTATTGATTGCTATACAGTCTATAACTTTGATTGCTTTCACCCTGTCATGCTACAGTTTTGTTTTATATGTTATTCATAGCGTCTGTGTAGCTATCTTTCTACTTGTTTCACAGTCAGACTCCCTCAGTCTACTCTATTGAGTGTTGATACTTACATTTGAACATCGTTTGTCTGCTGAAGATGGGTGTCGATAGGTGCTCCGCTTGGTGCGGGTGCTTTTTCCTTTAAAAGGAGTGACTGACAGGAAGCTTGACGGTGAGCTGTCACGCTACCGTCGCTCCTCGGGAGGTAGCTGTCCTCAGAGTGGAAGTCGATAGGAGGATTTCACAGGTTTTTTTGTGATGACTTTAGGAGGAGAGCTGTGAAATTTAAGGCAATGGAGGGAGATGGGCCACTGCTTTAATTAAACCCTTGGAGACTGCTGGCTGCATGGGAACAAGGGCCAAATGAGTTGCTGGGTCATGTGCATGCGTTCTGCCACATGAATAATACAAAGCACTGCAGGCTCATTCAAAATAATCTGAGAGTGCTGCTCTTTTCAGGGCTCTGCTCACAGGACAGGAAAATCCAGGGTGTTTTGTCTCTGCTCATAGCATAGGAAAGAAACACTGCAGCTTAGATGTCTTGGCATTGTAATAGAGAAAAACTCGCAATATATGCTGACGGTACATGTAAAGATAAAATGAATACATGCAATGTGTAATGGTCAATCATAGTGACAAAACTTTACAAAATTATCATTCGGTGCTGCATTTGCACTCGGGTCAGCCGAGATTTTTAGTGTGTTTCAAATCACAGTTTGGGTTTTGGGTCAGTCTTACTGCCACAAACCCACTGAAAGCTACCGGACCAGCACCAGACAACAATTAGGTGGCAGGCACTGTGGAGCAATTACCTGCTAAACAGCCAGACATTTCCCCGAGGGGTTTGTGGACAGGGTAGAGCTAGAAGGAGAGTGAATATCTTACTTAAATTTGCCAAGTAGCCCGAGACACACGAGCTCAACTTACCCTGGCTCATTATATGCAGTAATATGTCATATATTTAGCCTACATGGGTTTTTAAAAAATACTTCCAGTGGAAAGCTTTCAGATGTTTTCTTTCACTCTTTTGTAGTCAGTATTGTTTTATGCTAAGAAGACTGTGAGTGACAAACCACGATTAAAAGTCATTCATTAAAGAATCAAATAAACAGAAACTGGTTGCTCTTTTTTCATCATCTAAAACGTCTGTGTACATATTGACTGCTGTGGGTGTTCGGAGTCATTTCCAAACATTTAGTGCAAACAATGCACCTGCTTAAATTAGAGCTTTCGTGTGTATTGGTATTTTCAGTTTACTTGCTTGTGGGTGTTATTTGTACTTTTTTCCCCCACCTACTTGTCTTATTTAATGTGTGCTTGATTTTCTGAGTAAGGATCAGTTCTGCACTGATGACCACAAAGACTCATGGGACTGTTTGGATCATTAATAGACCTTTTTCGCAGCAGACATTTTGACATTAAATGGCAGGTAAACACAGCTGCTGCTAATGACAGCACCATAGCTTCTGCTTTATTTAGGTGCAGGGCTTTAATTAAGATAATTAGTGACACCTGCGCTCACCTGCGTTATATTAAAAAGACTGCTGTGGGAAAAAGTAGCTGCGCTTTTTATTCCACTTACAGCGAGTTGTGTTCACACTTCGATTGTCATGAATGTCTGAGCTTTGGCTAGCAGCTTCTGACCATCGTTCAGAGCTGTTCAAATGTTAAAGTGGATTTTTATTTCTTGTTTTCTGTTATATATACAAATATACGGTGGCTTATATTAAACAGGTTTCACCTCAGTAGCTGTAAAGAGACATGAAGGGAGCTAAAATGACTTGTTTCAGGCAGTGGATGAACTGATGGACTGCCTGAAGCTGAACACAAACTACTTTAATAGAGTCTAAGGCTACGTCCACACGTACACGGGTATTTTTGAAAACGGAGATTTTCCGTTTTCTTTTTAAAAAATAATCCCGTCCACACGTAAAGGCAGAAATGAAGGAAAACGCTGCTAGGAACATGCCAAAGCAGCAGGTGGCGATATATTCCTAACCATGTAGAAATGTTGGCCAATCAGAAGTCTAGAAGCCTCAGTGGGAAAAAGTAAACAAAGCTGGGGCATAGAAGTAGTGATGGGATTTCCGGCTCTTTTTAGAGAGCCGGCTCTTTCGCCTCGGCTCACTAAAAAGAGCCGGCTCTTTCGGCTCCGAACCGGCTCTTCAGGTTGTTTTGTTGCTTTAATTATTTAATCATTAACAATAATATAAAATTATGCAGAAAAGGAATTACTAATGTAAAAAAAGTGGTTTTATTTATATGTGTTTATATATGGCCCCTAGAGACAAATCATGTACAAACTCTAAAGCATATACAAACTCCAAAAAGCACGTACAAACTCCAAAACACATTTATAGCGTTTACTGAACTTCCAAAACAGAGCTACCCAGATCACTTAAATTACACAATTGAAAACATGTGTGTATTGTTTGTGTATTTATAGACAAGCACTCATATTTATTCAAATAATTTTTTAAAAAAAGTTCATTTACCTGTTACTACCGCACACCAAATCCAGTTGTTGATACTTCCTGGCTTGTGTAGCCACTAGGTAACAAAAGCTCAACACTGCGCCCTAGAAACCTGGAGTACTTCTGTTGTCTTTTGTACGTGTTTTGGAGTTTGTACGTGCTTCTGAGTTTTTACGTGTTTTGGAGTTTTTACGCGTTTTGGAGTTTGTACATGCTTAGGAGTTTGTACGTGCTTTGTCTCTAAGGTCCACCATAAATATACTTTATTTATTCACTCCACATAAAATGTAATAAATAAATCATATAATACAAAAAACAACTATTTACATTTTAAACTTTTAACTATTTAAATTTTCAGCTTTTTCCTTTTAAACAAATTTAACGTGAAATAACACAAAACACTGCAAACCACAACACAATTAAATATAAATGAAAATATTAAAACAAAAAGAAGATGCACATTCTCTGTCATATGGGCCTGCATGATTTCTGAATCCTTTATCATCTGCAACTGAAAATAGTGGATGATTACTATACCTTTCTAATGTGATGTTGTTGTCCCTCGCTCTCTTTCTCTCTGGCTCTGTTCCTGTGCTACTGCGAGTGTAACTAACGCCCCTCCCCCCTCTGCCCAGCGCAAAGTACAGGCCGCGCATGCGGAGTTTAGCGGAAAAAAGGGTGAGAGAGAGGGTGAGAGAAAGAAAAAAAAAAAAAAAACCTCACGGCTCGCATCGTTCACTTCAAAGAGTCGGATCTAAGAGCCATTTCGTTCGCGAACGACCCATCACTACATAGAAGCAGAACCGAGTTGTATGTGGAGGGACAGTAGCTGTGTGTGTATATGTAAGCATTTAAACACTGCAGAGACTACAATTAACAGTAATAGTATTGTAGAAATTCATTTCACCGAAACAATAACGTGGCGCACAGTGTGACGTCAAAAAATGCGCACACCTTTGACGCTGCGTTTTCTCCGTTTTTCTCGTCCAGACCTAAATGCAAAAATGGAGTTTTCAAAAATATCCACCCTGGCCGGAGCTTTTAAAAATCTCCGTTTTCAGTGACCAAAAACGCCGTTTACGTGTGGACGAAAGGTGCAAACGCATAGAAAAATCTGCGTTTTCAAAAATACCCGGGTACGTGTGGACGTAGCCTAAGAATAAAAGTATGGAGCATACGGTTCCCTTTCCAAGCAGTCCTGTTGTAGTTGTTCAGTACGGGGCCTTTTCTTATAAGAAATATCCATCCGTCTTCTTCCACTTATCCAGTTTAGTGTCATGGGTGGGCTGGAGCCTATCAGCTGTCATAGGGTGAAAGGCAGGGTACACCCTGGACAGGTCACCAATTTGTCACAGGGCTAACAAAGAGACACAGACAACCGTTGACGCTCAGTATCACACCTAGAGCCAATTTAGAGTCACCAATTAACCAGTGTATGTCTCGGGTGGGAAGTAGCCACAGAGAGCTCACGTGGACGCGAGGGAAACTCCACACTCTTCTTCTCAGTGGCTCATCTGCCTCCATCTCACCCAAACCCTTGTGTTCTCTTCTGGCACACCAACCATCTGCATATAGTTGTCTTCTTCCACTGGTGCTTGTTATTGTTGGCCTCAACAGAATTCATATGAAAATCTTATTGATGAGCCAAATGCTTGATTTGGCGCAGATTTCCCTTCACGGGGCAGTCCTCCTCATTTATCCAAGATTGAGATGGGCGCTTGGACTACACCGGCTGAGTGTATGTTAGCTGTTTTGCAGACCTAAAATAAAAAAGCAAATCTAACTCATCATCTTAGCCGTACCGTTCCCAGATATGTCTGATTATAATACTACACCTCACAGAGCTGAAAGTTGTGCGTCTACAACATGTAAGCCTTTTCTTAATTAACTGATCAGATCAGTACTGGCAATTAGCGAAGATCTTCCTGCGATAATAGTGATACAGAAGGATAAACACTGACAATCTTCAAGGACGTGTTTTGCTTTAAGCATTTAATTTTAAGAGTCCATAAAAAATGAACATTTCTCAGACGTTTTCCACTCACAGTCATCATGAGAACAACCTGTCAAGGACGCATCTTTTACAAAAACACCCACATGTTGCTGAATCCACTAAATACAAAGAGTCCTACAAAAAAACCCACAACACTTTGAGAGGTGTTAATAAGGACTTTTGGCTTTGACGTGGAAGCAGAGGTAAAGAGTGGATGGAGTTATTGAGTTTTCATGTGGGAGTGAGCAAGAACCATCAGTCCCTCCGTAATAAAACTCACTCTTCTCTTTCATTCTCATTTTACTCTCTCGCCTTGTCTCTGCTGAACGAAGGATTGGCTGAATAGTTTTGACCTTTGCTTATTCTCACACGCTGCACAGTATTAGCCCAGTAATTTTCATGCTTCTTATAAACAAGGCTCGATACTGTAATTCTACTTCCACTTGAACCCTTTCAAACACAAAATCACTCCCCCAAAAAACACGCTGCAAACAGTGGAAAAGTTCAAGAGAGTAATTTAAGTTCTCTGTACATCCACGCGATAAATACAGCAACAGCTACTAAAATGTATCTCGAACAGAAGAAGACAAAACGTTGAAGTGAGGTCTGCAGCTGATAAACAGAGAGAGATGTGGTGCAACGGTGGGGCTGCTGGGCCCCTGATACAAAGCGAGGATGAACTAATGCCACATGTGATTGATGGATGGCACTTCTGCCGACCGCTATGTGTGTGTGTAAGCGTTTAAAAGAAGGCACCAAATCCACTGAACCATGGGAAGTGTCGAGGAGCTCTTTTCTTTTTGGATTCTGCCTCCTTTAGCCACAGTTTCTTTCTCTTGTTGTCTGTGTGTCCTTCAAATTAAAAGAAAAAGGGGGGAAAAATCATTAGAATCATCATATTTATTCTCACTTTCACTTTTTAGCTTATTTAAACTGTATGAGTTGTAAATAATAGTTTTATTAATGTGAATAAATCACTTGCAGGACTCTTAAAAGTGGATTAGCTTGGTCACAGTGTGCCTGTCATATAAATTTCCCAAGACATAACAGCTCGGGAGCACAGTGAGCCACCATTCTTGTGGTGATTGAAGCAAAATGTGCAGAAAAACTTCAAGTGCATTAGATTTGGGAAGAGACTGTAAAGAGTTTGCGTCACTACACTACACCACACAACTCCTGCTGATTGTTGATGATGCTTTTATAAGAGTTTTAAATGAATGTTTGACTGAGGATTTTCTAAGACAGCCAGGTTAGTAAGATGGCTGGACTTAGTTTTCGATCATGATCAGTGTGTGTCTGTGTCCTTCATGAGTTATGAGGCTTTTTTGAGCTCATAGCTTCAGTACTCTTAGAAAATGAGTAGTCCAATTACTGTGGAGAAATACACTAAGCAACACATTCATAATCTGAATCACAGTCACTGGACATGAAGCGTTACAGCTTGCTTATACAGGTTTGTTGTCTTACTTTTGAACTGCCTTAATTGCATTAACTGCATAGAGTCAAACAGTCCTCTGAGATTTTGGGTCATATCGACACAATAGTATCACAAAGATGCTTCATTGGATTCAGATCTGGTGACTGTGGAGGCCATTTGAGTACAATGAACTCATTTTAATGATGTGTTTAATGATGTGTGGTCATAAAGGGATGGACATGGTCTGCAACAACACTAAGGCTGTGGATTTAAATTAATTGCTAAAAAAAAATCCCATAAAGCATTATACCAACGCCTCCAGCCGGAACTTTCAAAACAAGGCAGGATAAATCAGTGTTTCCACGTTGGTCACGTGGCACCAAGTGTGGTCTTCTGCTGCTGTAGCCCATCTGCTTATAACACACTGTACGTTCAGAGATGCTCCTCTGCAGACAACTAAGGTATTAAGGTACTTCCCTTACTGCTTGAAGCAGTCTGGCCATTCTCAGCTAACGAAATACAGCTCACTGGGCAGAGGTGGTTGTGTGGGAAAATCTCAGTATATAAGCTGTTACTGAAATACTCAAACCAGCCTGTCTGGACTCAACAACCATGCCACGTTCAAAGTTACTTAAATCACCTTTCTTGCCCATTTTAATGCTCAGTTTGAACTTTATCAGCAATTGACCGTCTGCATACCTAAATGCAGTGAGCTGCTGCTACATTGGCTTTACAGAGATTTGTGCTGAACAGGTTTACTTAATAAAGTTTCCCAGTGAAAGTAGATTAAAGTTTTTGTCTCCCTTGTATCCTTGGACAACAGTATCATGTCACACTTCTTACTCTTTGAATTCAGGTATTTTCTGTCCCACTGCCACAAGTGTAAAAAATAAAAGCTAAAGAAACCTGACAGGTAGCTACACAACGTGCCTTTACAAACAATTGTGAAAGAATGGGTTGTTGTAATGAGCTTGTTAAATTCAAGCATAATACTGTGATCGGAGGCCATTTCTGCAACAAGTCCGTTTGTTAAATTTCTTCCCACCTAGATATTTAATGATCACGTGGCAATATTGCAAAGTGGAAGCATTTAGGAACCACACCCACAAAGCAGCAGATCACATAAAGTTACAGAGTGGGGTCTCTGACTCCTGAGGAGGATGGTGTGTAAAAGTCAGCAATGCTCTGTGGAATCTTCAACATCAGCACAAAAACTGTGTGCAGGGAGCTTCATGAGCGAGTAGCTCCTCTAGTTCTAATGCATAAGTGGAAATTAAGAGAAGTCTTGGATGAACCTATCAGCATTTTTCTCCTGGTTTTTGTTCAAATTAAAGCTGTTAATGACTTGGCAACTAAAAGCTGTCTTTGTAAAGGATTGATCACCTATCAGTAAATATATCAGAGGCTGCCTGTAGCAGTGTGAAGGGTTCCTACTCGCAGTTAAAACTCTGAGCTTTAGTTTGCAGCAGCACTTAAAACCACTCCTCTCTCTGAGGACCCATATTTAAGTAGTTTGTGTCATTATCTCAGGGAGAGAATTAGGGCCTTTGTTTGTGTCGCAGCAGGAACTATGTACAGTGAAATTAAAAGTCCCCTCCTTAACTAACAAAGCCGCTATTATAAAGCATTCAGCGGCTGCGTGTTGCAGATAATTGCTCAGCTTTTGTGCATGACTTCCTGACCCCATGAAGGAAAACAGAGGGTGAACTCTGACCCCTGGTCATTACTGCGAGCTAGAACAGAGCTGCCTAATGAACATCTCTGTCCTCTCTGTTTACATCTGCCAATCAAACACGCCACTCTTCGTCATCCTCCTTTGTGTGGCCATCAAACACAAAAGCAGACAATTAGCTGCGCTTATTAAGACTCTGCTCTTTAAAGGGGGTGGGCCTATGTGTGCTGGTAATTAATCAGCCCTACACCGGCGGGTGGGCGGACCTCTCGTTTGTCCCGGGCTCTCCCCCTCTTCCTCTGGTGGGTTCTGGGCAGAGTTCCTCAGGTGACGCTGGTGCAGGCCCAGGCCAGGAAGCGTGTTCTGTCTGCGGCGGCGAAAGTCCTCCATGGGGTCCTCAGCTGAGACGTCTGTGGGTGTGAGCAGAGCAGAATGGCAATGAATCACACCTAAGCTCCTCGCTGTCTGGATGGTTTGCCCGAGGTGTTTAAATCAACATTAAACCCCCCCACCCCACCCAACCCCACCCCCCACGTAGCCTCTGAGAATTCCAGCCTTCTGACATGAGATGTGAAGTGAGCTGAAAGGAAAACATATTACCTTCTCATGCTCTTGGCAGTGTGAATACAATCAGGCAGCGAGAGAGAGGGGTGGGTGAAAAAAAAACTAGATACACACATCTATTACACCAAGTTCAGTCCAAAAGGTATATTGATGTAACCAACAAGAAACAAGAAAGATGAGATAAAACGAGAGGTTCAAAGAGTCCCCAAGGCTACACGGACCCCTTTTTCTTTCACATCCCAACCATATATTTCATTCATATTTCATCTGCCCGACTTTATTGTGATTAGTCATGTAAATAAAATGAGATTTGGTTATTCTTTTCTCTAGGTAATTTACATTTATATTGAATTAGTGGCAGGCAGGGTATAGGAGAAGGGAGGGTGGGTGGGTTGGAAGGGGGGGACTTATTATGCTGGGAGATTACAGGCAGATCTCATCGCTATTGTGTTGTGTAATTAAGGCAGTGGAAGGGAGAAGAAAGGAGGCCAGATGCTCGCCGTGCTGAACCCGGTCCCATTTAGAGGAGGGTCTTCAGCAGCACCCCACCCCCCAAAAAATACAAAATAAAAATAGAAAATCCCCTGCACAGCATGTAACAGTCCAGCATTAAACTCATCAGAAGTCATCAGAGGCCCGTCGGCTTCGTTTGAGCCGCCGTCTACTGTACCTGCGCGAGCATGAACATAATCCTTCTAAAGGTGTCCTCCATGTTTTCTCTTCGCTTTAGGTCGATGGGATTTTTAGAAGGAGATCTTTAGATGCTTTCAGGTGGTGCTCAAGGGGTTTTTGAGGCAATCAAACACGACTGCTTGAACTCAGGCCTTAACAGAGACAAAAAACCTTTGCTGGATTTCTATTCCCTCTGAATAGGGATCTTATTACTGCGGGTCATCCATTCTGACCCGAGCCCAATTTCTTTTTTGTCACAAATGCTTTAAGGTTAAAATTGGCTGAATGTAGTTATTTTCTCTAAACTTTGGGCGTCCGTTTTAACCCCAGACTTGAATTTCTTCGCTCTAGAGTTTACAAATCAGCTTTTTTTTTTAAAAAAAAAAAAACTGAACACACACACACAGAAAGATGTAAACGAGCTGACCCCCACATGGAGGCACCTGCTCCCAGCAGACCACCAGACAACAGGACAATTGGTGGCTTTATTCTCAAGGCTGCAGTTCGAAGGGAGGGGGTGTGCGGGCAGGGGGGGGGGGACTAATCCCAACCTGCATTTGTCTCACGATCCTATCAGGTGAGGTTAGACGGCTGGATTAAGCTAAAATGCATGCAACTTCAAGGTTGCGTGATTCGTCCCAGCCTCCTTTACTCCTGGGGATCAATATTTGCATCCATTAGAGGTCCAGTGATAAGATTCCTTCTGCTATCAAGTTCCATAATCCATCACCAGTTAATTAATTTCAACAACAACAATATCAAAAAGCAGTGATGATAATGAGATTTTTTTTTGTGTGTGTGTTCATAAAGGCAGCCTTTTATTTTCTGGATCAAGGACTTCATTTGAGTGAACACAGTTGAGTTCCTGGATGCTTTCATTTGCAGCTATTGTCTTGAGAGTGCCTGTCATTTGTCTGCAGGCTGAACAATGCTGTGTGTGTGTGTGTGTGTGTGTGTGTGTGTGTGTGTGTGTGTGTGTGTGTGTGTGTGTGTGTGTGTGTGTGTGTGTGTGTAAAGCCTGCTTGAAGCACACCGTCTAGACTGAAATGCAGGAGCACAGGCGTAAACGCCCAGGTTAACACGCAAACGCACACAGACACAAAATCCATGTGTGACTGACAAAAGCAGCCTTACTTGCAGCAGGCTGGAGCTTTAGTTGTCAACTGTGGAAGCTTAAAATAAATCACTGTTCAGAAGGACGTTAACCCTACATGACAACTACAACCACAGACCAGATTATTTTCAACAGTCCACCTTCCCCAGGTTCAAGACATCTGGTGGCGTGCTGATGCGACTCTGCTGCAGAGCACAGGGAGATACAGTCTTGTAGAGACACAGCCAAAGGGAAACTGGCAGCTTATCTTTGCCATCGTTCATAAAGTGACCAATGGCTTCAGGTTTCATGCTAAGCTGTCAAGCGGGCGAGGCGGAGAGAGGGGGGGATTAAAACAGGATGCTGCTTTCAGCCAACAGGAAGCCATCTCTCATGACATGGGACAGGAAATCACAGTAACGTGTTATACTGGAATAGATGGATGGAGAGAAAGAGAGCTGCAGGACCTTGGTCTTCACACCTTAATCACTACAATGGCCTGTTACAGAAATAAAGGGCCTTTATTTTTACTGCAAAAATGTTTTGATATTCAAATTATGAACACCGATGGGCTTCTTCTGTGTTTTATTTGAATTTAATTTAAAAGACACATATGTCACTTGTTGCTCCATTTATTTCAGTAAGGCTCCAGATGTTGTGAGCTTTTGCTCTCAGAGAAATCATGACGTCCTGCTGTCTATTGCTCACAAACAGCACCACCTAGTGGCTACCTTCACATTGAACCGTGCGGTTTAAAAAAAAGCAACAATTAATCTTTTTTAATAGGAAACATAGTGAAGCTAATTTAATTTATATTCTTTATTTAATGCGCCATTTTCGCCAAATTCTACACATTGAGACATATTTTTAATTTAAATAAAATAAGCAGCAAGGTAATTTATTGTATCTTTTATTGTTGTAATTTTAATGTTTGTCGGGAAAAGGTCTCTCTTGTAAATGAGACATTGCGTCTCAATGGGACAACCAGTATAAATAAAGGTTAAATAAAAAAAAATTAAATTTCCCTGAATATCAACACAAGTAGATAATTAATTTTTCAAATGTTTTTTTTTATTTTATTATTTTAATCATTCAAGGCGTCAAAATGTGTTTAATCCAAGCATATATTATAGATGAACACATTTTAGACTTGCACCAGGTAAACTTTTTGCTAATAAACAAGAATAAATGAGATTAAAAAAAAAAAATCAAACAAACAAAAAGACGCTTTTATAGCGGAACTTGATTAAGATTTACCTCATTTTTAGCTTTTCACGCTATCACAATAATCCTCTGATAACTGTCTGTGCAGGTATTGATATACCATCAATACAGATGGCTGATAGATCATTCGGCATACTTTATTACTTTAAATAGTGCCAATATAAAAGAAAAAGTCACTAAAGCAGCGGCAAAATTACACTTCCTGTTTAGAGCGCCGGTGTTCTGGGAACTGTAGTTAATCTAATAAATTACACAACCTGAGTGTCCAGGAGAGGGAGCTATAGTACCACAGATAAAATCCCTGCTCAGGTAACACCTTTTTTAGTCGCTTCCGCTCTTCTTTTAAAAGCCTTAATCGCTTAAATATATATATATATATTAGACCACCACAGGACATCGAGATCACATCAATGTGATCAAATGTGGTGTCCAAATTTTCGTTGCTTCTTGGTACAGCTTAATAATCCTCATCTACATTAGCAACAACAATCCCTAATGTATGCAGCACATTTACACATACAGAGATATGAGTGGGAAAACAAGAGAAAGACAGCATACGGGGCTGCAGTGTCACCTAGCAACAGGACTGCGCACGCGCATCTGAAATCAGCGGTTTGCGGAGGGGGGGGGGGGGGTGAAAGAGTCAAATAGGATGATAGGTGGTCTTCACAGCACTGAAACAGAAACGCAGGCACCAAATTGTGCGTTTCTGCATCAACATTTCAGTTTTAAAGCCTCACCCTGCCCTTTGCTTCTTCTTTGCTTTCCCACTCCTGATTGCTCTTTTGCGAAAATATGCAGCGGGGCTTGTGTAAATAAACTAGCCCCGAGCACATTCCTTAACACACACATACTCTGTGCACAGTGACCTCAAAACAAACTGCAGTCATACACATAACCCAGTTTAACTGAGTCTATCATGTCAAATGTTTGTGCGCGCGTAAAAACACACACACACACACCTACCTTTAATGCCTCCGAACACAACATGTTTGTGTGCTTGTAATCAAGCATTATCTCTGCTGTTATCTGACACAGCTTTTACCAAACTGATCAGCCCAGTTACTTCTACCTTGGATCAGATCAGGGCCACCATCAGCACTTTTACAATAGCGCATAAAACTGCTATAAAGGGTGAGGCAGAGGTAGAAACGAAAAAGAAGGGAGGGTGTTGCTTCAATTTCACCTAAAGATAAAGCATACCTACCACACGAGAGGGAAAAAAAAAATCAGGGTGTGTTATCTTTGCTGTTTTCCTCATGATCTCTTGGTAAAATGATTAGGAGCGTAGTATTTTAGTATTTTAGTGAAAAGCAAACAGTGCATTGTGTAGTGACCTGCACTGAAACTGAGGCATTAGTGGGTTACAAAATGAAGCGCAAGGTGAGCTCTGACTGAGAGTGAGTGTGCGAAAGAAGCAGCCGCTGCGGTTTCCTTTATTGCGGTTGTGTGAAGCAGCTTTTAAACAGTGAACGGGCGCAAGCAGAAGACTCACACACCCAGGAAGAGTGAGGCAATAAAGAAAGTCACTCAAGCAAAGAAAAAGCATCACACAGACACCAGGGTGACTGCAGCAGCACTTCCCTTCACGTTGCACAAAATTTATTGTCTAAATCTGAACTTTTTATTTTTCTGTTCTTTGTACAAAGACCCTGTGCGTCTGGTAACAGTGCTGGGAATCGGCGATCATGCACAAACAAACCAAAAAACACACTGTGTGTCCTTTCCCCCCAAAATACACAAACAAAAATGCAAAAGTGAGAAAAATGCACATTGTTACAATTAATTTATTAATGATCTGTTCATATTATTACACACGCGTGAACATGGTAATAGCAAACAGGTTAGCAAGGTGAAGTCCAAGTTAAAGACATTAGGGTGAGGTGGTTAAGCTTTCCTCATTCACTTGTTAAACTGGTCAAATGTAAAGAGCAAAAATGACATGCATAAGTCAAATGTACAGCATCTTGTGTTACCTTTTCCCCCCCTCCAACAACAAAGACAATATACACCCCGAAAGGAAAAAAAAACTATTTATATTTATATATACGTATAGTACGTATCCAGCTCTGTCGCAGAAGTTAAAGTACAATTCAATTTACTGTAGAAAACAAAAACATAATTCCCAGCAAGCTGGTCCCGCAAAAATAATGGAATAAATACAAATATACAAATACTGTGGAAATGTCTCTTGCCTCCCCTCACAGCTAAACTAAAATGAGAAAATTGTTCTTTGGGAAATGAGATGCAGGAGGACACAGAGAGGAGAGACCGACTGCCGGAGATTTCCAGATGACAAAACTATGTTGAGGCGAGATAATTACTTGTTATCCAGTCTTAGGAGCTGCTCCTTACCATTAACAGTTAGAGATTTTAACTGACCATCCTCTACCACTTCAACCCGCTCCTGGCCGTTCTCAACGATCCTGTCAAACGTAAAAATAAAATAAAATAAATCCATAAATAAAAAGACAAAATACACTTTGGAAATCAAGAAGACGGGATAATGTCAGAAGTCTTATAAAGATCGCAGAGTTGAACATTTGGGTACCGTTTTGTGATAATCCTTCTGCCGTTGACGAATTTGGTGGAGGTTGAAACAGATTTAAAGTTACCCATTCCTCCTCCTCCTCCTCCTCCTCCCCGCCGCCGCCAAATGATGATGAAGAGAAGGAGGTGAATCCTCCCCCACCCATGTCTCCAAATGAGCTAAAACCTAACAGAAGACAAACATTAGAGAAGAGAACTAAAATAGGGAAAATTTTCCTCTTTTGTTCAATAATCCTCTCTATGTACTCACCTGAATCAAATCCACCAAAGCTACCTCCAAATGCTGGAAAGCCCCCAAAACCAAAGAGCGATCCACCCATCCTTGGCCCCCTCTGGTGACTGCCTCCAAAGAAATCATTAAAGGGATCATCAGCTGTGAAGGAAATCAGAGTAATTTGTGAGTAACACAGAACATCTTTCAGAAGCAGGGACAAAACTCCACGTTTAATCTGACATGTTATCACTTTCACCTTGTTATGGTATACATGCTCGCTTAAATGGACACATCACTGCCAAACGGTCTGCTGTCACAGTCACCAATATCACGAGTGGGAGACTTTACTCTAGGAGAGCTGGACGGGTCCGTAGAAGGTCCTTAACCCATCAGCAGGACTATTACTGCTCCTTTGTGAAAGGAGGAGCAGGATAAGCACAGCCAGGGCTACAAAATGACCTCCAGCAGGCCACCAGCGTGAATGTCTCAGACCAAACAGAAACAGACTTCATGGGGGCGGCCTCAAGGGCCAACATTTTCTAGCGGGGCCTGTGCTCACTTCCCCCACAGTGGAGCCAGACTGGCATGTACCACAAAATACCAGAATTGGCAGCTACACCATATTAACCCCGATTCTTTTGGCCCCGTGATAGAACAGAGAAAACCGACTCATAGTGTGTTTAAACATTTATATATTTCTTTTTATTCAATCATCTTCCGGAAGAGAGAGACCCCTGCACAGCCCAAACGCCAGTTGCAAGAGCTCTAACATTTTTAGCTCAACATGTGTCTTATATGGTGTTATTTCTGTACTTCAGACGTCACACACAGTTTCATTACAAGCTAAACTCCTTCTATTCAGTTCCTCTATTCTGTCTTATTTATTAATATGCCTGTGCACTAAAACTTCCTGTTTTTTAGTCTGGCTGAGCACTTAGTTTGTGAGTCAAAAGTGGCCTTGCTCTACAGGCCTTTATTATTAAAGTACATAAAACAATATAATAGGAAAATAAGGAGACTAAGGATATTGATTTCATGACAGTTCTCCCCCTTTTTGTGTTTTGTAAGAAACACAACATAATTCCTAATTTATCCCATTAAGTTTACTTCAATTCAATTCAATCCAATTCAATTTTATTTATATAGCACCATATCACAACAAAAGTTGCCTCAAGGCGCTTAACAGATACAGTAAAAAACCCAACAATCATATGACCCCCTTTGAGCAAGCACTTTGGCAACAATGGGAAGGAAACACTCCCTTTTAACAGGAAGAAACCTCCGGCAGAACCAGGCTCAGGGAGGGGCGGCCATCTGCTGCGACCGGTTGGGGTGAGATAACAGAGACTTTGAAGAGAGATGCCCTTATGCCCTCTGCTTTTCACAGATGAGCAAGTTACCCTGAGCACATGTGACAGATGTGCAAGGGTCTGAAGATGACGTGGACAATGTTATGATGACCGCATCATCATCATTCAGCATGACCGGTTTGATGGTAGGTCAGTGATAATGTGGGGAGGCATATCCACGGTGGACGGTACCCTGACTGCCATCAGGTATTGGGAGAATTTTGGACCCAGTGTTAGTACAGTGGGTCCTGGGTTCCTCGTGGTACACAATGCCCGGCCTCATGTGGGTAGAATATATTCAGGCTGTTCCAGGAGGATGAAGGAATCAACAGTACTGAATGCCCCCCATGCTGGCTTGACCTAAATCCAACATAACATCTCTGAGACATCATGTTTCAGTCCATCTGATGCTACCAGGGTTAATCTCAAACCGCCCAAGGGTTCAGTGATTACCTGGTCCAGGTCTGGGAGGAGAAACCTCAGGGCAGACACATGGAGGCTATATAAATGACCATTTCTCAGTTGCTGCAATGAAATTTTAGCTAAACAGACTAGCCTGCAGCATCATTTCTTTCACTTTGATTTTTGGTGTGTTTTTTTAATTCAGTCCTCTGTAGGCTGATAATTTCAGACATTCAGCATGTTTTTATTCCCAACTGAGATCTGATGCATTTTCTAGGTGTTCCTTTAATTTGTTGGCTTTTGGTTTGTTTGTTTTTTGAGTACAATTATGCAAAAAATATCATCTTATTCTGAGGAGGTCAGGTGAGAGGCACTTGCTCACAAGAGGATAAAGTCAGGAATATCTTTAGCTTTGCTTTCCTTCCAGCAGCAAACTATGTGTGGTTCTTTGGAGCTCGACAGGAAGTACAGTTTTTTTCCCTCGAGTACAACCTGCCAGTTGCCAGCTCCTAAAATATTTAAGTACCTGATACAAATTTTTAAAACAAATTAAGGCTGTGGTGAATATCAGAGCATCCGTTTGCAATTTCTGGAACAATCTTATCCCTAAACTGTAAAAGTGCCGACCACTAATTCTCCTCCTAAAGCCCTGTGGACACCCTACTAATTGTGCTCTGCCAATCTGGGTCAGCCCAGCAGGATAAGGCTGGATCACTGGCACCATTTGCTGAAAGAAGACTCCTCCTTCAACCTTGAATGTACTGAGGCAGTGGCAAGAAAGCTTTGCTTGTTCCCTCTGACTGAAAGCCTAAAATAAGAGTATCTGCTGACTGCTATTGCAACCACATTACTGTCCATTTACCTTAAAGACCTTAGAGGAGACAGCTGAGCTCCTGCAAAGAGGTCAGAATGACAGCAGGCTTCGCTGGGAGAAAGTGAGGAACGGGAGTGCTGAGGAAGGCCGTTTAAACACTCGGACTGTGATTTAATTATTGTTACAGTGGCGCACATACAGATAGCTGGAAGAAAAGCTGAGTCATTCTTAAGTAGAAGGAACACGCTCTCGTGCTCATGTACTCTGGCAGAACTTAAAAAGAGATGTCAAGCACAGACTAAAGATTAAACAGCCAAGAATGTGCCACACCTGTGTAACACCTCACAGAGCATGAAAAAAGTGAAAGGGCAGTATCACAATGTACAAAAGCAGGGGGGATTTAACAAGGCGGTCTGAATATATGAAAAAAGTTTAGAAAACTGAATTATATAAGCTGTGTTTTAAAAGCAGCTGTCCCGAAGTATAAAACAGTCATCTGCTCCTCGCCCACGTCTTCACATTTTCATCTGAGAATAAGAGTGTGCTGTTCTTGGCAGGCAGCTCGGCCCTCAGCACTGTGTGGTTCTGTTTTTGTCTCCAAACACACCCCACCCGCAGTCTGCTGGACGCTCTGAGGTAGCTGAGTGACAGATCCACCGCACCAGCTGCTGGACAGTCAGGACTCCAGGCTTGACGGGCTTTTAAAACATATGTCAATCTTCCTCTGATTTGCCATCTTAATAAAAACCAAGAAACCCCAAATGTCTCTTTAAAAAGGGAATACACACCAACACAGAGATTAAATAAACTTAAGACAGATGACTTTAAAACCTTCTCCAGGTGCATACCAGTCAAGCAAAATAAGGTTTAAATTCTAGTTTAACTGCAGATCAACTTCACTCTTCTGCGTGCAGACTCCATGGTTTGCCATTTTTGCTCTCACTGTTTACCGAAGAGCAAAAACAGCAACAGCTGTGCTTACCCGTGTTCAGAAGGACACAAGTTTACATAATGAAACATGACGACTCCCTTCTAGCTCCAGTTCTGTGGTTCTTATTTAAGCGTCATATATAATGATTTTTAATATTTACATTTTTCCTGTCAAGTCCAAAATGCACAGCCATGCTCAAGTGTTCGAAATATACCGTGTTTTACATGCGCTCTGACACACAGCGCGCACACAGACACACACTTACCGTTATTACATCTGCTTTTGTTTTAATACGGAAGCTATTTTTGAAAGCATTCCAGTTGAGTGATGCAGACTCTCAAATCCATCGTCTGCCTGCGTCTGAACTCCATATTTAGAGGCACACAGGGTGAACTACACATGCCTTCCAATTGCAGACAACCTGGTAGAGCAACTAAACGTGTTTTACTAGATCACACTGAACGCAAATATTGGCATCTTCAAAGGATGAACTGGATGGCACCTCAAGACACGGTGACTTCAATCAGTTAAGATCAACTAGCTCTTCGCTCCTTACTCTTTGTTACAAGGCTTATTATAGTTTTGTCTCTCATATAACTCATCTAAACTTGTGCAAAGGAAAATGAAGAGTTGAACAATTCTGTCTATAAGTGTGGGTGTATATTTGTTTGAATTTATCATAAAGATTATGTGAACAAAGGCTCACAAAATGAAAGATCTAAATCCTAATTAATTAACTAACCGAGGAAATGTAATGAGGTTGAAGCCAACATCCAGCAGGGATACTCAGCGTTTTCCTTCATGCGACATTTAGTGAGGTGAAGCGAAGAGTGCTTAGTGCATTGGAAATGCACATTACAGTCCTGTGGGGGATTAGCAACAGGCTTTCCTGAAGGCTTCCTGGGTCTAACGCTCAATCTACACAGCAGGAGTGGTGTGCTAATAGGCAAACTAATTAGGAAATAGAAAAATCTATGTTTAACATACAGATAACTGGGGCCTGGTGGATGCTCTGTGTCTCTGAGCATTTTTAGGTCATCCGTGAATATTCTGGACTAGATAAAAATATGAGTTTAATAATAGCCAAAGCACATCCCCTCAGTTCCTCTTTCAGTTCTGAAAACAACATCCCATCAGTGCCTCTGAAGTGCACGCACAGAAATGGCTTACCGAATAAGTCTGTAAATGGATCTCTGCCGCCGAAGAATTCCCTGAAAACGTCATCGGGGTTGCGGAATGTGAAGCTGCTGCCGAAGTGGTCATAATGGCCTCCTATTGAACATTGAAAAGAAACAAGGCTTATAAATGGCACCACACTTCAACAAAGATAACATTGCAAACAGCTATCAGTACAAGCTGTCAAAGCACCAATGCAAATACCAAATGTCCAGCTGTTTCCACCTGATGCATGTCGGCATTTCATGCTTAAAGTAACTGATAAACTTATGAATATGGAAACCTTAACGGATATCTCCTTACCTCCACCTCCTCCTCCGCCACCTGAGAGGCCTTCTTTGCCATATCGGTCATAAACATTCCTCTTGCTTTCTGCAATAGAAAGAGAAGGACTTTACATGAGATGAGAAACAACAAGGAGCAACTGAAGGTGAAGCGCCCTCCTTCCTGCATTATAAACCTCTGTTAGGATCGTGAAAGACTCCAGACTTCACACATGATGGCCTCAAGCTAACAGCCTCTTTTAATTTTCACTGAATAAGACTACCAAGTAATTCCAAGAAAATGACTAGAGACAGTAGTGTGCGATTTCAGACTACAGCTGTGCAATCCACTGAATACTCTCACGTTTGACCCTCCGTAAAAGTCCAGATTCACTACCAGCAGTATGCAGTAAATTTAATTCAGTAGACATTTTTTTAATTATAATTAAACCAGAAACTAAACGGCGTTAAAGAAAATCCGGTCAAAAGCATTTATGATCTTAATACCAACCACAATAACTAATTGAGTGGCTCTGTTTCACACCAAGCTTTTATTAATTTATTATTTATTTATTAATAATTCAAAGACTTGTTCCAACTAATTTAATCAGTAAAGGGGATTTGGACAAGTCTTGCTTTGTGAAGTCTTTAAAAAAAATAAAAATAAAAATAAAAATCAGTGTTAATACATACTATAGACTAGGGATGGTCCGATCCGATATACAGTATCGGTCGGACCATACAATGGATAGACTCAAGTTTTACTTTGCAAAACGCAGTGGTGCTGACTAAACAGTTTCATGGTTTTTTTTTGGGGGGGGGGGGGGAAAAACCCTATGAAAAAAAAAAAAAAAAAAACCTTTTCCCCCCCTATACTTGTGTTAACCCCTTATTGCCTAGTGTATCATATTTGATACATAGGTTGTTTTTTTTTTTGCCAGTTTTTGGGACTTCAACATAATCAGTGTGAATTTCTCCCCCTGACAAACCTAAATAAATTGCATAATTTTTTAAGCAATTAAAAAAAAAAAAAAGAAGCAAATATGACACAAATTAAATGTCATATGGAAATTTAAACACATTTTTTTTAAACAACTACAAAAAATTAACAACTTAAAGTTAAATAAACACCATTTTCAAGATTTTTTAATTTTCTGGCAAGCATTTCCTGATTCAGGCTTTAAATGGTTAAGTTTTGTATAGAACTTGCACAAAATTCAGTCTCAGACTAAATGTGACAGAAACAGCTTACACTGACATCCATCTTGATGAAAGATGAGCGTCATAATGCCGTGTTTGTATTTATTTGCATACCTTTCCATTCTGGATGTCTAACATATGTTAAGTTTTACATTCTACAAGCTGCTTTTTTAAAAGTTGTTGAATATAAACATTATTTTGTGCTCATATTGCACTTCTTTTTTTCAGAATCAAAGAGTTTTCAAAATCTGCATAAAACTGCATTTTGAATTACTTTTTAAATATATCTTTAAGTACTTAAGTTTAAAGTTATGCTAAAAGTTTAAATAAAAAGATCAGTATTGCTGAACTGCAAAATATTTTGGGTGCAGTGTATTTTTTATTTATTTTTTTTCCACGCAGGTATAATAGAATAGCTTTAGGGCTTTGTTTTTTAAAACTTGAGTATGAACAAAATTCAGCAATACATTAAAAACGGTTTTATTGATTATAAAATAGACTATATTGGAATCATATCAGTATCGACAGATATCTAAATTTATGATATTGGTATCGGACATTAAAAAAAGTGTTATCTTGCCATCTCTACTATAGAGTAAATTGATAGTTGCCTAATCTCAAGTAAGAAAGAAAGTAAAAACTAAACCCACCATCCCAGTTTACATTCCAGTTATCCCATCCTGATAGTGGTGCTATAACTTCTTAAAAATCCCAGCTACCCCTGCATCTTTTGATCCAGTGTCTGCTATGAAACTGAAAAATGATGCTTACATTTAAATTAGAGGGGCATCACCTGTGGCCAATCTTAACTCATCCATTCAAGAAAATAGGCCAAACAAAGGCTGCTCAATTATGGCAAATATAACACTGGCATTAGTGTGAAAGTGATAATGAGAATTAATATTATATTTAATGACTTGGCATTTCCAGAGTGGCAACTCACTACTTTCCTATGTCTTAAAATGTCAGATTTCTGGGCTCTAGATCAATGGCTGAACGAACAACAAAAACAATCTAACTTCACATCTGGAAACGCTAAAGCACATCACTGTTTTCTGTCAGTTTTACCAAAAAAAAAAATTCAATCAATTATAACCAAAAAATAATGTAAATAACTTACAGCTGTTCTAGCTCTCAATGTGAGGCACAGAATAATTGTGTTTTTTTCCAAAAATGTGTCACGTTGATGGTAACAACACTTTTTGAACATGTCTCTACCCTCGTATTTATACAACAGGAGCAAAAATGTCACAGTTTCTTAATAGCACAAGCTTCACATCTGAGACAGTAATGGCTTCAATACAGCTCATTTCAAACAGTGCACTTGAGATACACCAGCTTCTTGTTCTGAAGTCTCACCGTCTGAGAGAACTTCATACGCCTCTGACAGCTCTTTGAATCTTTGCTCTGCTTCATCCTTGTTGTCAGGGTTCTTGTCTGGATGCCATTTCAGTGCCAATTTTCTGTAACTGAAATACAAACACCATATAGTCAAAACACACACAGAGTCAAGAACGAGTCGTCATGTCTTGACATAGGGGTGGAAATCGTTTACGTACGTATGACAGAGATAACATGCCCCCCCTCCCCCAATCAGAAACACATATTCGCATGACTACAGCAGACACACGCTGCGTGTCCTTCTCGCCACCCAAGCAGAAATAACAAAGACAGCCTGACACTGCATTGACAATCAGCGCGGGCCTCGCACAGCGGCTTACGCTGCATCAGCTGTTTGTTTTTAAGCTCAGCAGCAGCAGCACACACACAAAGATGTTCGAACAAGACAAGGGACTGAAAGTCAGCAAGGCTTTACACAATCCAGGGATTCAATCCATTACAGACTTATAGCCAGCAGTCTTTGTTGTAATCTGTGACATTATCTTGCTGACTAAAGCCTGGTCACAGTTCAGTTGGACTCGATGCATGCAGCACTGTTGGTAATTGTGTAACATACCTCTACATCTTTGACATCTTTGTAGCCAGAAGTTCACGGGAAAAATCCACAGCAGAAATTTTCTTACTAACCTTCATATTGTATTATACTTTGACTTATATCCAGTAAGTTCTTATTTAATTGTGCTTCTTTTGCACTTCTTTAACCTCGCTTAGATGTGTTTTGTCATATTTTATCGAGTGATTTTATTTTATTAAAAGCCATTTTGCTACAAGTTGCATTAATGTTTTGCTGCTGTGACACAGTCATTTCCCAACTTTTGGGCTGAATAAAGTGAACTTTATCTTATTACAAAACACTTAGCTTTGTATTAACATAAGAGCTTTTGACTATATTTTAATACCCACTAAATTTAATAAACAGACACGATAAATGAGTCTCCAAGCATCACAGCAACTTTGTGAGGTTGTATTTTAGGCCAAATGCAGACGTGCTAATAACCATTACCTTAAACAGAGTGTTTAGGTTTAGTAAAGTTAGTGTGCCAATAATTTCTAATCAGTAATAAACTCATCTAGTTTGTACAAACTGAATCTAGAGTTAAAAAACATGATACATCATCTTTCTGTAACATATTTTTGGCAAATGGCTATTCTTGGCTAGGATGATCCATACTGCTCAATAGTTTCCTCCTCTCTTACTTGTTTTCACCGCATTACCCAAAATAACTCAATGGAGCTCCTGGAGCACATGCCTGATTTGAAGCAGGCTTATTTCTGTCCTCAGCATTAGCATTGCCTCTCCTCTTCACATGTCCAAACAAACTGCTGTTATTGAGAAACCACCGAGGAAGTATAATTAACTGGAACGAGCCTGATCAGTGGGTGAGCAGTGGTGGGTGATTGAAGGTGGAAGGTATTTGACAAGAGCAAGGTTACAGGAAGAAGAGTGGAACATTTCTGCAGTGCACTCTCTTATTTCTCCCTCTCCCTGTGTCAGTTTATACAGCGACAGAGGGATATAATTAACCTATTACGCCCTACAAGTGGCCGACATTTAACGTCAACACTGGCAGAAAACGGAGCACAAAACACTCGAGGGGGACTTACGCTTTCTTGATGTCCTCTTGCGTCGCATTTTTCTGGACTCCTAGTATCTGGTAGTAGTCCACCATGGCTCTGTCTGTCTGTGGGTGCTGTTTTACTTGAGGGTCTTGTGCGAGTGGCCTCTGTGGAAACAGTAATGTTCTGTTAAGACATGTTACAAGATAAAGCCCAAGACTCTGCAACAGCCATGTGTGACGAGTAAGATACAGCCCTTCCAGTCCAGAGGGGTATGCTTGTAAAGGGGAGGGAGGGGGCTGCTGGCATTAAAAAGGGTGGAAATACCCAACAATATTGCACTGCACTGAAATAGCAATACCGGGGACAGAGAAGTTAAGCTAATCCAAGCCAAGCAAAATTGCATAATAACCGGGGGATCATCCTTCACCCTGAAGCTAAAAGAGAGAAAGTATGAAACATGT
This sequence comes from Neolamprologus multifasciatus, assembly GCF_963576455.1. NCBI lineage: Eukaryota > Metazoa > Chordata > Actinopteri > Cichliformes > Cichlidae > Neolamprologus > Neolamprologus multifasciatus. Next base: position 20,557,331 of record NC_140447.1, on the reverse strand, counting down.
TTTTCTTTTGAATTTTGGAGCCAGCTATAAAGACCATGAATCGCTTTTTTTTTTTCTTTTTAAATCATGATCTAAGGTTAGAGTTATGAAAAACAAGACACAACTGGTCTGGTTAAAAGTATCAGAAGACATTCAAGTCCTCCAAGTTTAGCACCACATTTACAATTTTTGTTTTGTAGCTTTACAAACCTGCATCAAGCAGAGAGATATAAAACATTTGTGACCTTGATCTTAGTGAAATATTCACCGTAAAAAGCAGTAGACATTGAACTGTGTGGATATGAAACAAGTCCGCAGAATTAAAAATAAGTCAACGGGGAGAAATAATAAAGGATAAAAGAAAAGGACTAATAAAGTGGTCATCCATCCTCCAATTAAGGGTTCAACAATTGTTCACTGATGTGCTTCAAACTGAAAGCTACAAAGGTAATGTGCTGCATTTTATTGCTTGAGAACTTGTTTATTGCCATTTCCAATACACAAACAAATATTGCGTAACCTGGGTTACCACTCTTACAGCTAATAAATAACTTTTCAAGTTTAGCTAGGTCACTTCAGCTAGGGCTGGGTGATACAAGGAAAATAGCTATATCGTGATACACGATATATATATCATGATACACGATATATATATATATATATATATCATGATACACGATATATATCATGATATGTTGAAAAATTGCACTGGTATACTCATTCCAAATTTTCTACTTTGAATACAAAAAATCTGAATGAATGAAGTTTTATTTTAACCATTTTTAACCAGGTTTTTCACAAATGACAATACTGTGACAGTAAGTCTCTTTCTGTGGTCAACACTAAACCTTAAACAAACGAAAGCTCATAGCGACAAGTAATAATTCACTAGACAAAATAAAACAAATGAAATTAAAAAGATGCTCTTTTGTGTTTACAGCATATAACATATAAAAACTGTAAAATAAAAAAATGAGATGAACTCAAATTACAAATCAAAAGTCTAGACAGTGACTATAAAAAAAGTCTGACCAAGAACAGTCACAGGTATCAGAGCTGGTTTATTTAACGTTTTCTTTGGTGTGTGCTGAAATGCTGCCATGTGTTTAAAACAGTCTTAATTTTTTAGTGGATAACTTTACAGCTGGTGGAATAAATTTGTGGTACTGCTACCTTTTGCGGCAATATTTTTACTACATGTTATGCAAATTACTGCATTTTTGCTAAACATCCTCCTTGTGAAATCCAAACATTGGGACAGGGAGATTAATGATGCATTTGCACCGTGTGGGAGGGGGAAAAACAAAAAACTAAAAAAAAATCCAAAAAACCTGAATTACATGCAGACAGCTTAACATTGCCATGGCAATTTATACTGTTGTACGCGGGAAAACTTGCGATACATCGAGTATATTCGATATATCACCTACCCCTAGTTTCAGCTACAACCTAAAACTTATTGTTGGATAATTGTTGGGTAAACCAACATTGAGTTACTTGTGGGTGTGTTTATGAATGCACTGTAAACCCTACCCCCTAAAACAAGATGAAACGGGCATCTATGGTTAAATGACCTATTATCTGAAGTAATCGAATACCTTTTTCAAGGCTAAGAAATACATCAAACTAACTTCTACATTCACTGTGTAGCACTTCCTTAATGCATGACAACAGCAGGGAACTATTACCAATGGACTCCAGCTCTTTGATTCACAGCAGCTCTTTTATATCATATGTATACATGGTCTCTACTAGAAGCCTGTTCTTTACATGTGCTAGTCAAGTTGTGAACAAACAGCTGTAGCCTTTAGTTCATTTCTTTAGATTAACTTCAGTGTCTTCATTAATGCCTAAACATAAATATAACCACTCAAGGTGTAAATCAACTTGATTTCAAGCCATGCGTCATATTTTGGAAACCTATGACCAAACAAAAGTTACTTTTTAAGATGCATATATGCAAGAGCGGCCACACGTTTTAAATGAATACTATATTATAAAGCCCGCCTCTTCCACTACACCCCGATACTCATTTTTCAGAAACGTGCGAAACAAACTGACTTTAAAAAGAAACTATAAACTCAGTACTGATGTTCAAACTAGATCTATAAATATAAGCTAACTGTGAGAACAGGCCCTTATTTTGGATCCAGGGTGATGAAATTACCAAATTTCCCTCTGAAACTCTTATTTTGCTTAAAGGTGAGAAACATTTCAGCTTCTCCTGTATGGTTGCATTCGGGTCTTTATTTTATAGGACAAAAAGGCTGTTGCACTACTACTACCACATATTTATCCTTAATGTGTTTGTAAGGAAAACAGGCCAAAATCCTACTTTTCATTGAGGGATGCATTTGTTGCTGTACTGAAAGATAAAAACAAACCAGTAAGGACTACTGGAGTCCACTGTGTTCTATTTGTTAGCTATTTATAACCTGTGGCCTTTGCAGATAGATTGTGTTTGCGTCTGTTATGTGGGGGGTTGGGGGTGTTTGGCACAAAGTAGTGCCAACGAGTGTCTCCTGGTGGGGACATGGGCACAGGCACTAAACTCTCCTTCATATATCCAAGTAAGGCAGCAATTCCAAATCTCCCTCTGATACTTTATCATACAACCTCCATCTAACTTGACACTAATTTAGCCCGCAATCTAAATATAAAAAAGGATGACCTTCTGAGTTTTGTAAAAAAAACAAACAAACCAGTGTCCTGACTCATATCTACTTTTATCTCCCTCACAGCCATAACTGACCTGCTCACCCATCACCAGCGCCCCCGCGGCAGTTGGGATTTAGTGGACACAAGCGACTTCTAGAGATGCGCTTTGCAGTACTGCGCAGAGCATTAAAAGTGCATTCATGCTTGCATGTGCCCTTTGCTTGCATTACACAGCTAATGTAAATGAACTTGATTCCTGTTATGCCTCAGAGTAAGCACATGTGAGTCCAGTCAATCCCATAATGCATCAATTAAGCAAAGGTGATGGCTGTAAATGCAGACAAACAGCAGACCACCATGTTTTTTTTTCTATTTTCCTAAAATAAGCTATTGTAAAAGTGCACTACAAAGCAACTTTTTCTGAAAAACAAAGATTTCTGCAGTTTTTATCTTTTTCTTAAAACTGAGTATTGAACAAACAAACAAAGAGACATGCTGTGCAATGTAATTAAATATAAAGGGCACAATCTCACAACTGATGAATCCCATGGCATATACAAGAAGCTAACCTTCTCCACAATAGCCATACACTGCAGTAATTTGGTTCCTGCACCATTCAAAAATCAAACCTAATTGTTTTAAAAACCTTAAAATATGAATTACAACTAACTAGTGTTGAAATCATAGACAAGGCATAATAATTAGTTCATTCAACTGGTAAAAATCCCTACAGCAGGCAGTAATTGATGCCACAAAGTGAATGTCTTTGGAATTTGACCACTGGTCCAACAAAGTTAACACTATTTGAGGTGTACACCAGGTTGCTGACAGCTTGGCAGCTCCCATGACTTTAAATGAGTCACGGCACTGGCAACTTTTCCATTTTCATTTCTTATCAAAACCACAAGGCAAGGCTCTCAAACCCACCACCTACCCCGTGACACGTGTACTGATGAGGGTCAGGAGTCTAATTTTTGGACAAAGGGTGACAAAAATAAGCAATCAATAATAACCTGACCTCTCGGTGCACCTCTCTTATGTAAGATCAACCCAACAGGAATCAACACAACACTTTGGAAGAAACACATGCAGGCAAGCTGAGCAGCAAGAGATTACAACAACATCGGTTTAAGTTTTCTCAGCTGTGCCATACTGGTGTGCCAACTGAGATCGCCCATTAAGGAGCAATATTATGTAACTGTCGATGAACGAGACTCTTTACTGTAGAGCCACAGAGTATTCATCGTTGTTTGCATTTATACTTTACGATACTGCCAGTACGAGCGAAACTGAGCTAGTTAAGAAATACGTGAGCCTATAAAAGGAGCATCAGAGCTTCGCATTGGCAGAATCATAGATAACACATTAGCCAATTCTGCTTTATTTCACAGAGACATTATCCTTATGTAATGTAAACACAGTCTGGCACATTATTTTTTGTGTCTCTTTTAAAAGCTGCTTTTACCCCAAAGTAAACAAATTAAATTTCATTGTTTCTTTATAAAATGACAAATTAAGTATCTTAATCTAAATTTATAAGTGGACCAACTACAGTTGCTGTACTCTGCATCCCTGTAATCCTCAGTGTATTATTATATTTGCACAACAGTCCACTTTCTGGTTCTTTAAATGGTGTGCTTTGAGACATGTCCAGGTATGCTGTGGGACTTTGTGGTACATTATACAGCTACACAAGTGTTAGAAATCCTCAGCTTATTCTAGTACTCTGCATGCAGTCCTTTCCCCAGGAAAATAAAATCCTTAAAAGGAAGGAAACCCCTGTTTGTTCATAGAGTTACTGGGTTGTGGGAACAATGACATTACAGCTTGTTAGAGGTCCTTATCAACTGTGAGAAAGTCAGTAGATCAGGAAGGAAAAAAAAAAAAAAAAGTAAGATGACATATTCTTTCATAATTTACAATTTCTCATTGCAAAGTAAGTGCAGGTTTGATGAGATTAAGGTAGATAATGTGAAGAAGCAGCAGGAGAAGAAGAAAAAAAGTAGTATCAGCAGAAGAAGTTGCTTTCCAAACCTAAAAGAAGAGTGGATGACAAACAGGGAAAAATTCAAAGATGGACATTGCAGATTTTTTTTGTTGAATTTGGTGGAACCGTGATCCGAGTTATATGTAAGGAGAAACTTTTTTTTCCCCCTATTCGAACACTGGAATGGTCCTCCAATTTATCCATTTATTGAATGTGGTCTATTCTTGGTCGTAGTGTATGACTGAGCTATAATCATTCAGGTAAATTCCATTACACAGCACAAATCATTGCCTGAGTCCAAGTTTCAAGAGCATGTTTCTACAAGTTTTCACTCACATTCAAACACATTAGACTGAAGAGTTAAACATAACGTGAAAACACTTTATATGCAGTACGTTAAGAGCACTCAAGGTGTACATGTTATGACTTACTGTTTTAGAGTTTTATTTTGTTTTTGTCATAGTCATTTACAGATATTTATATATTTATAAGTAAATATTGGGTGAATAAGACTAGCTGTTACTAAGGTTTGTATTGAAGCCTGTGGAGATGGAGATGCTCAGTAGTCATCAGGCATATATGAACTGTTCAATTTAGTTCTATTTAGCCTACTGAAGGTTAGATGTCCACTCTGACTGAATAATTTGGGATAAAATGTACAAATATCCTTTTTAAAAAGCATGTATGGTCAGAATCCCTTTCATTAGAACGAGAAAACCCAGTTTAAGACCATCATTTTTGAGCATTTCTAGCTCAAAAATGATGACCATCACATACAATCAGTGTTGAAGAAACAGCATATTTATTATACGCTTCAGTCTAGTATCAGCAGCTGCTGAGGGTACAGACAGAAGTCTCGTAAATGTTTTAACAACTTCTGCTTCCACACCCCCCCCAAATTATTTCATCACAGACCAGCCCAAGGGTTTATCTGCTGATCAAAATCTCAGATTAGACTTCAGTGTTATGGTTTGCGTCTGTGGAAGTCAGGTTATAAAATCCGTTGTGTTTTTAGGGCAACTATGTAATCAGAAAAAGGCATCTGAAGTATTTCTGTCAGCGTCCAAGAGCACTCAAACACCACTAAAAATGTGATATTAACAAGACAAGAGCACTGGATAAAACAGGCTCAAGGCAGCTGAGTCCAGGACATAACACAAATTACATCTGACAGAACAGAGAACCAGATGACAGCTAAACACAACACAACAGCTAGCCTGTGTCTTACCTGAAACTATTCATGGCAATGACAAAAGCATTTGTTGTTAAGCAGTACAGGAGCGTTTTTCTCCTCACCATCAGTGGAAACATGTTTACCACAGAAGACCTCATTTACAGTAAACAGTGAGTGTCGTCTTGCTGGACAGAGAAACCCAAATTTCAGCAAATGGGATAATTTTGCTGATCCAGCCTTTTTTTCTTTTTTTTTTTAAACCCATCAACTCATTTAAAATAAAAAAGACCAAACACCTCAACATCTACTGTACCTCTTGGTCCTATGTGGCACTTTGCAGGCCATTTTCTATATATTATAGCTGCATGATCTTGATCAAAGGGCAGTGGCAAAAAAAGAAATAGATGTGGAACAACCGGTAGCGCTGGCTACTCCCACTGCTGGGTTTATGCTATTGTTGGTATTTAGCTTTTCCTCTTCCACAGAAGTCATAACAGACACAAGACGTCTTTGAAGTGAAGTGAAGTGAAGCCAGGTGTCAAAGACAATGACAATTGTCCACCTATAGCCTTTGTTTCCTGCTTAAACATTCTTTTCATCCCATCTCCTCATCACAATGACCATCGCTCATGCTCTTTGCAATTCAAGCAACCTTTTACAGTAATCAGCACTCTACTTATGGACTGCCAAGCATTTCAAAGAACTGCATGTCTCTTCACCTATGCAACCTAAAACAAACACAGCAACAGGAATTCTGCTTTAGGAGGATACGACCAATGTTCATTTCATATTTAACAAAGGCTCAATAGTGTTGTTTAACATAGCTTGACAGCTTGATGTCGTTGTAATGGTTCTATAGTTACTCAGGCATTCAATTTGCTGGAATCAGTCAGCAACAAAAATCAAAGTCAAAGGTGGCGAGCTACATGCTGTAAAGCATACTGAAAGGAGTGGTATAGAGACTTACTGTATGTTAGCAAATAAAACACAAAGCAATGAGAACGTTTGCTTTGATAAGATAACATGAGGGACTTCAAACCGAAACTGCAAGCCATTAAATTGTCAAACTCAGAACAATACAGAACGACAAACCAACAGTGCGTCACTCAACAAAAACCTCATAAGAGGTTTATCAGAAGACCGTCAACGGGTAATACGCCCTGATGTGGCAATACCGCAACAAAAATGAAGCCGCCACCTGTTTGAACTGGACTTATTATACTAATTTGGTCTACTAGTTAACCAAAAGAGGAAGCTGATCCTCACTTAATAATGACTGGAAATTAAACTGAATTCCTGTAAAACATCTTAATGACTGATCCCTGGCCTGATCCCCCCTTATAGAGGAGATCAGGCCTTTCCTGTAGCTTCCCCTAAAGTCAGGTACAGACCCCTTCAAATTAGTTTTCCAACACTCAACATCTTCTAAACCCATCTAAAAACTCATTTGTATACCTTGGCATTTAAACCAGACTGAGTATTGGCATTTGATTTCATTTGATCCATTTTTCTGTAACGTGTTGGGTTTTTTAAATAATTTTTGTTTTGTTTTTTTAAAAACACCAGGTATTTGTGTCTCCTCCTGAGATCAAATAAGAACTTCCCTTGTTAGGTGGATCTGAATAACTTTGGAACCACCAAGAAATGAAAAAAAAATCAAACCGCACCAGCCAAATTTCACAATAAGTGTATCACTGGTTATATTGTTATGTACCTTCTTAAGCAGAAGCATCAATTTCAGTTTATGGGTCTACATGCAGCCCAGAGTTATATGAAAGGAACTGGACCAGTAACTAACAGCTTTTTCAAAATACTGAAATAACACAGCATTTAAATGGGAAAACTGGAACAGTTAATGACTTTGCTACATCTTCCACACAAAACCATCCAGTGGGCCAAACTAGACCCTTTGGGGAGGACTGACTCCTCTGTCTTTAAGTCAGATGGCTCCTTTTAAAATAATAAATTATTTAATATTAGGCCCTTACTAAAATAAGATCAAACCTGGCTTTGAAAGACCCTCATATGGCAGCAGTTAGTGGTTATTTTAGTAACTGCTTAATAAGAACTTGTTTTAAGATGTACTGTGCTGACAATCCAAATATCAGTTTATAACTCTTCATAAACTTGGGGGGGGGGGGGGGGGGGGGGGGGGGTAAAAAATAAAACCTGTTTTATTTGAATAAAAGATGTTGGCCTGGTGTTCTTTCAAGAATGGAAAAACAGGTCACCCAACGACATTAAAACTTTACTGCCGCTAATCAGCCAGCTGATTCCGAACTTAGTCAGTGGCCACTTCCTGCCCCCCCCCCCCCCCCCCCCCCCCCCCCCCCCCCCGCCCGTGTTCTGTAACCACTAGTAACCAAAAACGTGCTAAACAAACTATAGTTATTCCCCCCCCCCCCCCCCCCCCCCCCCCCCCCCCCCCCCCCACACACACACACACACACACACGCACACTGAAAACGTGGTTTATTTTCTCTCCAGAACACTTTCTGGAAGCTAACTAATGTCAACAGACCAATCTGAGATATCCCAGCTGGACCCCTAACTTGTGAATCTCTCCCTCTGTATCGGTTTAACAGAAACTTCTAGAAAAGTCTTAAAGCGGAATGGGAATAGTTTTAGCCGTCTAAATTTCCAAAACAAATCCACTAATATAAATATATGTATATTTTAAAAAAACAAAACAAGACAGCAGCAATATTACACAAAAGCAGAAATCTCTCTATGGTAGTCTTAACTTTAATATCCACTGTAGACTATGCTGGCTAACGTTAGCGTTAGACTGGTATTTATAGCATCACTGGTACCAAATACAAGTTTATCATGCTGTCATAATTTACTGAATTTACTAAATAGTTTGTATAGACGGACTGTGTTTTTTTTTTTTTTTGTTTTGTTTTTTTCATTTTAGCCTGAGCTAACTCAAAATTTACGGCAGCGAGCAGGCAAAAAGGCAAGAAATCCACTCGTTATTCTCACACGCTAGCTTAACCATGGGGTAGTATCCTGGAAAACAGCCTCTCGGACACAAACGAAAACTATATTTCTGTATAAAAATAATCTTAATATATCCTAAATGATTCCAACATTAGCAGGGGACATACTGGGTGACTCCACCACAGCATCCCCACATGTACTAGATGTACTCGATGCGGCAACACACGACAAACGCTTTTCGCCGCTCTTTCTTTCTTTCTTTCGTTCAGCAAACTGAAGCCAAGCGGCCCTCTCACCTAGTTCATCTCGAGCCTACCTGAAAGAAGGAAATATCCGCCACAATAGCCACCCGATTGTAGCTGTTCCTCCTGTTTTCCTTGCCTGAGTACGGAAACTGTAACTGCAGCAGCAGCTGGTAGTGGCTTTCTTGGTAGCTGGTTGAGTGGCCGCTGATATGGCCTAGCCCACAATGCTGCTTTTAAGGACCGTCGGAAAAAACTCACATGTTTTACTGCGGATAAAGGTCAGTTTAAAGTTAATAATGGTGCAATATATTATATTTACAGATAAGAAAAATGGTGACAGCCTGTTTTTACCCTCCCTTATAAGAGGTTAACGTGAAAAAACCTTGAAAAAGTGGAGAGCGTCCCAGTTACCCTATAGCATCAAGGCCGTGCAGGGGCGCGTCCAGATGGGTGTCATGGGGTGGCCCCAGCCCAGGTTGCAATATGCCCCCACCCCTTTTGTTTTAGGGAATTAATTGCATTTGCTGGTATAACATTTCTACTTTTGCTGGCCTGTTTCTAAGTCTTGATAGTTTAAGTCAAAGTAAAACATTTTCAGGTTGTTGTACAGTGTAGCTTTTCACAAACTGTCTGTGTGAGGAAGAGTTCTCTAACTTATGACTTCAGACTCCAGAGTGATATGTGGATTTTTAATCTACATTGAGTCTTGCTGACAGAAAACTAGATCAGTGTTAAATAGAAATGAACATTTGTTACTTGCATTTTAAATTTTGTTTATCAGTTATTGTAAAGCTGTGTAATGTCTTATGTTTCCTCCACTGAAATAAATATTTCCTGACTGACAGAAAGAACTAAATTAAAATTCTGATTGAATAATTTCAGTTATTTTCTCAATTTTTTGTTATTTTCTCCAAAAACTTTGATTTAGTAAGTCAGAATTTTGAGATGCTTAACTAGATGCTTAAAAAGTTTGAGATAATAACCCAAATTCTAAATTATATATGGCAAAAAAAGTAGTTGTTTGTTTTGTTTAATTCAGGGTTTTTTTTTTTTCACTGGCAGAAATAAGCTTCCATATTGTGAATTTAAAACAATAAACAAATAATGTTTAAATATTTCATTACCAAAAATGTGAAATCTATCATCTGTACCTTATAGTATTAGTTTTGCCGATTAAAAAAAAAAACCCTGTGGATGAAAATAGCGAATGTAACAGTGCATGGATACATCTGTTTTCTTCCTCCCAGCCCTTTGTCAAAATTAAACTAAAACTTTGAAACCTAAAAGCTGAAATAGGCTGATTTTTATTTGTCTCATTTCCACAAACAGGTAGGTTTCAAAGTGGCCTTCATAGCATTATAACTTCTCTGTTTTGCACTTTATTGTTGTTGTTTTTTGGGGTTGTTTTTTTTTTTAAAGAACAGTTTTCTGTATTTTACTTTTATAAATTTCATAAGCACAAAGTAAAGCACCAAATTGTCTTAAAGAGAGGAAGAACAGTCAATGTGATAAACTATTTTAATTACAGGTATTACCAGTGTTAATTACTGATTGGTATTTCAATCCTTGTCTGCATGTCGAAGTATCATTGAGCAAGACAGTGAATCCCAAGTTGCCTCCCTTGTAAGTGTGTGAATTATAGGGCAAAAGGTGCTTGAACAAATGTGTGAATGAAGTTTTTAGTAAGATGGCAATTTGAGTGCTCAAATAGGGTAGACAATCACTATGTAAGCACAGGTCCACATAGAGGGGTGAAAGTGACCTTCAGTTTACACTTAACTTTGTTTCTCAGTGACAAATATTATTATTATCAACAGGATAACCTAAACTATTTATAAATGAGTAGGGGGAAAAATTTCTGCATTGTTGTAGCCATTTTGCCTTCTGAATGAGGGTAATCAGTCGAAACTGCCTTTGACGACTGCCATTGACAAGTGAGAGGATATTTACTAAAGGGTTTTGTTAGGTTAGATTTTCATTTGGGATCACTAGAAGCTATAGTTTTTTTTAACCAATTGAATAATTACTTAGAAATCTGCAGACATATCAGTATAAAAGAATGTGTGGAGGCAGCTGTAGACACAATAACTGGTGCCTGATATCGGTCACAGCCACCTGTTAGCTCAGTTCCTGCAAAACAAGCATTTTCTACGAAGAGTGGGATATGGCTCTTACCAGGGTCCATTCGTCTTCTATATGTTCAAGACATTCCTTAATACAATTCAAAGTGTTACACAGGTTACATTTCTCAAAAGCTAAACTAGCAAAAATATTTCCAAACGTAGACCCATTGTGTGATAGATGTAAACAGACTCCAGCTACTTCCCTATATGTTCTGGTCCTGTCCGAAAATTGCTCCCTTCTGGTTATCCTTTTTTGAAGTAATCTCTAAAGCCTATGCCTATAACATCTTGCCTTCCCCCTTGGTGGCTCATTGCCTTTTCGTCATTATTAGCAAGACACCTGATTTTATTTAAACGGAAGTCTACTACTGCTCCATCACACCACCACTGGATAAGGGATGTTATGCAAAATGGCAAGCTGGAAAAAATCAGATGTACTCTCAACTGATCCATCAGCAAATTCCACACAACATGGGACCCTCTGATAGCATACGTCAACAATCTACCTGGTCTGGAACTGTGAATGTTTTTGTCTGCCCTAGAACAGTCCTGTGAAAACAAATAAGAGGTGCACCTTTTTCTTCTTCTTTTTCTTCTTATCTTGGTGTTGTCTTTCTTTATGATTTGTGGGGATTGTTGTTTTTTGGTTATCTGTAAAATAATACGAATGTTCTGTATAATAATTGGAAAACTACAAATAAAGTGTTAAAAAACAAACAACAAAAAAGCATTTTCTCCCCACCAATTTTAACCACCAGATAAATGCACATTCTCATATAAAACTCTGTGTAATTCATATAAAACTACATCTATATATCCATTTTTTTGAGCACCCATCTAATTCAAAGTCACAGGGTGGCTGAAGTCTATACCAGGACACCAGTCTATCGCAGGGCTAATATGAGATTTCGTGCAGTAAACAATAAATAAATAAATAAAATGTAGGACAATGTTAAAGAACAGAAAATAAAATATTAACATTTACTGTTTAAAATGTTTAATTTCAGTGTATTTTTCATCACTGTCACTGTTGGTTTTCTTTTAGATCAGTTGCAATATAGATAATATTTGACAGACTGAGATTTAAAATGTTAAGAAGAGATAATACAACACAAGCACTTGACTCGTTGTCAACACATGATTGTTTGTGCCTCAGATTCAACAAGGTGCTGAAAACATTCCTCAGAGTTTTTGGTCCATGTCAACATGATAGCATTGACAGTTGCTGCAGAATTATTCGCTGCACATTCCTCAAGAGAATCTCTCGTTAGCCCATGTCCCACAGGTGCTCTGCTGGATTGCAATCTAAACTGTCGAGGTAATTTGAGCACAGTCAACCTACTGTTTTCCTTAAGAAACCAGTTTGAGATGATTTGAGCTTTGTGACGTGGTTTGTTATTCTGCTGGAAACCATTAAGAAGATGGGTACACTGCAGTCATGAAGGGATAAACATGGTCATCACCAGTACCAGGCAGGCTGTGGAGTTTAAAAGATGCTCAATTGCTACTAAGCGGCCCAAACTGTCCCAAGAACATGTCCCCCACACTTAAAGAAAAAAAAACTTTTCAACCTCAATAAACATGAATGCAACTAAAAGATATATAATTAAAGGTTTATTTATTCAAATAATCAATCATTAATGGAGATGCGCTTGGTATTAACTAAATGCACACTAATCAAATAATAATTTGACCAGATTCCATTAAATATAATGTATATATAAAAATTATAAATATAATATATAAATAAATTTGATACTGTACATGAATAACAAAAATATTAAAAAACTTACATGTAATAAAATAACTTAATGGCACAATTAAGCCACCAGTGGCCTGAATTGTTGATACAAAGCAGGATGGAGCCACACTCTTATCTTTACCCCCCCCACCCCAAAATGACCCTACCATCTGAATGTCACAACTAGGGTTGCCAACCGTCCCTTAAAAAACGGAATCGTCCCGTATTTAGAAACAAAAGTACACGTCCCGTATTGAGCTAATAAGGGACGCACTTTGTCCCGTAATACAGTGAGAATCAAAAGTAGTCTATAAGTTTTAATGTAATTAACGCTTTGTTTGAAAACATAATTCCCAGCCCCGCCCCTGCTTTGTGACCAATGAGCTGACAGCACACTTATGACAATTCGAGTATGACAATTCAGATTACCGCTCATCTCATTGGTTGAGGAAAGGTCGCTTGCGGAGAAAATACCGGAAGACAACAGATGACCACAACAAAAAGGGAAAATATTCCCAACAGGGAAACAAACGCCGACACTGCGGTGCAAGTCTCAGACGACAGTACACCTGAAGCTGGGCAAACACTGCGATTTTCAAACTGCACGATTGGCTCGCATGGGTTATAAGTTCGTAGGTCACGATGCAGGTCTCACACTATACCGCCCGATGCTCTGATGCGACCTGAGTCACACTGTGCCTCCATAAAATGAAGGTGATAACAGAAAATCTGTCGCTCGCTCTCCCTCTTTGTCTTTCACTCACACAGACACACACCACCATCAACTTTGCTAAATTACTAATGACAAACATGATCAGGCAGCTGTGATTGAGCAGCAATGTAAATCCAACTATTTTCACGGTTGTTGTGGTCGTGATAATTTGGTGATGCCACATCGAAAAGGCTCGGATGAGCTTTCCAAAGTTCTACAAGTTGTGCCTCCATCACTTGTGTCCAGATCACACGCTGCACAGCCGTGCTGCTCCGTCTTTTTCACCGACGTTTACGTGTTTGCGCGTGAGCAGTGTGAGCAGCTGCGGTGACACCCTCACGAGCGATTGATGATCGGGAGCTGGTCGCGAGGTGTTAATCACTTCTCGTTACCCCACATATACTACACGATGCACGATGAAGGCCAAAATCGGGCCGATCACCAAATTGGTCGCACGACTCAAAAATCGGCTCAAAATGGGCCAAAAATCGCACAGTGTGAGCCCAGCATTAGACCAGCAATGTTTGTTCCTCTCAGAGAAAGAAAAAAGGCTGCAAAAGTACAGGGAAGAATGGGAAAAGGAAAACACCTATAAAGCGCACTGCACTGTGTGCCGGCGCACTTTTTCCATAGGTATGCTTCTAATGGTGGGCACATGAAGAACATGCTCGGGGAACCCTTAACCAATTTTTGTCCACCAGGCCACGGCAGAAGCAGATATGGTATGTAAACACTGGTTTGTTTGTTTTTAAACCCTCTGGTTAAGGTTAAAATGGTCACGTGCAGTGAATATCAGCCCTATGTGGCCAGAAGTGTGATAATATAATTTATTTTGTGTAATAAACAACTGCAATGATAGATGATTACAACAAATAGATGAGTAATAAATAAAAGTAATACATAGATGAATAATGATGATGAGTTAAGATGCATAATCATGGGAACAAGTGGGTTTACAAACGGGAGCAAAAGCTGAAATAATGCCTCTACTGAAGCCAATTGCACTAAATGCACTAAATGTGCACTGTTACAAGAATATTTTTCTTTCTATTGTTTTCTATTAATTTATATAATTTTAAATTAAGCAGGACAGAGTTCTTTTAAAGAAAGATTTACTTTTATTCTCAAAAGTTAAGCATGACAGGCTTCTGTTTAAGAAAGAGACCTGTTTTATTGTGTTAATGTTGTCATTTTGAGCTAAAAATAAATGGCTAAATGATTTTTGTTTCCCATGTGTTGATATCACAAAGAATACGCATCTACTTAAATCAAATTCAAGTCAAATGGTTAAAAAAATAATTTCACACACAAAAAAAGAGCTAAAAAATTCACCACACTGGGAAGAGTGAAAACAACTGGGTCGCCCGGCCCTGGCCACGAGGTGTCCCTTATTTATTTCTCAGGGAGTTGGCAACCCTAGTCACAACAGAAACTGAGACTCCATAAGCTCGAGGCAACATTTTTCCATTTCATATATCGTCCACTTTTGGTGAGCCTGTGTGAACTGTAGCTGTGAACTGTCCTGTTCTTGACAGCTTCAGCCCACGGTGTGGTCTTGGTGCTGCTGAAGCCCATCTGCTTTAAGCCTTGACATGTTGTGCTTTCAAAGATGGTCTTCTGCATACCTTGGTTGAAATGAATACCTTTCTTCCCCTGTCTGTTCAGTTCATTTCAATTTAATGTTAGTTATATGGCGCCAAATCACAACAACAGTTTCCTTAATACAAAGAAAACAGAGAGAACCCCAACAATCATATAACCCCTGTGAGCAATTGTTTTGGCGACAGTGGTAAGGAAAACATTTTCCAAAATATTTTAACAGGAAGAAACCTCCAGCAGGGAGGGTCGTCATGTGCCGCGAGCCGTTGGGGTGAGGGGAGGAAGACAGGATGTTGTGGAGATCTAGATCTGGGATCTGACAAAAACTAAAACTATCATTAAAACTCACTTTATTTTTATTCAATTTAGTTTTTATATTAATGTTTTAATCATTGAAACGTTGGAATTTGAAAAGTCTGTCGTTTGTTTTTATTTCATGTTTTATGGTAATTCTGATGGTACTCGTTTCACCGAGGGACACCTGAAAGCAGCACGTCATTGAGCGTGGACAGCAGCGTCGTTGCGGTGACCTGCTCACACATCCGCGATGACACCCAACACCAGACCCCGTCTTTGCTGTTCACGCGCGCACAGTGGATGAAACGAGGCTGTCACGTGCCTCGCATATCCCCTAACAAACCTGGAAACGTGCCGGATCATAAGAAGCGCTTTCACACGGCATTCAGGGAGCAAAACAATCAGACAAACGGCTTTTTGCGCCATCTGTCGTGCGCACGAGAAACATACGACCTGTGTCTGTTGTAATTATAAGCCTGATCCAAAACCATAGAGAGCGGAGGGACAGGTTTCCATGTAAGCTCACCCGTTTTCTCTGCAATGAGAAGAGGAAACCCACTACACTAGCAGTGTTATAGTGGGACTTTTAATTGTAAATAATTCTCAGTATCACGCCTCTGCACAGGTGTAAGAGTTGGGCTGAATTTGATATACTGAAAAAGGCTTAGTGAGCCAGGGCCTAGTTTATATTATACGATATTATAAGACTGTTTATAAGATATTATAAAACTGTTTGATCAAAACTGTCAAATGTAACCAGAAGAAAAGGCTCAGACTCAATTTTGAGCTTATTTTCAACACTAAATCTCAATGAAATAAGAAGGTAAAGTTCTCACATTTGTATACTGGCATTCAATATTTATTTATTTATTTTAAAAAGATGATCTCCCCTTGGGTCACACTTTAGAAATGTAGGATATACACAGAAGACATATCTGAGGAACTGATAAGCAGTGAGCTGAACTCATCCTAACCCAAAGAAGTCAAATAAAGCAGGGCGGGTTATTGCAGTTTCAAACCGAAGTGAGGCTGAAATTACAGGCCTGCATTGATTTTAAATGGAAGATGAAGGTCGTTTTTGCAGTAAAAGCTGGCCGGAGCTCTTGCCAGCAAAGGAAGACCCAATGAAAATGACAGATAGCTATTAATTATACTGGGCATTAAGGGCAGTCTGGATTTAATTAGACCCATTGAGTGGGAGGAATCACAGCAAAAATAGATATCATGCATAGGTCAGTGCTTTTCCATACTTTGAAAGTCTTCACTTAAGACTTTATTTTCTCGCCTTTCTGTGATCGCTGTGGCTGAATTTGACGTGGTAACAAAGTAGGGCGACAACAAGAATGAGACTTAAAAATCGATCAGATTTAATTTAAACTGCAGCCAAAAGGTTTCAACCACAACTCACATAAGCTTGGGCTGATCAGTCTTCATGTCTAGACAGGCAGAAAGGCAGCACAGGCACTCCCTGTCCTGATGTACTGCTATGCCAAAGCCACTGAAATCATATTTCCTTCACAGGCTTCAGTGCCAGGAGAGCCATATTCATAAAAACAAATGAATTCATTGCTTTGATATTTCTGTTATTGGTTCGTGACCTTGAAAGGCTTCCAGAGGATCTTCAGGTGTTTTCAAAGTCGTTTCCATGCAGCACTAAAGGTTGACCACCAGGTGGCAATCTGCTACAAGAAATATGTTAGCAGAGACTTAACTAAGATCTTTTAATCCACAACCTGGAGCTATGTCCCAGTTTTTTTGGTCAGAGTGCTCAGTAAATGGCCAATTTAAACCTCAGGTTTGCTTCCATGTTAATTAAAATCCATGTTTTCATGCCAGCTTCGCAGGGACACTCACTTTGGTATCTTTTTTTGGAAAGCAGGCTACAATCCCACCCCCCTCAAAACGCCCTCAAGTGATTTTTTTGATGCTTCCTCGCTCCGCTGCAAGATAAACAAGCCTAAAAGCTTCAATTAGCCCTTAAAAATCCTATGAGCAAGCTCAAGTAGCATACGCAGTGAAGATGATTCACAACATCCTGCATTAACTTTGTCAGTTATAATCCATCACTTGGTAATAGTCTTAAATAAATCTCATAGTAATTGAGATGAATCCCTCATTTCAATGACAAGTCTGGTTTTTAAGACCCAATTACCACTTTGAGTTCTCTGGCCCAGAGGATGTGCGGCGTATGAGAAGAGGGGGGCAGCGAGCTGGCTGCTTTCGCGGAGAAGCGAGGATGGAGAGATGGACTCGGTCCAAATAGGGATGGATATCTTCCTCAGGGGCTGCACTGCATTAGAGGCCAGGTAGATTTATGACAAACGCACACAATCTTAATTTGTGCTCGGCCCGATAATGCATCTCAAGGCCAGAATAGTTCTGCTCAGTGTTTCTTAACTGGATGTTTCTTTAATTATATGTCAGAGGCCATAAAACTCAAGAGGAGATTTTCCCACAAAGCACTGTTTTATGTCTCGGTCATTACTGTAAATTACAAGTAACAAGAAAATATGGAGGGAAAAAATCAAAAAGAAAAGAAAAGTGGGTTTATTTGTTTCCATACACTCTTATTTTTTTTTCAGCCTGTTGGTACACTGATCATCTGTAAGCCTCATCAAACATGACACAGTTGCTGCTTCCCCCCACTAAAAAGCAAACTTGCAGGAGGAAGGAGAGTGGGGCGGGGTCGTTCATCTTAAAGCAGACGTGTGTGAAAACAGAAACTCGTAACGCGAAAAGGAGAGAGGAAAAACAAACCTGTACAAATACTGAATAGATGAATAATACAAGAGCAGCTGTAAACATATACATATTCACACAAAAAAAAAAACAACCTTCAGTGCTCCCCTCCCCAAACATCCAGCAAGACAAGTCATTTCTATTCTTCAGATGGCGTGTGCACACTTACTGTATCGTTATCAGACACGACGGTTAATACTAGGAATAATAACAATTCGAGAAATCACAAAAACCTGCAGGTTCACCGACCTCTACGTGAAAATTCATGACGGCTGTACACAAAAGCTCCTCCTGCCTCCGCAGCCCTTGGCTTTACAGTCCTGCCCACTCTGTCCCCCCAGTCTGTTGTTATATTGCCTTTTTTTGTTTCAACATGATGCCGCTTAATCTTTGGTGAAAACATTTCTCCATTCAGTTACACATTTGTTTGTTTTTTTGTTTTTTTTTAATGTATGCACAAAATACCTTCTGCAAAATTTAACTAAGCTGCTGATCTGTCTGAAGAATAAGAAGGGATTCAACATTTCAAATGATTTAAAAGCACCCTTCTTTCAGTCTGTGGGGGAGCATTTCCTCACCATCGGCTTGGCACGCACGCACACACACAAACAGTAAAATCAGTCAGTGCATGGTTTGCTTTCCCTCGTCTATTTTCAGTCTTTCACCCCAAAGCCACTTTTGTGGCGTCCATGTCTGGAGGCACAGCTCAGCTCAGCTCAGCTCGAACCCGGAGGATGACTCGATGGCGTACAGCAGCTTGTTCCTCATCAGGTGCTGGTCGCAGAACTCGGGGAGCTTGAGCAGGTTCATGCAGGTGCTGGCGGTGGGCAGGCGATCCAGGTCAGTCCCTCCGTTGTGGATGCAGAAGGCCGGGTAAAGCTCCTGTTTATGAGTGAAGGGCTTCGATTAGAAACTGATAGAGAAAAATCTCTACATCCCCGAGGCGTTTAAGAACCATGGAAATTAAAAAGAAAAGAAAAATGAGGCGACAAGCAACACGTGTCCGTAATGATCCCAATTTCAAAACCAATTCAGATTAAGCAATAACTGTCAACTTCCACAAGGGGATAAATGTTAAAAGAGAGACATTAAGTGCTAAGCTAATATAGTGGAAGTATAAATTGAGGAAATAATCTTAGTGCTTGAAAGGTACCGAGTGGGGAAATCAGCCCACGGTTTGACCCTTGGATGAGATGCTGGAGGAATGGTCATTTCATGTTGTCTAGCTGGCATTTTTTTAAATCAAGCCTCTCGCCGATGAGGCCACCTCATCCGTAGGCGGTGACACGGACCGTTTCCATCACTGGCCGGGCCAACGCACCAGCTACTCCGCCCTGATTTCATCCTGCTTTTTAAAGTTAGCATAGATGGCTCAGCGGCCACACTTGCCCGATTAAATGGCTCTTTAGGGGTTTGGCCATAATGACCCCATTTTTCTGACAATTACCGTATTAAACTATCGTTGCTTATTGAGAAAGTGTCATTACCGCAGGCATCATTTTGGGGGGGAAAAATGGAGAGTTTCCATCATCTTTTTTAAACGGCTTCTCCTGACAGAGCTATTTCTCCTCTAATGAATCCTGGGCCGAATCACGACAGCTAATTAAAGCTTAGCTGGCTTGAGCTGAGGGCCGGGTCAGGGGCCGCTTCCCTACGAATTACCGCCTTCTGCAGCCCAGAGACGAGCGGAGGTGGGAGGAGCGGAGTCATATTTATCAATGGTGGAGTGAAGGCAACACTCAAACACAGAGAGGAGGAGAGCGTTGCTCCCCACAGCGCAAAAATCAAGTTTTCTTAACTGATGACAATAACAAGGAGTACTAAAACCAATCATATCATGATTACACCTTCTGGTTTGACAAAGTATGACATAAAAATTGTTTAATGGCTCAGAGTAACACTTTCTCCTTTTTTCTCCTATCTCAAACTACTTAAGTGTCCCACAAATCAAGTCAGTGAGAAAGCGAAACAGCTTCCAATTAGGAAATCATTTCAGAAATAGGAGGTTAGCGGTAATGATTCAGCAAACGGTCTTCCGAAGTAGATGGATGGAGTTTCCTTGCATATTAATCTCGCAGAAAACTGCTGCTTTCCGCTCCGTCGCGCAAAGTTGAAAAGTTCAAGAGGCTACCAAGTTCTGAGCGGCAATATTTGACCAGCCAAGGTTTTTCCAGCCAAGCCCACGCATGTGAAGCTGCAGACAGACTTCTTCTGCAGAGGAAGGTCATGAACTATAAAACAACAGTGGACGTGGTGATAAGACTCGGGTCTTATCGCCAGCTAATTTGAAAACGATCATTTTCTAAGCTGTTATCAGTCTGGGCATTTTCATTACAAGCCCATTAAAGAGGGAACACTCCCTTCTGTTGAGGATGGAGAACCAGAGGATAATGGTGGGCAAAGCAAGTGCAGAGAGAAGAAGCGGGGGGGGGGGGGGGGGGGGGGGGGGCATCACCTTGAAGCCCAGCAGCGGTGGTCTGGAGCAGCTGGTGACAAACTTCAGCAACTTGCGCTTTTCTTCATCTGTGAACCCTTCGACCACCTCCCAGAAGATCTGGATGACGGGGTGAGTGGCTGAATACCCGCCTGAAGATGACGATGACGGTGTAAAGTTAGAACGGAATGAAATTTCTCAGTTCTATAAATGAGAATTTGCAGAAAACACAAAATGCAGAAAAAACAACCACAAGAAAATAAAGCACTTTGTACCTACCTGAGTAGTTTGTAAAGTTTTTTAGGTCATCGAGACAAATTGGCACATGAGCCCCAGATATCAGAACCTTTAAGATGTATAAAGCATATTTTTAGCTTCTTTAACACATTTTATGTTTCTTCAGGTTCAGTTATTTATGTCACGTGTAGAATACCTGAATCTCCTGCTGGTCAAACATGCGCAGCCACTCCAGGTTGACCACATTGGCCAGACCCTGTCTGAAGGCCAGGCAATGAGGCCTGATCTGCTTGTTGAGCCTGTAGTCAGCCACCAGATGGATGTAGGCTATTCGGTTTGCCGTGGTCACAGGAATATCTTTGCCTCCAGGCTTCAGCTCAACCACCTGCATCAGAAGGCACACGAGGTATTTACACGGTTCTTTCACAGTTCTTCAGTTTCTCTTTAAAGTTCTTCAGTTGCGAGGTGACCGTTCGAGTATTTATTTGCAGCATGCAGGATTTCATTCAATAACACGGTCATTAAAATAGTTTCAGCGGCACTCTGATTAAAGGTAAGGCTCTCTCCATGCAACTGTGAGGAGAAGTGCACTTCAGTGTTTCCAAATATAGCCTGACTACTGAACATCTGGTCCAATACAATTTGGCCCAGTGTTCTCTTTTCATTAGCTTTAGAGCAGTTAGCACTTGATAAGATGTGCTCGTCTCAGTTCATAAAGCTGGCAGTGCGATGACATCATAGCATCGGGAGGAGTAAGAAAAAAAAGAAAGAAGTAATGTTCATCTTTTTCCAACGCTGTCTTGGGATATGAGATTTTGTGTTTAGACAATTAAATTACTCACATGTATAAACGTGACTTCAGAAACTTTATTTCCTTTTTCTTTTACTCCAATAAATTGATTACAGGGGTTTAAAAAATACTCACTGCCTTTGTTGCTACTGCATTTCCTGTAAATACTGCAACACTGCACCACGTGGCAAGGTGAAAAGTTTTAATCAGGACGATCCACACAGCGGATTAAATCTCATCTCAAGGTACTGCAGGACTGGGTTTGCATTAATTTTCCTAATTTTAGTCAGTGTGTTACTTGCAGCAGGCCAAAATATGGATAACCACCTTTCTGTGTCTTTCTACCTAAAGTGCCAGTTATCAGCTCAGACTCTTCCGGATGAAGAAAAATATGAACTTGCACTGATTTCCAGCATCTCTGTCACAGATAGCTCGACTAAAATGAGCTCAACATCCTCGTTTTGCAGTGAACAACTTTCAGCTGCCACGTTGGATCAGGTTGTCATGCTGGAACCAGTTCCCTTTCTGTTTGTTATTTTTCTCAGAAACCTCCAACACGTGGCAAACAGGAACGCCGCTTTTAACAATGGTCGTATGCAGACGGTCACAAAAACTGACCGATAAACACTTTACAGGATATTTGTTTAACTAAAATAAAAACTATTGTCTGAAACTGCAGCGGTGATGAATCAGCACCTCTGACGCATTCTTAACAAAAACTGATCGATAAGCTTCACAAAGGCGTTCAGTGCCGCAATACTAGGCAGACCGCACTATAATGTAAGCGGTTTTTCTTGTGGTTTTTTGTGTTATTTTTCAGCTTCTACCTTTGCACTGCATGTGGTCTAACTTAAAGTTAATCATTTTCTGTCTTTTTCTCACTCACAGTGGATTCTGATTATGTGCTAATGTAAGAGAATTACTATTGTTATCTTGCTTGCTTTGGCTATCTCACGAGGGCAAATGCAGGGCAGACTGCTCCCGGGTGTGTGCCTAATCTTTCACAAATTGTTTTCCCTGTCGTGTTTGCGACCAGGAGGGCTGTACCGTGACTCAACCATTTCAGGTGTTTGAGAAGAGCTAATAAGACGCGCTAAGGCCCTGAGTAAACAGGAGCTCCGTGCAGAGTGCAGGTCTGGGCTTAGGTGTCTCAGAGTGATGGCGGTTGTTCATCTCCGGAGCCTTGAGCTTTGGAGGGGGCGTGCTTAAGAGCAGCTAGCTGCTTCTGTCAGGCGTGTTGTGAGGTAATTTCTCGGGGAAAGGCAGGTGGAACGGTCAACAGAGCTGCTGTGTTCGCTGCACCGCAGCAGGGCTTAGGGTGACAGCGGTGACGTGCTTTATCTCTCTCAGAGCTGAAAAGTGGTACATTATGAGGGAAATGAATTATTAACGCCACAAAGAGAAACCAAACAGGAGGAAGGAGAGACGGCTAAGCATGACCAGGATACAAAGAGATGGAAAAAAAAAGTACACGTGAATCATTTATCCAACTAAATCCCACCCTGTCCCCAACCCCGGTCACCTGAGCTTCTCCCAGATCGTTGTTGACCACGGTGAAGTTAAGGCCCAGCTCTTCCACGTCACCCTCGTAGCTTTTGAGGAAGAGCAGGTTGCGATACATCTCTGGGTCCAGGGAGGCCAGGTGGTGAATGTCCACATCTGCGCTGGTTCCAAGAAGCTTGGACAGGAAGAAACTCGCAAAGGGCAATTCCACCAGCATGTTTTCATAAAGCGCCTGCGGGAAAATGTTGATGTTAATCCCTTAAAGCCTGCATCAAGAAATAATTTGCCACGAAATTCTGTTTTGTTTTGGGTTTTTTTAATTGAGGGTTTAAACCTTCTGACAAAAACTCAAAATTGATTTGTATAATATTTTCTGCATTCAGCATAAAATCTACCTTTACCGCACCAAATCCATTCAAGATTAGCAGTAAGCAACATCTCATTAAGGCAACTTTTAATACAGGGAGTTGATTCTAAATTTGATTCCAATTAAAATGTATTTCTCTGTATCAATCGTGCCCTCCCTCAGAGTTTGTATTTGTCCAACCAGAGAAGCCAAATATATTCAAACTACAGTCCAGGTGAACGGGAACACTGTACCGTTTGGAAAACCAACCAAATACGTCGCCTCCTAAATTATTCAGCAGCGGACAGGTCCAAAGCAGATGTGATAAGGCCCTATCCACAATAAAGGTGGGCATTTTATCATGAGAGTCTTCGGAGATTTACTCACTTTTAGAGGCAACCTCAAGTGGCCATTTTTTCTTTTTGGCTTTTTTCAGCCTTTTTGTTTTTTAGTTTCATTGCATCAAACACCACAATTAAATAACTAAGAGCCTGCTTCCAGCAGCAACCAAAATGCTAGTAAGCACATATTAAAGAACAAAAATAATAATAAAATATCACATTTGCCTGAAATTCCCAACAATGAACGAAGTGATAGAGACTTAATCTGATCACATCTGAAAATGCACAAAACAACCTACCGCAAACACACACGCTTCTGCTTCACCGGACTCAAACTTTATAAATGCCAATTCTCACCTTGACCTTAAATGCCATTAAGTACCACAGCCGGGCAGGTGACTCATAAAACGAAAAGCTAATGTACTTGAATAGTCCGAAAAAGAGCCCATTGGAGACATTAAAATATACAGGTCTTTATAAATGATTGCGCTAAAAACCCTGACCGCATCAGCTAAATGGATTATAAATCTAGAGGATTTCCATAATGCATGCATCTTAAACACACACACACGCAAGCATAAATCACGGCTATTTTCTAAACACAGGTTAATTGTGCAACTCCAAACATTGTCTATTTTTTATGCAAAATAATCCACTTAGCATTTCTCTCGTGGCCGCGACTCATTTCAGACCATATGCGCGGTGTGGCCCCTTGAAACCTATCAATAACACTTGTGCTGGGAAGAGGCAGCATTAAGTATATGGAAAAAACCTGTAGCCTTATTTTTTTTTCAATGCCATTTACTTTATTTATGAGTGTTTATTGCCAGAAATTGTGCCAAAATGACTTGGGCTGGAAAGAATTAATTATTATGGCCCAGGCCCTTTTAATATAAGTGAGTGCAGTGGCAACGCAATTAAAGCAGATCGCGGCACCATCAGGTGGAATAAATGCCAACAACATTGCAGGTGCATTCTGTTAGCTGCCAAATAAACTCCTTAATTTACAACATTAAAAATCAATAAAATTATAATGCCTTCCAAACGCATCTCTATCAATCAGCAGTGCAGAACTATCAGTCAGACAGGAGACTGTGCAGAGAGCTGGTGTTTGGGTAGGATCAAAGCAGTTCACAAAGAGAAAAGGCCACTGCCGAAGAGGCTGGAAGAGAATCTTGATATTTGGACAAAAGCATGCTCCCATCTAGATTAAACGCAACTTTTTAATCTTTAGGTTGAAGCGATGCCACCGCAGCAGCAAAGTAACCTGTTTTCATGTTTTCCCATTTGTGGCTTAAATCTTTCAGCTTGTCAGCTGGGTGGACAAGTGAGGAAGAAGGATGATGGCCGGCCTCTATTCTGATGTTCAATCCACTTTCAGTGAGTACCCCCAGACAAGCCACTCCTGCCTGTAATACATCACCTCCACAACAATGGCACGCCTCGGACATTAATTAACAATATTAATCTCCTGTGTCCTTTGAGCCGCGCCGTGCACTGTGCACACTGCAGCAGCGGTGATGCAATCCCAATCTATATAAACGGTTGCCTTTTATCCAGGCAATAACGGCACTAAACAAATATCAATACACCTCTCAAGTGGCCACTCAAACGTCCATTTTTATGGAGAAAGAGGAACTTAAGGTAAGGTTAATTGAAAGTCAAATTCAAATTAATTTCCCACCGCCTAATTGCCTGAACCATTAGCTCTGGGGAGCACAATGTTGCAAGACGTAGGGGTGGGGAGCTTGTAACTGCTGATTGATCATGTCTCACTTCCACAGAATGCAGAGAAGAAGAAGAAAGGAGAGGAGAGGAGAGGAGAGGAGAGGAGAGGAGAGGAGAGGAGAGGAGAGGAGAGGAGAGGAGAGGGGGGTGGGGGTTCAGAGCTCTGATAAGTGGACTGGACCATCCAGGGCCGAGCAAGAGAGAAGAGACCTGGATGTTCCTGACTGTAAAAGAGATCAAAATGCTATTACCACATGCTTTGAACGCTTATTTATGTCCTGTCTCTGACGAGCTGCTGATTTAGTGCCAACCAAATGTGATCACTACACAAACAAGAGGTAGGAATCATCGGCTAATGGAAGATCTAATTGAGAGGCGACCGCTTGTCATGAGGTAATTCTTCTCCAGACTGAACAACGCACACCCCTGAAGGAGGCATCTTTATAAACAATCACCACCACATGCATTAAGGATGATTTAGAAACATTAGGCTCTAATAAATAGTGCCATCAGGCAAGGAAAGGGGCAGAAAAACAATGCTATCAACAGATTACGCAAACTGCTAATTAATGAAAATAAAGCCTGCGCAAGTGCCAGATTTAAGTTCTTGACAAACTCCTCCATTATTTAGGTTAATATTTCTTAGAGTTTTACTTTGGAGGCTCACCTTTCCGAGGATCCTGCCTAAGAAGTAGTAGTGTCTGGTGAACGAGTCTCCCACCAGCATCTCTGCAGCGGGGCTGGGGTACAGCAGGCCCTCGTTGGTCGTCTTGAAGAAGCCCTGGTTGGGGTTGAAGCCCGATTTGAGGAGCTCATTGAGGAACTCGCGAAAGATCCCACCTCCGTCGATTCCCGCCTCATCCAGACCGTGAGCGTTCAGCAGGTGCACTCTGATCCTCTTCTTTAGGTCCGGTTCTTAAAAAAAAGAAAGAAAAAAGACACGGAACATCAGGAAGATTTCATCAAGGTACAACAAGAATAAATATTAAAGACGCTCTCTGATAACATTCATGGTCACAATAAACTGAATTTATTTTCCCTCCATAAATGTCACCAACATCCTCCTGAAGATCTCAGAGATTTTTTATTCTTCACTTCACATTACTTTTTATAGTAATTTCCAGCAGGGAAATTAATTGAGACACACTGCCAGTATCTTCAGTCTAACAGTTAATGGTCATGTTGTCAGTTTTTATGATCACAAACCTATTTCCTACCATGAAATTGAGAGAACAGCATATAAACGGAGGTTTTCACAACAAAGCTAGCTGCTAGCTTTAAAACAATAGTTTTAGCTTAAAGGCATATAAGGAAACAAACCATTTCCTGTGATATAAGCAGTGTGAGATTGTTATAATTCAGGACAAAACTGAACTCTTGCATCATTACTTTAAAGTTCGGTTTGACCTTGGTTACTCTTGGAAGTTAGAAGACTGAGTTTCTTGTAACTCTTTGGCAGCCCTGTGGATCAGCAGTCACAACATACTGCGTTTTACATCACGTGTACACTGCATTCAGTATTTCTAATCATAAAAAATACACTTTCATATGTTTTTTAAAGCTTAAAATCATCTGTTGTCAGATTTTTCCCCCAATTGAACAAACCTCGCTGACTTATTTTCTAAGTGCTTTTATGAGCTAACAAATGAAATGTGACTGTGTTTACTAAACATGCCCTTCCTGGTAATCAGCTGGATGACCCCCATTGTTTTAAATACCCCTATATTTATGTAGTTTTATTTTGTTCTAAGCAGGAAATCAGTTTTGCAAGTAAAAATATAAACTGTTGTGAATAGAAACAATTAAATGCATATAAAAAAACAGTGATTAACACATCAAAGTAATCTATGCCTCACAGCAAAGGAGACGAAATGAGCGGAGAGGCCCAACAACTTGTAAAAGTTAAGATCAAAGTCCAGATTTTTAGGCCATTTTGACAGAATCACATTAGTGGAGGTTTGCAAACATTCACTTACATAACTTCCTCTACCTTCTTCCTAACTTTCGCCCTCAGTGACCTTTGAGTAACCCTGTGAAACCATTTACACAGTGACTAAATTATTTCACACTCAGTGCAGCTGACAGGAAATATTCCTGTTCCATTTTGATGTCACCTTTATGACATAAAACTTGAACATTTTATCGAGCTGACTGGTTCTATTTTTTTTAAATAATTAATAAAATTGCAATTATTTTGACTTGTTATTATTATCCATCTATTAAATATTAAAAGGTTCCTTTAGAGGGTTGAACTTATTTTCCCATCAGAAAATGTAAAAACAGTATTAACGTATACACTTGCCACCCACTGTTAGGGAAACTGTTCATTAATCCAAATATTTAATCAGCCAATCACAAGGCAGCAAATCAATACGTTTAGCCACATATGGTCGAGACGACCAGCTGATGTTCAAACTGATTGTCAGAGGAAAGATAATTTAAGTAATTTTTAGCATGGTGGTTGGTGCCAGACGGGCTTTTCTGAGTATTTTTAAAAACTGCTGATCTGATGGGGTTTTCCACACACAGTCATCTGTAGATTTTAAAGAGAATGATCCAAAAAAAGAGACAATATCCAGTGAGCAGTAATTATCTGCATGAAAATGCCTTGATGAGGTCAAAGTTCAAAGGAGAATGGTCATGCTGCTTCAGGCAGACACAAATAACCACTCATTACAGCCACGGTAGAAGAAGAGCATCTCTGAACACACAACACACTGAAATTTACAGTAGGTGGGCTCCAGCAGCAGAAGATCACACCAGGTGCCACTGCAGCTGTTTTCTGTCCACTAAGAAAGAGAAACTGAGGCTACAATTTGCATGGGTTTAGTATCGTGGATATGAAGCCGACAAATCTACAGCCACTGTGCGATATGGAAACATGTCAACATGGACCAAAATCTCAGAGGAATGTTTCCAGCATCTTTTTTGAATCAGTGCCGCAAAAAATTAAAGCATTTCTGAAGGCAACCCAGTACAAGCAAGGTGTACCTAATGAAGTGGACATTAGGTGTATACAAGTCTGAAGTGCTGTGCTTTTTAATCCAACAAACATATTTTGCACTAAAGCACTTTCTTGACCTGCAAAATATTATAATCAAATTCTGTAAAAGGTCATCTTTCAGAATAATTAATGTATGGCAATAAATCAAGACAGCTATAACGTATATACACACATGAATGATATAGATCATGTCTTTAGCCCAGGTTACTACTCTTTTTAATCAGATTGCTCCCTCTCGAGCACCCTTTCAAATTCAAACACAAAAGAGGTGACTTAAAATAATTGATTCTGCTTTTATGCGCTCCATTATAATAATCGCGACCACAATTACGGCTTTACTGAAATTCAATACTCTGCACAGGAGGAGAGTCAACCTTCATCTTTGCTGCTAACCAAAACCTTGATCCTTGATATTAAGATTTTAATGGAGCATAACAAGAGTTTTGGGAATATTATCAGCATTTACTACAGAATGTCGCCTCATTTCTTTTGCTCGGAATGACGCAGCTGTACGTTTTCTATGGTGTAATGTGCTATGATGTACTCGCTTCACATTGTTTACCCACAAAATAATGCACGTATTACAGTTTTCTTTTATTGAAACTGTAACGCGCGTGCAGTACCGTTTTCTGGAGAGAGTTTGTCGTAGGCGTCTTCATATATGTAGTTGCGCCTGATGGTGACATTGATGCCGTCGGGGAACGGGCCGTCCCCCTGCACATCTCGCTTGTCGGCGAAGATTAACCTCTGGAAGATCTACAAGACAGACATGAACCCGGTGACAGGGTCAGTGACAAATCCTGGGAGTTATAAAATGTTTAATCCTGCTAATAATTTTGACTGCATTTCGATTGGGAGCTTTAGATTTTGAACATACAAACACAAACAATTCCTAAAAGCAAAGCACTGCTAACCAATGATGGGTAAAATCCAAATATGTAACTGGATGACTGAAACAAATGGATTTTTGCTTCTCTACTTTCACCTCCAATCAATAAAAAAATATGAATGTAGCTACAAAGACATAAAGCGCTGCACTTGAGTTGTTACTACAGTGTTAAATACTTACTGGCAATCTTTAATATTCTCAAAATAACCAGCAAATTTAATAGCATTATATGTATACTATATAAAGGCAATCACTATAATACAACACTCAAAGCCTTATGGTGCAGCTGAGTATGGAGCAGCGGTGCAGTACCTTCACTCGCTCCTCGAAGGGCACCACAAATGGGAGCTCGGTGAGGATGGCCAGATGTCTTTCCTCGGACACAGACAGCTGTGGAGGCTCTAAACCAACTAAAAAAAACAACAAAAAACCCCCCACAGTGTTCGATATTTTAGCGATTGATTTAATGCAGGGAATCAGGCATTTTCTTCTTGTTTTTATACAAAATAGTTATTTAGTGATTTTTGTCCAAATCACAGTAAAAAAAACTCATGATCTAAATACTTTGTGCTTTTTAAAAAAAAAATAACTTCATGAGTCTCAGATTTAACCAGGGGCGTAATTTCCAGGGGCGTTAGGGGGGTTATGACCCAACCAATATAATCACCCCAATAAAATTATAAATTATCTTGCATAAATACCAGCAAAATAGTTGCATGTTTAATCATCTGGGGATTTGTTTATTTAGACACAGATCTTGACCCCCCCAATGTTCAGCACAAAGTTACGCCGATGAATTTAACCCTCAGTATTTGCAATATAATTGTTCATTAATACACAATATTTGTAATTTAACAGCCAAGTGGTTTTTGAGCTGGAAGCATACTCTCCAACATCACTCTGTAACACTCATCTAACATAATCGCTCCTCACTGTTAAGCATTATGATTAAAACGCGGTCCACAGGCCAACCATTAAATACCTTTCCACCCTACAGCCTTTTAATTAACCCAGCTGTGACCTGTCCATCCACCTGCTGGGCTTTATCCATTAGGCTGCTGTTTGTTTTGTATTAAACTTGGCATTTAGACTGTTTAGCCCACAGAAAAAAAAACGCTACAATAGCTAAACCGCTCTTCACCCTCCTCCGTGTCCAGTGCAGCTCAATTATTCTGCCCAATTAGTCAATCTGATCTGCATTTTCCCATCAGGTTTCCATCTTTGAGGAGAAATATGGCCTCTGAGTGGTCAATACATTGCTCATTCATCAGCCACGGGGCTGTCCATTTAAGGAAATGAGAAAAGGCCAGACAAACACGTGGACCAGATGTGGCTGACTTCATCAGGTACTTTCACGCTAATTGAATTTATCCCACACGGCCTCTGAGTGGCACTGGGTAGATCATACACACATTTTTATCAACTTGTTTTCACACCGTACTTCACAGAAACCCAAAGTGAGCCTGATGAAGCCCCGTGTCGACGTCAGTGTATTTTCCTGAGTGCCTAATTGAGTCAATGAAGAGAAAATGTGGTTAATATATCTTGGTAGGAATGGGGAAGGTTAATGACTTTTCTGCAGCTTCTTTTCACATCCCTGGGAGGCCTGTGAATGAAACATTATGGTACTGGAAATTTACTTCTATCTCTTTATCTCACTTATTGAGGAAGAATCTACTGGCTATCAGCAATAACACTTCCTTTACACAAACATGATTTTACACTCAAACTTCTCTTATCAGATACATTATCAATGCACAATTCCATAATATATGAAAAGCAAACACAGAGAAGGTGACTTTGGACAGCCATTACTGTGATTTCTTGGACTACTTATCAAGCTGACACAAACATTATGTGCTTCTAAACTTTGCCAAATGCCAAAGGAGTAGCTGTGTGGTGTACATTAAACAGCGCTGATGATAATAGGCTTAAGAGTCTAGTCATTCCAGTTGATGACAAATAAACAATTGGCTAGCAGGATAAATATGAAGGTCAATTAGATGACATAGAAAAAGGTAAAGGGGCTCAATTTGACACCCATCTTTTTATAAGGGGAAAAAAACACCTAACAGCAGAAATTGCAGTACCATCAAGTGTAGACTGAAGTGGCCCAATGCGGCCCATCCTCCGTGTTCTCCACACGTGTCTTGCAGATGGGACGTACAGCTGGGTGACCTGGAGAGAAAAGAGAGGAAGATAATGATGAACCTGAAGCTCCTGCATGTGCCTTCGGGCCAGAATAAGGGTGACAGGTGACTTTACAAGCCCAAAACATCTTTGTAAAGTTTTTCTTACTTTTACAGCAGTGGTGTACACATAACTATTTTTTTTTTAAATTTAGAATTCTTTTTATTGACTTTTCAGCTACAAACAGTAGAATATGCCTACTCTGTTACCACCTCTTGAAATTATGCTCTTCTGTGCAACGAAAAAAGAAAAGAAAATAAGCTGAAGTTCATGAAACTCCTCTCACTTGCTCTAAACATGTCTTCACCTTGTTAGGAGGGATAAAATGTGTTGTGATGATCATTTTACCCTTAAGGGGTAGAAGAAAATTTTACGGTACTTTAAGGGAAAAAAGCCACTCTTTTTTTAATTCTGTCTATTAAAATTAAACCAAGAACCAGAACCAGAACACGCAATGTAACAATGAACCAAACAGCTGTGATGACAGGTAAATACCTTATCGGCCCGGATGTTGACCTCCTCCGAGAGCCAGTGACCTGCCGGACAGAAGGGTCGGCGGATGTCACGAGCTTTCACCATCTTCACCAAGTTAGTGATGACCTAAAGTGGAAATCAAACACAAAGACACACACACATCCATACACATACCACATTAACATCTTTAAGTCTGACATCAGCATCCCTACAAGAATTCTTAAAAACCGCGGCTAAAGTCTATTTTCAGAGGAGAGCAGCTGTTTTTTTCTTTCACGTATAGGCTGTCCAGTAGGATGAGGTGCCTCCTCTTAGAGGAAAAAGAAAAAGCAATTTGAGAATTTAGCCATTAGTGCGCCATTTATGGGGAGTATAAAAGAAAAACGACCTGCGCCATCCCTCAACGTCCAGCCCTGTTAATTACTGGCGAGGTCTGCTGACATCAGCCATCGGACAGAGGAAGCAAAAGGCCGAGCAGCACTGGATCACAGAGCTGTAGCAGAAGGGCGAAGGGTTGCAATGATATTTCCATTTGGTTACACTGATATTACTGAACCTTTGTCCGAATGCATAATGCTTTAAAGGATTGAGACTCGTATCATTAAACTGAATTATTCTGACGCCGTGTGAATGTTTCATGTCTCAATGAGAAACGGGGCCTCTTTCAGTAAAAGTTGCAACAGCATTTTTTCCTCTTTGGACCTAAACAGCAATAACATATTCCTACTCAGTTGCTAATTTGCAATAAATTCAGACTTTTGATTCTGGTGCCATCATTTGTGATTCTCTGAGCCAGTGCGAGAGGGGCGTGGCCCATTATCTCTCGCTGCAGCAGACAGAGTAGGAAATAACTTTACTAAATGGTGCCTTTACATTTCACTTATGCCACAAGTCTTTTGCACATTTGGAAACCATTGCGAGTCTGTCTCTGTGAACATACAAAGTGACCTATGTCTGAATGACAGCATGCCCTCGCTTTAGCAAACTAATGAGGCCTAAAATGTTACATATCCCATGTCTGGAAAGGCTTTAGAGCTTTTTCAGTCTGCTAATGACTCAAATGTTAATAAGAGGCTCCCCTGTTGCTATGGCAAGTCCGAGTTAGACACCTACTGAACAATCACATTCACGTCTTTGCATGAAGATGTAATATTCGCAGCCAGTCAATTTCCGTATAGTACCTCAGCTAGATTATTCCAATCGACATGTTCATTTCTAAAGCATGTCATTTACATAGAGCAACAATCAATCTTGGCCAATCACCGGGAGGCAACCAGAGCCCGCAATAATGGCAAGTGCAAAAAGCTGTAAGAGGCACGTGACGATGGGTTTGGAGCAGACCTACCCCCTGACTCTGGGAATGAATAAGCATTCCTTAATTAGCCCATCGGGTTAAGTGCAAACCTTAATGGGCCTTTCCCAAACTCCGGCGTGACATCGTTCTCCAAACATAGCCAAGAAGAAAGTTCCATTAGCAATATTAATACAAGCTTAGTTGATCATTTTCATTCAATTAACTTCTTTCAATTAAATAGATAGCTCGACAATGGAGGTGATAAAAGATCGGGAGGGACAGCTGATGACACGAACCAAACATTAGCGTGTTAGGGGTCAGCAGCGTTAAACCGACTGTAAATCCCAACGTTCAATTTGGAAAATGCATTTCCCCTGCTCCCCACTTCTTTAATGGGTCGTTTTAGCTGACAAGAGGCCTTTGAGCTGATCTTTTATGAAAATCTCAGACATGCTCTTCACGTATTCACCACCTTTCAGAGAACACCAGCGTTCACTTTTAAATCCTTTGTCTAAGAACAAAGTTGCTTAAACACAGTTTCTCGTGGAGAAAAGCAAAGAGGAGAAGTGGAAGGAAGATGTAGAATCGAGACTAGGATTAAGTTGCAGATGTTTTCTGCCTCATTTCCTCTGGGTAAATAATCAGCGTATGACCTCTCTGGTGCTCCGTCTCATCTTTGCCTGTTCATGCATACATGCTTAACTTCCACTGATATGGACAAGCATTAGGCCACTCTTGCCTCAATGCACAGAGGGACTACATAACAATTAGGCCCAACGCTAATGTGCCATGCTTCACAGTTAACACGCTGATGAACAGACATGAATAAAACAGATTTAGCATGATCATAGGAAAGACTCATGAAGAATATGTAATGCTCACTGAATACATGTGTGCACTGAAAGCTAATTACTGAGATACTGCACGAATCCTTATTGTGCTTTGTGCTCTTAACTCCTACTTGCACATGACTGCTCTGGATTTTTCTTATCGATGACAGAAAACATGCCCACACCTGAGGCCAGAAAAGATTATGGTCAGGTCTAGGTGTCAAACACTCAAAAGTTTCCCATTTTATGCTAAATTTAAAAAAATCTTTACTCAATATAAAGAAAGACTTCATCTTAAAACACTAGCTAAATTTCTGTCGTTGGTATATCTACTGAGATACATTGTGCCCTCACTTCCTGCCTGTTTTAGGGTTAAACACACATGTAAGCAGGTTAAAAGAAAAATATTTTCGCAACAATGAGACTGTGGGGCTTTTTCTGACATTTTACTGCTCAAAACTTCAGTTTTCAAATTACTGGCTTTTCCACACAGTGAGAAAGCAGGTTTCTGACTTTATTTCCCATGATGCACTTAGAGAACTGTAGGAACTGCAAAGTTTGAAAGTTCTGCTTTTTAGAAACTCTGATATTTTTTCCCATTACTTGATACACTTTTGTTTTCCATCAATTTAACTCTTAGCTTTTTTTTGAATGTGCACTTTGTGTTTGGCAAAACCCTCAATGTTGTACGTTTTTATGCTCTGAAAATGAAGAAGATAATAATTTTACCTAGACATAATGAGAAATACAAAACAGACAAACAAAAATGAAACAAAAATGCTATAATATATATATATAGGACTACACATCTTACCTTGAAGAGTTGCACCCAGCGCTTCTGTTCGGCCTGGATATGCTGCTGAACCTCGGTGTTCGTCTTCACCCCCACACTACGGAAGGCAGCCATGTACTCCTCTCTGTGCTCTGCTTTGGTCTTAGGGTAGGCCAGCTTGATGATACCCAGACATGCATCTCTCAGACAGCGAGACAAAGTCACAAGCTCTAACAGCGTGAAGGGCATCATGGAGGACTGCGTCTGACCTGTTGAGAGGGAAAATACATTTACAGATATCGATCTGCACCACCTGTGACTGCTGAAAACAAAGGACAACAGCGATATACTATTGTGTTACAAGCGGGAAATAAGCGATATGGGATGGATATGTATCCCAATCTGTCGTACATTCGCCTGTCCAACGACCTCTGTACAAAATATTTATTTGTCAAATAAAATATGTAACGTAGATATAAAACAGGGCACTTAGAGGACTACTAGAGAACCATAGATACGCCATTATATCAAGTTAAACAGATGTTTATGTCTATTACCTTCCATTGCATGTCCGAAAAACTCGCTGTCATGCACGGAGATAAGAGAGTGGCTGAAGAGAGAGCTGAAGAGATAGAAGACAGGAATGATGCGGTTGGAGTCCTCAAAGGACATGGGAGACCCTCGCGAGATCAGCTGTAAGAGTGGCACCATAGACCTAAAGGAGACACAGACACGTAAACATTTGAAAAAATAAGTATAAGGTTGTGTGAACAGGCAGAAATATACTGTACATGGATACAAGCTAATGGGAGCTTAAAAACTTGCAGTTTGTCTATTGGCCAACTGAGGCCTACTGCAAAAGTCCCATGTTAAAAAGCTCAACTTTACAGCATTAAAAAGCATATTTACAGATTGGTACTGGTTAACTGAATCACACTGAATGGCAGGTGGAGCCGGTTGGTGTCTGCTAGGCCTCATCCACTAGTTCAAGTCATTAAACTGGACATCTTTACTGTGCGTGTGCTGTTTGCCTGTTCTGGAGCATTTTTACTAGAATATCTGACTAATCTTATGGCTTGTAGTGTGGTAAAGACTGTTCAAAAAGTCTGCTTCTTTGAGGTTTTGGTGGGTGATATTCTGGTATTTTTTCATCTCTTACTGTATGGGTGTTTATGTGTTCCCCCTTTCATCCAAATGCCCATCTTCTATACCATCTACGATACAAACGTGGTGCGTCTGGAAAGTATTCACAGCGCTTGTTCCACACTTTATCAAATTACACTCATACTGCAAAATGGATTAAATTAATTTCTCACCTCAAAATTCTACATTTACATATATTTGTTATCTTGGTTGTGTGCTTAGGGTCGTTGTCCTAGTTCGAGATCCAGAGCACTTTAGTGCAGGCCATCATCAAAGATGTCACCGTGCATTAACGCATTCATCTTTCTATCGACCCTGACTAGTCTTCTCATTTATGCTACTGAAAAATCATCCACACAGCATGATCCTGCCACCACCATGCTTCACTGTAGGGATGGTCTTGTACAGCTGATGAGGAATGTCTGGTTTCCTCCAGATATGACACTGGGCATTCAGGCTAAAGAGTTCAATCTTTGTTTCATCAGACCAGAGAATTTAGTTTTCATGGTCTGAGATTCCTTCAGCTGCCTTTTCATTGAGGAGTGGTTTCTGTTTGGCCACTCTATCACACAGGCCTGATTGGTGGAGTGACAGAGAAATGGCTGTCCTTCTGGAAGGACAATGAAATTCTCCTCTTTCCAAAAGAGCAATGCTGACGCTCTGCTGGAGTGACCATCGCAGTTCTTGGTCACGTCTTTATCTAAATCCCTTCTACTATAATCTCTCAGATTGACCGGGTTACCAACTCTATTGAGAGTCCTAGTGGACTTTTTCCATCTACAGATGATGGAGGCCATTGTTCTCATTGGGACCTTCAATGCTGCAGAAATGTTCCAGATCTATCTGAATGTATCTGAATCCATCTTGGAGTAAAACTGTAACATGACAAACTGTGCAACAAATGAAGCACTGTGAATACTTTCTGGATTTACTGCATATCTATAACAATGCTTCAAAAGATAAAAATCGTATAGTCAATGTTAGAGTAGCTCACCCAGTGATCATCTTGGTTGTCATGGAGGTGATGAGGTGCCAGAGATGTCTCAGGAAGCGTGCGTTGAAAGCCAAGCTGTACAGAAGTCTGCAGAGAACAAAGACAAGCACATAAAACAGAAATATTTAAGTATATTAAATGGAACTGAAAAGACTTGAGTGAGATATTTCAATCAAATGGCACAATCAGTGTGAAGAACAATACATTTACCCTTGGCCAACCTGTTTACCCTGCTGAGATTGTCAACTTTGTCCCATTAATCAGGGAACACCCAGAAAAAGACACTGTTAACCAATATTTCCCTCACACAATTTTCTTAGTATTTTTTTCTTTCTGTCCTTTCATACCTTGTGAGGGGCAAAAGGAGATTAAATGAGCCATTAAGCTTTATTTAGGCGAGGCACCTTCCATTAGTAAACTAGTTGGTGGCGAGGGTGCCCAGTTTGGGTCATAAACAGCCCTCTGGCTTCCTGCTGGAGCCCCATTTAACTTAATGACCAGGGGACGGGGGGACAAGACAATGCAGGACGTAGGAGGAGGGGAAGCCTGGTCCTCGCTGTGACCCTGCAGTACTGGCATGCTTCCACACTCACAGTGAATTACATGATAACGCAGAGGAAGGCCCACATACTTTGCTTTAGTCTCTCTGCACTCAACGGGCTGTGGCACCAAGGTGTGAAGGCGCTCTTTGTTCAAGTGTGTGTTTTTTTTGTGTATGCTCCTAAATTGCATGGCTTTTCACACGGCAGATAAGAATAGGTGACAATAATGTGGTAAGTAAGCTGAAAAGCAACATGAAGTAGCCCTGTATATAATAGGCCTCTGTCTACTGACACCTACTGTATGAGGATGACTGCCGTTAACAGGGCAGCATCATGTATTCACAGTAACACAGAGGAATAAAGGTCTTAAAAGTTGGTTGAGTGGGAAAGGGGCAATTCCATGTCTGCTAGATAGTCTCATCTCAGTATCAATGTTCAAATTCCCATTCCACCATCCAATCTGCCAAAATGGAGATGAACATTAGGAGCAGACAAACCTCAATATGGCTTGAAAAGTGGTTTGTGTTGATCACAGGCCATCTGTTAGTGCAACAAGACACTGGAGGCAAGCAAGGAGCAGTGCTGTGGGCCCATAACAAGTGATGTGGGTGTTTGATTGAAATGGGAAACAAAGCACTAAATGCCAGCTGACATGCTGATTTACAGCCTGAGAGAACCCAAACCCCCATTTCAATCATGGAATGAACCACTAATAAACAAAGTCAAGACATCAGAAGGGGTTGTGTGTACATATGTGTGAGTGTGTGTGTGTGTAAAAAGCAGGTTGATGAATAATGTCTGGATCATTTCATTTTGCACTAATGAAAGAATCTCAGTTCAGCAGAAAAAACAAACAAACAACAAAACCCCCAAAACATCAGCCGTGTTCAGGTCAGATCTGATACCGTGAGCCTTGAACGCACCTCAGCCTACAGACAAATTTGTTTTGCTGGCTTCTGTGTCCGCATGAACCAACAGCATTTTCTTTTTTCATCACACCACCACAAAGATCACGGTAATGGTTCAAAAGTAAATGGAGGTCACTTAATCAGAGTGACCCTGTTAGCAGCAGAGTGCTACACTGGAAGAAACCAAACAATCAAAGTGAAATTACACCAAATATCCAACCCTAACAGTTAAAGTGAATTACTGCGTGGTCTCCAGAACAAACCTGAGCTAAGTATAATTAGCAAATCAATCAAAAATCTATTTTGGTCCCAGTTGATTGTCCTGCTTTTAAAGTTATCCTATAGAAAAAAGTGTGGAGTGCAGTTTAATGAGACATTTTACATATTTATTAAAAAGGCAGTGTGCTGGGCTGGCTGCACGACTGGCCGGCCTCTTTTTTTTTTTTCCTTTCTTTTTTTTTGCTTTAAGACTCGTAAATCAAGACCAGAATGCAATTTGCTCCCCTTAGCCTCTTGTAAAGCTATCCCATCCACTCCTGCAGTGATTAATCTTTCTCAGTGAGCTAATTATTTTGTACAGATATCCAATAATGATGGAAGAGGAAGGACAGGATTTATGGTAAAAGCCGAGAGAAAAAGGAAGCTGTAAAAATAAATAAATAAATAAAAAAATAAGGGCTGAAATTCTTCTAAATTCTTGTCAACCGCTTGTAAGCAACAATGCAAAATTACTAGCTGACCACTAGAGTCCAGCTGCACATGCCCAGTTTATATAATTACTTGAAAGGATTTGTGGAATGTTATGGATTCAAATAATAGAAAAATATCTGTCTAGTAAAGCAGAGCTGCTAATGTGATCCCGAAATGTATCCTCACATATAAATGAACTGACAGCAACTGGCTTCAATAATAATTAACTAGAGCTGGTTGCCCGTCCATGAAGCTCAGCCTGATCACCTCCTGTCAGTCAATGCACCATCTAGACCCCCACGCTACCTCTGACATCCTGGCCCTAATGCAATCAACCTGAAAAGGGGTAATTGCCCTCATCCAGAACTGACAGCCTCCCTGACATCCCGGCTTCCTCTGCCGGTTGTAAATGCCAGCGGGTGCGGACCACTGATAACTGCCTGCCTGCCTGGTTTTATCGTTACTTACATTACTACTTACATTACTGCTTACAGCGCGGAAACACATAAACACACAGTTTTCCTCTCAATCAGGTGGCTTCTGGGATGCAAGGTTGATCCCGCTGAGATGTGCAAAGTGTTATGATATGCCATTTAAAAAAAACGAAAAGCTTTTACATTTACTTTGATGTTGTGTTTTTGATTCAGACACGCCTCCTGGCGTAAGGCTACTTAAATTAACTTCATTACATGACACAGGAAGAATGAAAGACCCCCCAAAAATGTGCGTCTTTGTACCTGACTTTTGGCACCATGAGACGATGCTGCACCATCAGCGTGTGACAGATGGACGCCATCATGGTGAAGACCTCCTCGCTGGCTGAATCCCTCCACACCAGGTTGAGCAGGGCGTTAGTCTGGTGTTTGGTGTCCAGTTTGTGGACACACTCTTCTGTTATCAGCTGAACTGAAATCCGGCTGTCATCCTAGTGAAGAAAGAGATGAGTGTTATTTAAAGGACTGTGATTATGTGATTGAGAAGTATGTGTACGAGGGTAAAAAAAAATAAAAATGTTATTTTAGTTTTTAGTAGTTTATTTTCGAGATGCAATCTGCAATTTTTAGGTTTCTGTTAATAAAACCAAGCGTTTAAATATCAGTTTTTAAACTTGTCGGTGTCATATGAGAGTATTGTGGAGTGTTTGTTGCTACTAATCTGCCTGGTTTGTGCTTTTGATAACAGTTATTTATTTACTTCTCTTTTAAAGAAATGTTTATTGGCTCTTGGTGAAAGCATCTTCTGTGACCACACAAGAGTGCACAACGAATTTCCCGACTAGGACAATAAAATATATTGTATCGTATATTATCGCTTTACTATTGCTAGACGAGGTATCTGAATGTAAGCATTTTTGAAGGTCTGAGGCAAAATGTTTTATGCCACAGCGGTGCAGAATCCTTCCAAATATTCATTTATTCAGTTTCGTAAGTTAATCATGTTTACAGTGGGCCAACCACCAACTGGTGGTAAATATTTACTCTAAATCCATCGATAAGTAATGAGTAATCCTGCTTCAAACACAAAATCACAGAAACAAACTAAACCAACCACAACCACCATAGCAAAGCTAATAAGAAATAATTTGGCAAATGCTGTGATTTAATGCCATTTTACCTTCAGTTATTCAGCTGATTGTCATCCTTTATGTTAACTTATCACTTTAAACTCATTCAGCATCGTAAGCACATAAGGAATAGTCTGTTAATTCCTTTTATTCCTGAGTTTGGAAAACAAACTCCCAGTTGTTCACACAATGAAAAGTGTGGCTTCTCCATCGCTGCCACACAGCTTACATTAGAGCAGGTTGACATTACCCGAGTACAACATGAACCTTGTGCTGGTATCAGCCAACAGGCTTAGTCACATTTCTAGTGGAAACTGTTAACAGACACGAGAATGAACTGCTTTGACTGTAAGAAACATTTGTTTTGTTATAGTTAGCCATATTGTTTATGCTATGTAAAGGTAAATGTCTTGCGGAACAGTTTCACATCTACAAAGCAAAACTCATGACAAAAAAAAATGGGGCTTTGCACATATTTTGAATGTGGAAATAAAAGTAAAAATTAACTGAATTGTGTGAATGCTAGAAATGTGTAGAGGGGCCTTATCAACACTGACATCCCTCACCCATCAGCATCATACATTGTTAAAAGAAATTATGGGCCCGTTACATCACCGATGCATGCTGTGCGCTGAGATATTTGGACATATATGCGGGGATTTTACCTGCATGGGTAGCGGCTGGATGCCAGCGTTATCGTCATCCTCTGAGTCGCTGCTCACTTCTGGCCTGGTGCTGCTTTCTGACACTGGCAGCAGCGGCAGCAGTGTCTGCAGGGCCCGGAGGTACAACAGGAGACCCTCCTCTGATAGTGAGCCTGCCAACGCGCATCATTCATCATTACCGCGCACATTAACCCATCTCCCACTCTATAAATCAGTCTCATTACCACACAGAGGAATGTACAGGAGAAACAAGTACAGCACAAGCATGAGCCTGTGTGTTCAGCTCTAAACTCCCACTGACCTAGGCGGTTCTCCCCTGCAGAGAGGACAAAATAAAACAGCCATGGTGCTTGGCTCTGTGCTGCTGAGGAGGAGTCGATCGTGGCCTGAAGGGAGCTCAGGAAGGCCTCGAAAGGGAATGAGTGACGGAAGTCTGATAGTGCCGGGATAAAGAAGTGAAAGATCTGCTCAGTAAACGGAGCAGAGATGAACTCCTCGGTAAAAGCCGCAAATACAAACTGCCTGTAACATAACAGACAAAGCAGATATTAGTACACTGTGTGAAATCCTAACAAAATAAAAATAATATCAAAATACTGTTTGCTCATCGATAAATTAACTAAAGTATGGGTTGATTTAACATCTCCCTGCTCTTTCTACTGTGTGACTTCTCCAATATTGTCTCTCCAAACAGTGCTGCTTTGTGTAGCCTGGTCACACACATCTGGCGAGCCAAGTCAGATAATTAGCTGTTAGAGCCAGTATGTACACAAGTTCCTCTCACTCCCGTCTTGCTTTTCTTCAAAGAAGAAAAGAAGTCCTCTTGTCGTTTGTTATTAAGAATGTCTCAAACCAAGAGGCAAACAGGCTGGTATTCTGCACTCCAGCGAGCAAGCAAGTCTGGGAAACTTTTATGGCTTGCTGTAAATTGGTCTGTGAAGCAATTACTGCTTCACTATTGACAAGAGGGACAAAAACTGGTGTAGTTTGTCTGATTGGCTTAATGGATGATTTTAAAAGAATTCAACAGAGACAAACACCTTCTGTTCCTGCTATTATGCCGCTATCGTCTCCACTGTTTACTGTATGTGCCGGGCGTTCGGCAGAATTGTGTAACTTTTGAGACAATTCCTTCAGTAAATAGTTAAACAATACAGGGCAAACTACGTTTTTTGAATGCCACTGCTTATTATTTTAGCTTACTTTCCCAAAAAGTGAAAATAGCAGCACTGTCTTCTTTTTTTTGGAGATGCATGCACTAATTTCTCTAAAACTGTCCTTCAGACAATCATCATTGTACGACAAATACTAGCAGGTAATCTTTTAGGGGCGTCTTCCTTGTCGCATCCTGTGCAAATGTTCCTGTTCTCCTGCTTTGCTCACTGTACCTTGCGCCTGTTGTGCAGGAGGAGTAGGTAAAGTGCAGAGGTTTGAGGATGTGCTCCAACAGTGTGCTTGCCAGGGGGATAGTGGGAGCGTCGCTGTACTCCAGACTGGAAGGGAGCCTGTGATTCACAAGAATATACAGCGACCTGTAGTATCCTGATGAGAGAACAGAGAGAAGAATTAACACTCTAAATAATTATCTGAGAAAACACTAATGTAATTACGTATTTAATATAAACATATTAAAAAAGGAAATCTTCCTGTTTGCAGTAACTGAAATGTTGTAAAAATGAGTCCCTTAAGCCTAACATTCAGGCTAAAAAGTAGGATTTTTTTCAGTTGGTTTTTCAGATGTGATGCTAAAAAATGTTTCGTGCAGACAACAATGACTAACTTTAAACCGTGCTTTTGAAATGGCTCATACTTCTGGGAAATCGTCAGTACTTGAAATACACTTGACTTGAATGTAATCCTGTACCAGTCACAACATGAACTGCCCTGTACTGATAAAAAACACTGACAAAATTATATTGACACACATTCAAGATCTCTGCACACCCCTTATTGTTTAATAATTTGGTCTCAACAGGTTTATTTGCACCTATGCTGCAGGAATCTGTGTGTCACTGACATATCTTTTCTTTCCATAAAAAGAAGGAAAAAAATCCTGACCGCAGACTCACAACAGAGATAAAAGTTAAGCCAGTGAGCTTACCTTTCTGTACCATGTAGTGCAAAATCTGCTCGAGTAATGAAGCTACATTATTAGCATCTGGAATAACGGGAAGATAGGTTCTCTCTGTAGAAAAGATTTCTAGCATTCGCATGGGAACCGCAACATTTAAACTGTCATCCGTGCAGCTCTGCAAGAGTCTAAAAGACAGGAGAGAGTGACAAGAGTGATAATGGCAACTTCTGTTACAGATATCCCATCAGCTTTTGCGTTTATGCATCTGTAAGAAAATTATTTATTTCCAATACCTGCAGCAGAAGCCTAAGATCCTCTTGATCTGAAACACGCATGTCTTCTTCTGTGGGCCAACCAACAGCTTCACAAACTGGCCGTTGTGCTTCACCAGGTTCTGGCACAGCCATATCTTTATCAACACACAAGTAGACACAGTTTTGGTATTTGGCAAACACAACTTTTTAATATATTAGCGTCTATTAAATCTATTGATACAACCAAAGGGCCTAAGGCTTGGGGTTTTTTTTTGTATTCTCACCAATCTATGGGCATCCACACTCTGTCTGTAGAAAAATATTAATTGTCTTGATAAGAGGCAGAGACCAACGCCATCCAGGGCGTGTTGAGCTCCTCCCGACTGCGTCTGGCTGACACGCTCGTCAAACTTTGCCCGCTGTATGGCATACTGGAGAAAGAAAGTCACAGGTCACACACTGTAAACACTCTGTTTGAGCAGACTTGGTACAAAAACAGAAATGCTGCTACCACAAATCAATACGGTTCCCAAAACAAGAAAGAAAATGTGATCACCACATTTGCATTTTCAGAGAAACAACAAGATGCAGCATCAACTTCTTTTAAGTAAGGTAACACAATATCATTGCTGTAACTGTCTGCGGACCAACCGACTTTCTGATGAGATGCAGAAGTTCACAATTTTGCCTAAAGCCACATGTTTATTTCTGATCTTTGAAGCCAAAAACACTCATCACAAGGACGAAGTTAAGGTTGCGAAAAAACTTGCCATTTCCCACACCATCAAATAGGCAGTGTCATTTATTAGCCAGCTGCAAGTTAGAGGGTTT
This sequence comes from Neolamprologus multifasciatus, assembly GCF_963576455.1. NCBI lineage: Eukaryota > Metazoa > Chordata > Actinopteri > Cichliformes > Cichlidae > Neolamprologus > Neolamprologus multifasciatus. Next base: position 20,512,637 of record NC_140447.1, on the reverse strand, counting down.
CACATGTCATCGCATGCAATGTCACTAGAATTATGTAATGTATGAAATTTGCTTGCAGACATACCTGTTTTTTCAAGTCTTGGTAGCCGCGTACGTAGGACTGAATGATAATGGCGTTCTTCAGTCGTCTTCTTTCATCCTGAGCAAATTAAAACACACACAAATTAGAAACTAATTTGCTTAAGACTGTGGACTACATCTGTGCCCAAGAACCGAAAACACACTTCTTATTGAAATGCTCTGGCATGACCTTAAACTGGCCGATCAAAACCCTCCAATTAAAGCAATTGTGCAAAGAAAAGTGTGCCAAAATTTACAAATGCTTGATTGCACTACTTGCTGTCAATGGTAGCACAACCAGTTATTAAGTTTAGGGGGCAATTGCTTTTTGACATACTATATGGACGGATTTGGATAACTTTCTTCGCTTAATAAATGAAATAACTACTTAAAAAAACTGCATTCTGTATTTTCTTCTTGTTTAATATTAATCTGAAGCATGTAAGTGTGATATACAGAAAAAGAAATCAAAGAGAGAAAAAAGCTTTGCAGCATTACACTAGTTTCAACGTCATGCTGACTGTCACAAAGAAATGTGACGTTTATATTTATGAATGCAAACAAATATACTCCTTTTTCATTAATATTTCATGTTTCTTTGCAAGACCAAGCTGGGTGAAACAATGAAAGAATTGACTTTTCAAAATTGCAAATAGTATGAGCTGCAAAACTTTAAAGGGCACAAACAAAAGACTTCAGAAGAGACATTACTTCTCTTTTCCGTCTCTCTTCTTGAGTGCGGTGCAACAGTGATGCCTTCTCCTCCTGAAAAGCAACAAAGACAATTATAAAAATGCAACACAACAACACGTTTAACCCCATCTGTTAAGCATAGAGCTATGTGTGGTTTGTTAATGGCAGCAGATGTATTCCCAGTTTTGAGATGCCACTTACCTTTTTACTGGCTCCTCCAAGGGACACCTTGGGTCTTGTCTTGAAATCTCCCTCAAAGCTGAACATCGTTAGATTTTTTCCATGGACTGGCTGACTCGAAGGCTTACTCTAATTTCTGAAAGAGAAAATGAAACACACCAGTCGTGATGACTTGACTGCCAACTTATAAACAATTAACTTCGGCTAACAGTTTCTCCGACCACGACACTATAAAGCTACGTTTGCAGGCCATAATTTTTAGTAGCAAAATTAAACGATTATGAACAGTCAAAGCGGACAACTGATGAACAACATCACAGGAGGTCAAGTTCAGCCAGACCTTCAGTTTGAATGCAACAATAGTTAGCTAACCGGTTAACTTAGCCGGTTAGCTAATGACTCAGCAGCTGCTAGGGGCTTTAACAAGCCTGCTTCCTCTAAACGACCCCAACAATGAGACACCATATTAAAGCTCATTTATTCATGACATGTCGCAGCAAGGACAACGTATGTGCAAGCACTATGATTTTGTTGACGTTAGCAATGCAGCTAACTAGCAGGGCAGCTAAGCGCTGAGGCAGGCTAACTTTCCGGGGGGGTGTCTTCCTACCCTACCCGCATGTCCTTTTGACATCATTTCTTTTGAAGGACACACATCTGAGAAATATAAGCAGCAATGTATGAATCGTTTACCTTCCACTTTTGAGCTAAGAAGTGAGACAGACACTACAACACTGAGAAGGATGTTTACGTTTCTCCAAACGTCAAGTCTTCTTTTCCTGCTCTCTCTAGAAATCAACACAACACCGGAGAGCAGCCTGCATCCGCTTCCTGCAAAGCTAGGCAGCTGATTGGACAGAATGTCTGTCAATACCGTCTCTAAGACCCGCCCTTCTACTAGAGCCATTGAGAAGGTTCTCAGGCTACAGCGTGAGTGTGTGTTTGGGTTGAATTTGTCATTTTGCGAGGACCTTCGTGTATTTTTTTAGGGAAAAAACACGAAAAAAACCCCACCATTAACTTTTAACCTGATTAGTCTGGGATAGATGTTGAGATTATGGTTAGTGTCCTGTAAAGTAAGGGAAACATGAACCAAGGTTATTAAAGTTAACTAAAGCTAACCATTTTAGGTAATTAAAATAAACAATAAAACTTAGACTAAGGTAAGGGCCAAAACAAATACAGATTATTAGAAAAACAATATGACTGGACAACACTGAATTTTTTAAAGCATTGTGATTTGTGACAGACTGATAGCAGCAAGAGTTAAAGGGAACATGGTAGTGAGACCTCCTGGGGTTTAATGTTTGGAGATGGTTGCACTGATGAAAACACAAGACACTGAGCTGCAGCTGTTTAGAACTGAAGATACTAGATTTACCTTGGGAGTGACAAGGATGGACAGGATTAGAAATTGATATGTCGAAGGGACAGCTCAGGTTGAGCAGTTTGGAGACAAAGTGAGGAGAGGCCAAGGTGGTTTGGACATGTGCAGAGAAGAGACAGGTTATGTGGACAGGAGATACTGGATAAAAGATGCTGAATTTTGAGTTGCCAGGTTTGGAGGAAAAGAGGAAGGCATGCAGAGGGTCAGTGTGATGAAAGATACTAGGGATGGGGTGAGATGTTGGGGTGACCTCTAATGGCAACCAAAACAACTGAATGCAGACAACTACATGGTAAATGATATCACGTGCAATAGAAAAATAGCTGAAAAAAGTTCATTTTAAAAAGTGAAGAAAAAAATTTAAGGAGTGAATTAACTGACTGTGGAAACTTCATGAAGCAGGTCACTGAAACCTGAGGAACCCTGAGGGCAAAAAGATCAAAGAGGAAATATCCTGAGTGTTAGTCTTTGTGAGTTTGGTCATATCTGTTAACAAAACCAGCCCGATGAGGCATTGATGCACATATTTATTTATATCTGGGATGCCTGCATGCCTGTGATTCAACTGATTTCATCAGGTGTTGTGTTTATATTGTAATACCTGCTCTGAACTACATAAATCATCCACTTATCTAATTCAAGAGGTGTTGGAGTCTATCCCAGCTGTCGCTGGGTGAAAGGTGTGGTATACCCTGACACAGTACTAACAGTGAGGCTGTCATGGTCCTTGGATTTTTTTGATACAGTGTTTTAAAGCTGTGGACTTGCTTTCCATATGTTATTCTTGAGCTTTTGTTTTAATAGTTCTGCATGATTTTCATGGTTTTAGTTTGTTTATATTTTTTATTTCAGTTATCCTGCCTCTTTTCTCCTTATTATAAATTATTTGTCTTCATATTTGTTTATTTCCTGTTTTATTTTGGTCATTCTTTGTCTGTTGTGTATTTTTTAAGCTTACTTCTCTTGCGTCGTTACCCTGATTTAGTTTAGGTGTGTTTTGTTCCTGTTAGACCTCAGGATGTCTGCATATATTAAAAGACTGTTTGTATTAGTTGCCTGTGAGTGGTCCTGTGTCGATCGCCAGTTTGGCTCAATGGACTTCAGAAACACCAAAATAAATGTTTGTTTGTTTGTTTGTTTTTGTTAGACATTTATACATTTGTTGACTTTATCCTGTTTTGTTTTGTTTTTTCTCTGGGACTTGTACATACATGAAGAGGGGAGGGGGAAAAAAGACTTTTGGAAACACATGGAAAATGCGATAAAAATAAAGATACTTACGTTTCAGTTTTTCTGTGAACTCTCTGGACTTTTCAGGAATTTTATCATTAAAGAGGAAATTGATAGTTCAGTGTTAATAAATATATATATTTTTACCCTTAAGTAACCCTTACCATTGATATAGAGAAAGCAAAATTAAAACCAGAGGAGAGTTCTGCTTTGAATTTTATTTTTGGTCCATATATAGGCTTCTGATGACCTCAGCCCTGCTGCTATTCTAGTAATAGTGTTACTGCATGATTGGTCATTGAAACTGTACTGTGCTTATTTTTATCTGAGCTCAGATGAACTCCCGGAAAAGTAGATTTTCTACAGGAAAAGTACATTTAAATAACAATGTTGACAACAATTTCCAGTAATTTGACATGCACTTTTTTTTTAATCTTATGTTTATTTTTGAAGAAATACCTTTTGTTCTCAAAAATACTCAAATTAGTTTTACACAAACATGATTTTTGTGAATGCGGTACAGAGGTCGTGTTTCTTCTACACTCTGTACCTCTGTGACCTCACACCTGTTTTTTCCAATATCAGTGCTTTCAATAATCAGAAAGGCTAACATTACTGAAAATGTCAGCCTAACATTCATAATAATAATAATAAGATTAAATTCTTTTAGTAGAGTCAACAGATAAAAAAAAAATTCTGCGCACATGGCACACAGATCAGATTTGTTTGTTTGTTTGTTTTTTGGTCAAACTGTTGAAATGCACAAATTTTTTGATATTAAAAACCAAGTGTTGCACATTTGATATGAAGAAAAAAAATATTTTAAGCATTTAAATTAAAAATTGTAGTGAAACCTAATATTTCCATTTAGATTGGAAATTCTGCTTTGAGGACCTTTCATATATTTAGACAAACTTTTTGATTCAGCTGATTTCTTTGAAACTCTGACAAATTTCGTGTGGAAGGTGAAAGATAACTTTAATACACAAAAGGTCACTGTCGATGATTATGAATGATAATAATACCATATGATTCAATTCCCTAACAGAGTCAACAGAACGTGTAAAAGGGACACGCAAGACTCTGAATGTCATCATTGTTTTAATAAACAAAGAGCAAAAACCTCCCCACTCTGAACATTTCATAAAATGGCACAGTAGCTTTGTGGTGGTTTTGAAAAGTGCACATGCAGTCTGAGATTGAGGTATTTATGAGAGCCGTTAAAGACAAACTATATAGGTCGCATGAATTGACTTAAAAAGATGATGTTGTATTAAAATTGTGCAGGGAGACGCCAAATCCGAAATCCGAAATTAAATAAATTAGATTTAAGTTAAAGAAATAACGTGTAAAGCACTCGAATAATGAATATTTTTAATGCTATTATTATTTTTTAATATTTATTATTATCATTTATGATGTTTGTGTTAAAATAACAATCACGAATTAAAGGTCATAAGAAGCTTCCTGTCGTCATTAGACTGGATAATGAGTGTGAACACTGACAATAATTGTCGGATGTCGATGTGGATATAATTGTACTAAAATATATCTATATGACCTTTAGTGCATATCATTATTGGAGTAGTAATAGAAGTACTGCCCTTATGGCACATGTCAACAAATTGCCTGCGCCTTCAGGCTCACCGTGTAACACTTTTGTCTGAGACGAAAACCTTGATATCGAATTTACTAAAGGGGTTGAATCCTTGGTGTTATTTTAAGTCGCTCACTCGTAATTGCAGTGATATATCTGACACCGATATCAAAGATTTCCCTTAAATAGAAAACAAATGTCGTGGAAATTGTATAAAATCAGTATAAAATTCCCGGTTTTGCCAGTTTGAGCGAATTCTGCATTTATTGCGTTAAAAGAGACAGGGCGGGGTCCTTTAAACCGCCTTTTCATAATGAACACATTTACCAAAGGTAATTAATATATAAACTATCTCGATTTGTCACTTTGATTTGTATTTTAGTTAATTGTGAAAGTAATTACGGAGCAAATTAACAGCTTTCAGGAAAGAAAAGGGTTTTAGGGTCAGTTTCCATTGGGCTCCTTATTAATTTTCTCTCTCCTGGATGTGATGAAAAGGAGCTATAAATCTGCGTGATCGGCGAAGGCCAATACTAAATGGCTCCATATTTCACCGCTGCTTTAATAGAAATATTCATGTGGGCTCCTTAATGAAATTAAACCCGTGGTGGGGGACAAGGCGCAGAATAAGAGTCCGGCTGTTGTAAAAAATCAGACAGAAGGCTGATAAAGTGCGCTTAATCGTTGAGGAATATGCAAAAGAAAACTTGCGTTTCGGCAACTCGCATCTGCTAAATATTCAGAGGTGGAGATGTTAATTAAACCCATGGCAATATCATAGTAATTTTAAACCACCCTCTTTAATGTCTGCTCAGATTAAACGAGAGTTGCTGTGGGCATCTGGACCGGATATTTGGATTGCTTTTTTTAATGCGCTATTTTCAGAAACATTTTGGTAAAATATTCACAAGTCAATACATTCGAGACTCTAGTACAACATCTTCACATCATCAACATCTGCGCATTTTTTGCAGAAATGCTCGAAGCGCATTTGATCGTCTCCCCTCTCTCATACCTCCTCTCTCCTCCACGTTTCCACGCAGGCCCGCGTCCCACACATCCACATCAATCTCCCCCTTATCATTCTGTAATTGCTCGTGATCATCAAGGTCCACAATTAAATGGCGATCCTTTACTTGAAAACTACCCGGTGACTTGTTGATTTCCCCCGAGCAAATAAACGTCCCAGGAGCGCGGTTAGCTGATGAATTGACAAAAACTAATCAGCTTTATTGGTAGACCAGTTAAGGGCAACGGGGTGTCAATAATTCTCATTTTGACCTCCTCTTCCATTAACTTTAAGTGGCTTATTAGACCCACGTCACCCGGAGCCACGGGCCGATTACATCTCTCTCCTCATCACATTTTAAGGCTTTCAAAAGCAAAATTTGTCGATGCCTCCTTGTTGATGTTTGATGTTTGAAAAAACATCAAGCCATCTGTATTATTCGTCACAGTTCAGGGATTCTATTTTTTAAGGTTACAATTAATAATAAGTTATAAAAATCAACAACGTAAACGCTACAAGCAGAGACGCATGGACCTAATTAATTCAGATGCATAGCGCCATTGTAACGTGTCGCTGTGCGTCAGTCACCTTCAGGTTTTGGAGCGACAGAAGGAGGGCTTTTACTTAAATTTCCCTGTTGGCCTATGTGGCTCACTTTTGCGTATGCAGTTTTTCTTTCTGAATTTAATGGGTCACTGTTGTCAAGACAGCCACAAATCACTTCACGTGTAAGGTCTGAAAATTGAGTTGGCGTCATAATCCAACTCGACCTATACGCTTCGTAATATCCCCCCTTATTATCACGGCTATCGTAAGTATGTTTTGTTTTGTTCTGCTTCGGCTAAACCATGTCCCGTCCTCAAATGAACCATGAAGCATGCAGGCCCAAAGACAGAGCTCACCTCTGGAAACAGGGAATTGTTCTATTTTTATCTGCTCTTGCAGTAGTAATGCGTGTATTTCGCTCAGTTCTAAGAAAACAGGGATTTTAATACGTGGTTTCTAATGAAATAATATATTTAAATATAAATATATATTTGCTGTCTTTCAAAGTTAAACCAATACTACCAGCTCACTTCTAATCGAACAAGGTCCTGTATTTTATAAATAGTCACACTGGAAACATGCCAGCCTAAACCTGCTGCTGAAGAATTGCGCATATAAGCAAAATTAGCATCCAGCTGACCAAAAACAGAAAAATATTTCAAAATGTCTGCATCGTTTTTTCCCCCAGTAATGGCAATATTTTATGGAAACAGTAACTCTGCCAGCGCCGTGCTTGCAGCAGGGAGGCTTTGTTGGGTGCGCAGTGACGTTTCGGACAGCCCCCTGCCAGACGGCTGCACCAATCGCCTCCTTCTGACAGGAATTAAGTGTGACACGGAGTTCCTCTCACACACTCCGGATCCCATCATAACTTTTGAGAGGTGGGGAAACGGCTGTGGCTTCTCCTTCAGTCTGAGCAGCAGAGGCGAGAAGGACGCGCACCGGGTCACCGATGGAGAAATCCAAAAACTTTCGCATTGACGCGCTTTTAGCAGTCGATACACCCAAGGCGCAGACCTCGCCGCTGGCGCTTGTCACTTCCCTGTCTTCCTCCTCCTCCATCCCATCGTCTGGAAGTGTGGCAGCCGCGGAGCTGACCACCAGTGCCGATTCTTTACGCGCCGACACGCCGTCTCCTCCGAGGATTCCCACCTGCGGGTTGATTCCCAAACCGGGTTTCCTCAACAGCCCGCACAGCATGGTTGGATTACATCCGCAGAGCACGGCAGGGATTCCAGCACAGGCTCTCTATGGTCATCCCATGTACACCTACTCGGCTGCTGCGCTTACAGGCCAACACCCTGCCCTGTCCTACTCCTATCCACACGGCTCTCATCACCACCACACCAGCGATCCCATTAAACTGACAGCCAGCACCTTCCAGCTGGACCACTGGCTCCGGGTCTCCACGGCCGGGATGATGCTGCCCAAAATGTCTGACTTTAATTGTGAGTAGCAGTTTCATGACACAATATTTTGGAAATTTCAAATCCCTCACTTTGAGTAAATCCCCAAAATATTATTCAGCCCTTGGTTGTGGTGTAGTCTGCTTTATGTCTTGTTTAACAGAATATCTCGAAGAGTAAAAATAATGCTGGCCTAGATGCCCATAAACTGTGATTTAACTTGGAAAAAAGTTATATTTGGGAATTTCTGGTGCACAATTTCTATCAGATATTATCGTCTGAAGGGAACTGTGCGTGACGCACTGATGCTTTTTCATAGAGGAACTAAAATGGACAGATAATGGACAGTGGGAAAGTGGCAGAGGAGTGTGAAACCCACAGTCGACATGCTATTTGCTCACCAGATACTGCCTTTTTGTTTCTGCTCGTTTTAACAGATTTGCTCAAAACTGGGTGGCAAATAGCTTGTCTGTGGATGTATTGATGGCGAGACAAGCTTGCTGTTTGAGAGAACAAGAACGCATAATAAATAGCCTATGCTGCCGACTCCTCTTTTTTTTTCAAAGTATCCTCTACAACACAAACAGTTTTAATGTGATGATTGTGAATATTTGAATATGATGGCTTGCTTTACATAAAATGCATGACATAAATTGCTGGATGTGTGAAAGCTGACTTCTTCTTTTTTATATATATATTCAGCTCAGGCGCAGTCCAACTTACTTGGAAAGTGCCGAAGACCAAGAACTGCATTCACGAGTCAGCAGCTGCTGGAACTGGAGCATCAGTTCAAATTGAATAAGTACCTGTCAAGACCAAAGCGCTTTGAAGTGGCCACCTCCCTCATGCTGACAGAAACTCAGGTAAAACATGACTGCACGACAGCACACACAGATTACACACACACACACACACACACACACACACACACACACACACACACACACACACACACACACATATATATATATATATATATATATATATATATATATATATATATATACTAGAATTTTGCAGAATGATTGAAAGAATATTTTCAATCATATATATGAATGATAACTTTAAGTTATGATAACTTAATTTTTCAACTCGTGTTTCTAAACTCTCAGAATGGAAATTCGGCTTTAAAAAAATCTTTTAACTTAAAAAAAAAATCTATGTATGTATGTACGTATGTATGTATGTGTGTGTGTGTGTGTATATATGTATATATATATATATATATATATATATATATATATATATATATATATATATATATATATATATATATACATATATATATATATATATGATATATATATATATATGATTATTATGAGACGATTAAAGCTGATTTTACTAGTATTCTACAGATTTTTTTGAAACACTGCATTACATTTCAGGCGGAAGGATGACTGCAATACCCAAAAGGTCAATGTCAGGCGCACGGGTGACTTTTACGCGCCGATAGCACCTTCATCCGTGTGCTATTTTTAGTATTTTTGGAGAATTTTATGAGTTCATGCATAGGCTAATATCGCACATTGGGTGTGGTAGAAAATGAAAGGATACGGAGAAGTTGACGATTTGTTGCCCAAGTCTCCTTCACACCAGTTTAAATCATTTATTTTGCCCTTTTCCAGGTTAAAATCTGGTTCCAGAACAGACGCATGAAGTGGAAGAGAAGCAAGAAGGCAAAAGAGCAGGCCGCCCAGGAGGCCGAGAAGCAGAAAGGCTCCAAGGGCGGCCAAGAGAAATCAGACGGACTCGAACAGTCGGATTATCACAGCAAGACGGACTCAAAAAATGGCAGAATAAGAGATTTCAGGGACAGTGACGACGACGAAGGCGAAAATTTCCTGTACAACTCGTCAGACTGCTCTTCGGACGACGAGAGGAATCACAACAGTGACATAAGTCCGCAGCCTTGAAGCTTGGAGCAAAAGGGCGAAGGCAGCGTTTTCCATTTCTAGTGACTCTGGGGGGGCTTTCGCTGTAAAATGCAGTTAGATGCATGTAATCCAACCTCTAATCACCTACTTGGAATTGTGGAGATTTTTGTTTTTGTTATGAAAATAATAAAATGTAGGTCAAGAATAGACCCTCGTGTCATAAACAAGCAATAAAGCAGAAGATTTGCGGTTTATATCGTGCAGCACCCGGCTATAGGTAAAACTGTGACGTAGCCTATTGCATGGTTATATGCAAACGCTGTAAACTGGCTCAGGATTTTGCAATATCCACCTGCTGTGATGGTTAGTTTATCAGCAATAATCTTTCAATTATATCCTATCCTATATCCCTTACACTAAATAGTGGCTCTTTTATTTTTGTTCTTTGTGATGTTTTACTTCCTCGTTGCTATATCACACTGGAAAAATGTTATGTTTATTTTTCTATCTGTATTTATAAAACGTACATATAATACATCTTACTTATAATACATCTGCATGCTAAATTATTGTTTAGCGTCTTCGCAAACAATGTGAAATAAAGTGTTTTGGTTTTTTTTTCCTATATAAAACTATTTTCTTTCTTGCAAACGCACTCCCTCTGATTTATGATTTTGCTCGCAGTGTGTTTCCGGACAGAGGCTTGTGTTTTCCTCCTTGCTCTGACAGGTCGGGTCATGGGAATTACTGTTAATAGCGCTGTCAGATCTGTGCAAACGTGCAGTGTGAGCAAACAGCAAGGAGGCAGTCAGACGGAGGAAACATTTCACACCACACTAGCAATGGGCTCGTATTAATAAAGCGTTTTAAAGGCGTGTTAAGCGACAAACTTGGCTGCTCAGGCACTATTTTCAGTACTGAAATCATTCATAAACTCAGCTTAACAAAATATAAATAATTGACTATTGATCTCACAGGATGCGCGTTTGCGGAAAATGGGCAGTATTGGTGCAAATATTTTGAGCAATAATAATTTAATAATAAGAATATATTCTAATCCGTATAACATCTAAATTCCATGAGTTAACAGCTATAAATTGTAAGCATAGATCATATATATATATATATATATATATATATATATATATGTGTGTGTGTGTGTGTGTGTGCAGGCCAAATAATCTAGCGCCTGGTTTTTGGTGAAAATGAGTGGACATCCTCAAATCTCACCGACTGCTAATGTGTTGATATACAGCCTGACCCTCTTTCAGACGAACCACGTATTTTATTATATTATGTATATCTCAATTAATCCGACTTGGCCTCTGAGGCAGTTTAATAATCCTTGTGTGCGCGCTTTTACGCATGGGTCTCTTTCCAGAAACCAGGGCTAGCGGTGATTTGACGCGTTATCATTTCCTCCGCAGTCATCAGCGTTAATCTATAGCAGGGTCTCACTGATTATGTGCCATTTGTATAGGGATTACTGAAGGATCTGTTAGTTATCTTATGCTGTTTGCTTTAGCAGACTAAATCAAAGTTCAGCTGAGGGTCAGACCCACACACCAGGTGAGGCTGAAGGAAACTCTCCGGCTCATGGTTGCAGACAATAGCCAGTGTATGGAGTGCACAGTGAGCCTATTGATCCCATTATCTCCACCTCAGCAGCCAAATTCTCAAGCTTTTCCACCAAAATTCTCAACTGACTGAATTGATGAAGTAATTGTGCTCTCTAAAATTACCTGAGACAGCTCGCAACATTTCCCCCGGGTGACCTTAGTGTCCGATTCCTGACCTCTGGGTACTGCTCTGAAGTCTTGGATTGATTCAGGCCACACCAGCAGAGCTAATTAATAGGAGCAAGTATCAAATCTAGCAGATTGATGCTGCTATGCTTACAATGCGGAGAGGCACTGGTGTCAGCTAGCGAACAGTATAGGACAGATTCATGGCTCCAGGTCATTTCATTAAGGCGTGTAAACACCTCTCGGTTCTCTCTGCTCCTACAGCAAATATCCACAAAAGGATAGACATACACAAATATGCAGCAATCAGCCACGTTTAAGGCTAAAAAAGACCAGATTAAAAGTTGCTTTATCATGTGGAAAGTGTAAATAGACTCAGTAAAGCCCAGAAGAATAGACCCAGGTGACCAAACTGTGCAATATTAACTCTTGATGCACACTGCCTCCCTGAGGGCAGTGTCTGAAGAAAACGTAGACAGACTTATGGCAACACAAAACCGTTCTTTTTACACATAAAGGAGTTGAAAGTTAATTTATTGAGGTTTTCTTTGACATGAAGGTACAGGACATTTTCTTTCATAACAAATACACAAGAGCATGAACATTATGTAATTATTTATTACAGTGGATTACCCTTTAAACACTGGTGTGTGCCTGAGGGAATCAATAACTTTTAAATGTAAAAATCTTTCTTTATTGTACAAAGACACACCAAGGCAAACTGGTAGATTTAACCACATCTTCTTCATTTCCTTGTTTTCTTTATAAGTAACACAGTAGGTTTTTATTTTTGGTATTAGAAGGTCTTCTGTTGTTCCAGTTCGTTTTGTTTTTTCATCACTGTGTGCGTTTCTGTGTTTTACAGTTTTAGCTTTGTCTCTTTTGCCTCCATGGCTTTGGTGGCGAGTTGGGCACGCTCTGACAGCAATGCTGCTTGCTCTGATGCTCCCTGGGACAGGACGCTCTTCAGGAGGAAGTGGTCAATGAAAAGCTTCAAGCCCTCCCTCAGCATTCCTAGCTTGGGAATTCCTGAAATCCTGGCAGAAGGGAAACAAAAAGAGTCACAGTTGACTTTTCAAGGTGTGAGCTAATAGCAGTTTATAGAAGGTGGATGGTACAGCCATGTGGTATAGCTCTAACACAGCTATGCCCCAGTGCAGCCTCACAGGGCTTTAGTCATGGCTGCAGTTCTTAATTTTGTTTTTCTTGACAGAGGTGCACCAGCAGTTCTTGGCTACAAACTCTGTGTGATGTCCGACTGCACCGATGTGAAAACCATAGCTCTGGTGACTTTACAGGAAGAAAGAGTTCCATGCACTCTACAGAGACAACCTTTCTAAATCAAATGGAAAAAATCCTAAACTATCCCCTGCTATGTGTGACATCACTCTCCTGATGTTGTGCAGCTCACCTTCCAAATATGCTGGCCAGCTCCTCGGGCTCAGTTTCTTTCAGCAGTTTGGTCAGCACCTGACGCAAGAAGCGCACTGTTGGCTTATCTAGTTCCCCAAACTCTATTACCTAAAGGCACAAACAGCAGAGGTTAATGCAAAGAATAGGTTTAAAGATTTAATCTGTAAAATCAACTAAATACATGTAATATATACATAATATTAATTACTTTGAGAATGGAGAGTGAGAGGCATTTCCTCTGAAGGAAGCAGGTGACCAGCTGGACCAGATTGTTAAAGGTGCTGCTGGAAAGGTTGGGCAGCTCCCTGAACTTGTCCCAGAGGCTGAACTGGAAAGTCATCTATGAGAAAGGAGAGAGGGTTTGAAGGAATAATTAAATCCAGAAACACATATATCATATAGTATTGTGTAAAAGAACAGGAATAGTCCTTCAGGCTTCTTGAAGAACATTCAAAGCCCTTCTTTGGATATTAGCTGGCTTTTATTTTATTTTTCTGTCACGATGAACCCACACTGCTTCAATAATGTTGAGGTTCGAGCTCTGTGGAGGCCAATCTACGACCGATAGAAAAAACACACAATGGGACATTATCTAGGTATGCGTTTTCTGCATTGACAGTGTGTTTGGGATTATTTTTATGCTGAGAAATGAAGCCGCTGGCAATCAGATGCTTTCCAGATAGTACTGTATAGTGGAGCAAAATCTAACATGACCCCTAACACCACTGGCTGAAAACCAGCTCCAAACCATTTTTTTTCTTAAGAAGACGCCTTTTAGACACTGTTCATCTGCAGTATATTGTTTTTTCTTAATGCCATTTCTTCTTTTGTCATTCACGTGTCCAGTTTACTTAAATTTTTAGGACACACTGCACATGATGCCTAAGTTTTTGGCCAATAGCGTTTTGTGATTCACCCCATCGGTACGAAAAGAAAACTATTATAATCGTGTCAAACTGTTACCTTTGACATTTCTGTAAATTCTACTAATGACAAAGAAATGGGAACAAATTATGTGTTTCTGCTTTTTTTATGCTTGAATGATTCATATGCAAGTTTTAAGTGGCTTAAAAACACTTACAAGGACTTGACTGAAAATGAGTGAAAAAGCAGCCAATGACAAAAGAACCCCCAGAAAGCCTGGAGAACTATTGCTCAAGATCACTTTAAACTAAAAAGATAAGTCTGGCTCATTGATGCAAAACAGATAGAAATGAGGGATAGCTAAAGACTTTTACACAACACTATATCCACAATACTGTCATCAGTGATTACCAAATTAAGCACCTTAAATAACCAACTCCTCTAAAGAGATAACCCTCTCATCGAGACCCAGTTTACATGTGAAAAGCAAACATTCCCACCAGCTCCGTTCTGGAGCTCTTTGATGAGGACAATGGTCACCAGTTTCTGATATGAGCTGCTGGCCTACATGACAGCAAAGTAGGAAGTGTGGTCTCAACGCCATTGTTTGTAATCACAGTTTGAGTCAAATCAGAAGCCAGAGGTGTCAGAGGCTCCCACACTGCAAGGGTGAACTGCAGGCCACACACAGATCACACACAGTTTGAGAGACCGGGTGGTCATATGCACGTGCCAGGTAATTAAATCCCATAATGAACCCTTTTAAACTGATTATGCAAACTTACGAGACCTTAAAACTAAAATATTATAAGAAGGATTTACAGTATAATCTACCATAACCATTGATTGAACAAGCAGCACATGTCTTACATGGTTTTGCTAATAAGCCTACCTGGAAGCGACGGTCATGTGAGCAAAATTTCTCTCCCAGTATGATGTAAAAGGCGTTGAAGTTCTTCTCTTGGAGACAGCAGTCCATCAGAACATGAACAATCTCTCTCTCCTGCTTATCCTTCAGACCCATCCTTTAAACATAGCAAATTAAAAATAAATAAATAGTTTAACCCATTTGAAAGGAAGCCATGCTTTCCTTTCAAATGGGCTAAACTACTCCAAAAACTGAAGAAAGAAACAGAGATGTGAGATGAAACAAACCTCAACAGCTTCTCAAATGCATCCAGGTAATCTTCGCTGGTCATAAGCACGCAGAAGATGTTCCTTCTGACATCGGTGTTCATCCTCTGTTTCCTGGCCAGCTCTAACACTTTGGCACTAAACTAAGACAAATAAAACAATGACAACAGTTATAGAACGATAAATGCTGCCATTACTGATGAAGCCATGCTTTTCTCGTACCTTATTTATTTGTTAATCATTGTCCCAACATAGCTGCAGGTTAACACTTTGATGCAAATGCGAAAAATATATAAAAGGATTCAAATGGAGGGCTGTGATCATAGTACAGTTCCTGAAAATATTCTATAAAAAGATAAACCGGCTAAATGTCGGACTCATGGGAATGTTGACGAACAACATAGACGCAGAGTGGAAAGAAACTTGCTGCCTCCTTGGGGCCAACAGAGATACTGCTGCAGAAAAGCATTAATAAGAACCAAGTCCAGCCACCTTTGTGCAACTTGCTTATTTTGAGTGCACGGTGCTTAGAATAACTTGATTTTTCTGAGTGAGCAATACTAAATGAATTAGTTCAACTGACATATGTCAATATAGATCAGCTGACATACATGACACATGCCAACTAACATATATGTCAGCTGACATATGTCATATGTGTAACTTGAACTAATTCATTTAGTATTGTAACTGATATATATTGACATATATCTCAGTTGAACTAATTCATTTAGTATTGCTCACTCAGAAAAATCAAGTTATTCTAAACACTGTGCGATCACAGAGAACAAGTTCCCCTAACTTGGCTATCTCAAGTCAACTAAGGCAACGAGTTTGGGTACTTATTTTTTTAAGTACTAGCAACTTATTCACATTTACAGCGTCCAAATATGCTTAAGTGAAAGGAGGAAAAAAATGTTATCTTAATTTGATCTGCCTAGAAGTGCACTAATGTTTTTTTAAGCACATGGCGAGGAAAATGGGAAAAAAAAAATATGGTGGCAACCATCAGGTGGTCAGTTACAGTGTCAAAATGTACACATTACATATTTGCTGCAGAAGGAAAATTTTAAATCCAGGAATTGTTGGAACTGAAAAAAAATCTATTAGTTTTCTTCTTTGAAGCGAGTAATTTAAAGGGTTTATTGTGGTAGCGTCATCATTGCTAGAATCTCCTCAGCTGTGCTCATGAGGAGGGTGTCCAAGCAAAACCTTGGGTTTGCACAGGGAGGCTTTATTGCTTCTTTATTAACTGTTCTCATGATCGAAGGAGCCAGAATGAAGTGGTGGAGCGGTTAAAATTCATGATAAACTCTGTCTCCTTTGCTTCTGCAAGAACAAAATTAACAGTTACCAAGTAATTATTCTAGGTAAATATTGTCTTATTCTGTTCATTGTCTTAACTGATCGCACACCCCAGTTATTAACATAGATCTTACAAATAATACCCAAACTACTGGCTGTGAAGCTACCTGTAAAACTGGTTATATCCTTGGATGTGTGTTTACTCTAGGTGAAGCGTTCCATTGCTTCATCAGTGAAGAACATGCCAAGGTCACACACGGAAGATGGAAAATGTCACCTTTGAAAGGATCTGCGGCCCTCTTTGACGTCAGGTCTGCTTCAAAATGATGATCCTTATAGGAATACGTTTAATTTCTAATTTAATAATGCTTCTGTCCAACTTGTTGTCTTTCATTTTTTTGTCATGAAAAAAAAAAAATCAATATCCACCCCTCATATTGATCAGTTTTTGCTAACCAATACAATAATTCTTCTAAGGCATTAAGACAAACAGTCAGTCTCTGAAAATCAATCAGTGCCTCCCACATGTTTTTCTACCATTTTTGAACACAGCAGACAGCCACGTTGAATTTTCATGGATATACACACATCTGAAGCAGATGTCTCACACTAATCCAGATGTGCTCCAGGCTGCCTAATTTAAACATGAGTTCTGCTATAATAATTTAATGTCTTCTGCAGCTCCGGTACTCTACCTGTCCTTGAGCAGGGCTTTGTTTTGTGGTTGTGTCCTCTTGCTTGCTGATCATGGGAGCGCCGCTCCACGATGAGCCGACAATCCACCAGCGGCCCACCTGCTCTGCTGCCAGGAGACTATCAAGAGAGACCCTCAGCTTCATGTCACTGCCCCCTGCGCTTCTGTGGATCTGAGCATCACAAGGTGTTAGCCATGAGAAGACTCAGCTGGTTAACACCAGGTATATTAGTTGGTAATATTGTGACAGGATTCCTGAAGGTGTGAACTATTAAAGTAGAAGTTTAAGTCTATAAAAGTGGTACTCTGGGGCCACCTGGTGGTACAAGTGGAGGCTAAAAGAATGATTATCATGTTTAATAGGATTAAGTTCAGGCTTAGACTTATTTTTAATAATGCAGGTAATAAAATCAAATAAAATATGGCTTTCACCCACCAGACTCCGCTGCAGCTTCCTCAGTCTCTCCACAGGCTCGGGATCATAGCCAGGGATCTTCCTCATGTCATTGTTTTTCAATGCCATCATTGTTTCCAGCATGAAACGCACCTGAGGACGGGTTTTCACAAGTCAGAAATGCTTCTAAACTTGATACATGGTTGAGAAATCATGACACAGCATTGTGATCAGTTAGGAAATAAAACGTAATCTTGGTTTAAAAAAAAACAAAATCTGATCTCATCTCCCTACCCTGGTTTGATCCTGAAACTTCGACCCCATATCGCTGGCCTTGCGTTGGGCTTCAGAGATGAGCTCCTTCAGAGCTAGAGGATCGTCCTTCCTCAGGGCGAAGCCGACATTCCTCAGCACAAACAGGACCAGCTCGATGTCCTTTTCTGTAAATGTTCCCACCAGCAGTTTTAGGATGTCGAAGATGAGGACGGAATGTACCACCTGGAAGTTATACAGGTGAGCAACGATGGCGATCAGGTTGTCGCACTCTTTGCCTCCACTCGGGTTCTTGTAGTGCTCGTCAAACTTTCGCACAACTGTCTCCAGAAAATGGGCTCCTACCTGCAAAAGGAGACGATATATAAGATATGTGATCAACATGAGAGCAATATACAGCGCTATGAAAAAGTATCTGCTTTTTTTTCTGCTTTCCTGAATTCTTATTTCTTTACACATACATTTTTCATGTGAAACAAAATTTAATATGACAAAAACAACCCATGTGATGTTTCAGTTTATTTTGTATTTATTCTTTTTGTCCAAACCTACGCGACCCTATTTGAAAAAAATAATCACCCCTTCCTTGTTAAATCTTGAATCTGTCCTAAACCAAATAACTGCTTGCGCCCCCTTTGGCACTGCTTTTCGAGCATGAAAGGCCTGTTTAAGCTCGTGCCAAAACATCTCGATCAGATTTAAGTCCAGACTCTGACTAGGCCACTACTAAACCATCATTAGGTTTTTGCTGGTCTGTTTTGGATTATTGTCCTGCTGCAGAACCCAAGTGTGCTTGAGTATAAAGCAATGAACTGATTATGGCCAGTGTGTTTAATCTCAGCAGATTAAGGATTTAATAAGAGGCTGCAAATACTTTTTCACCACATTTAGTTTAGATAGCATTATTTCCCTTAACAAATAAAATCATCATTTAAAAACTGCATTTTGTATTTTACTCGGGTTATCTTTGTTCAATATTAACATTTGTTTGATGATCTGAAACATTTAAGTGTGGAAAAATATGCCAAATAATAAAAAAGTGTCAAAAATTTAGTATATGACAAGGTTTATAAACAAACCCAAATGTTTAAGCCAATAGCACATGGCTTAAAATATCAGCCTAATGTTTATAAAACTATATATAGTGCTACAGCGACTTCAACCAGGAGAAGATGTCGTCAGGTGGTGTTCAACTATTACCGGTTAAAGCTACTATTAAAGCTCTCTCGGCAGCCTCCTCTAACCTATGGATGGCTGCCTTTTTATCTCTTCCTGTTATTCCAAAAGCTGTGAGTGTGTTCCACTCAGACTGTGCAGGGAACCCCCTGCATCCTACTTGGACTGGGAATAGCCAGGCCTGCCACCCTCTGTTCCCTCTGTAGCTTGTTGGTGATGGAAGGGCGTAATAAACTGAGCAGAGCAAGGCTCCAGTCTCCAAAGTTCAACCCAAGTAATCTCACTTCATACAGGTTCCTTGTAAACCCAGTGCTTTTGCCCTGGACACTCTACCTTCCTCCTCTAACTCCCGGACCTCAGCTTGGACCATGTCTCTCCTCTGTCTTGGATCAGATTTTACCCATTACTGGAAGTGAGTGGATCCGAATCCCTGACGCCCCAAGCAGGGGTTGCCAGTAACTTCTCTCAATTTCAGCATACTTTCTGCTTGTGCCACTGATGTGCCTGCATTTGCATCAAGCTATTGTAGTGACTCCTGTGTCAGTCACCTTGTTATCAGTAGAGTCTCTAAGGAGCATTACAACCCTGCACATTGCCACGCTGAATTCCTCCACTATGGATGATAAACAAGAGTCTTTGTAGCATGCCATGCTGGAATAGCCAGACCTTGAATTTGCCTGGTAGGCCTGAGTTTAATATTTATGTTTTATGTCATTTAGAGAATGACGTAAACCAATCAAACTGACAGATAACAATCAGTGTTACAGATCCCCTTCCAATTTATTTAAAGGGTATTACTTTTCAACTGAGATGTGCAAAAGAAGCTAGCCAGTTAGAAAAACAGCCTCCTGTAAATAATCTAAGAGCTGATGTGAATCAGGTCAGTGGTTTTTATTTCTCGCACACACCAGCAACCGTGTTAACGCTTTTATCCATGTACCAGATCTGAGCATCTCCACAAGTTTACAGGAAGTAAAACCAGCCTACAAGCCATATTTTAAATACCTCTGTGTCTATTTGAAAATTTCTGGCAGACCATAAACCTCAAATTGAGGGCTCAAAGGAGGCGCTCTTACCTCCAAGCCCACTGCATGATGGAGGATGCTGACAAGCAGGATGTGCTCCATCAGTAATCTGTCTGGCATCAGGGTCGGGGTGACGCAGGCCACTAGCAGCAACTCTGTCAGGGTGTCGTTCATGTCCTTCCTGCTGGAGCTCATATACAGCTCCTCTAGCTGACCGCAGATGGATGACATGTTGGGCTCGCTCAACCTGAGGATGACAAAACAACAATGAACTGTGCAGAATTTAAATAACTTACATTCGTTTTTCCTATGTGTGGGAATTTAAACTACCTACTTCTTTCAGTACCTGCATCTAACTAACCAGGTAACAAGCAAGAGCCTTCCACTGAATAATTCCTGAAGTGATTAATTAATATTTTATAAAATGTTTGTTTGCTTCTAATAGTTGGTTGCAGAAAAGTCTCTGTATAAAACCTGGATTAAAATCCATCAAAATTACCCATTTATACATTTAAAACCATGAGTAAGTATTACTAAACTAAGACAAACCACCTATGGCTCATATTCTACACTGGAGTCTGTGGGTGATAGTTAGAAAACACTTAAAAGCAAATAAAGTGCTGTATGAATTTGTGTAAAGGACTGAACGTGGGTTGTAGTAAATGATTAGTGCTATACGAGTACCTGTCCAACCTATGCCTAAGATGAGCTTTGTAGGCTGCTATCAATATTCTCAGTTAGCTGTAGCAAAGTTTTACATTTTGTTTTTAAAAAGGGGGAGGGGTGTTTTCAGCCTTTATTGGACATAACAGTCAAGAATACACAGGAAAGTAGGGAGAGCAGGGGGGTATGACCCTCAGGAAATGGACCAGGTCCAAATTGCAGCCTGCAGCCTTTCGATATACGGGTCACCTGCTCAACCAGTGCAGCTATAGCGTCGCACATCAGTTATTATTTAACTGCTTTAGCTGTTATATATGTTGTTGGTCCAAGAAGTCAGAGACAGAAAATTCGTTCATATTTATGATCTAGGTCTCATTATTTTGGACAGTGATTGCAGTTTTATCATATCAATAGGTTCGGGCCCCCAGATTTGCTCAGTGTTTGCAACCCAGTCAGACCTCTCATGTCATCAGCTGCAGATCTTTTAAGCCTTCCCAGAGTTAGAAGGTGTGGTGAAGCTGCTTATAGGTACTGTGGTCCTGTTCTTTGGAACAAGCTGCCTGCTTTCATAGATTTGGTTCTTATATAGCACTTTTCTACTCTGCCTGAGCACTTTATATATGCCCCATTCACCACTTTAAATTATTTCCATCTAACATTGACCCTCTGATGAATTCATCTGAGAGCAACTAGAGGTTTACATCTTGACCAACAATGCAGACTGAAGCAGCCAGTGATTGAATCACCAACCATCTGATTAGTAGATGACCTGTTCTACCAGACAATTACAGCCATGTATTTAAAAAAAAAGAAAAAAAAAAGACCCAAAACAATTGATTCATATAATGAAATGTGCTATATAAATAAAATTCCCATTGGGGCATCAATTTCATTGTGTTACCTGTTCATCAGACCTTTCACGTTCCTCTTCAGTTTTTCTAGCTCAGCTTTGCGTTTATCATCTCCCATGTTACGCAAATGAGGTGGCACGTACTTGCCACTTGTGGAGGTGACCTTGACATTGTAAGAATTAGTTTATGATTAGATTAATAGATCAGTAAGCAATATTATCTAATGAAGTGATAGAAACAATCAGATATTACATGTATCTGCACTCACAGTCTCTGTTTTTGTATCGGGAGCATCTGTTTCGTCCTCTGTTTCCCCTTCTTTTTCATCTTCTGAATCAGGCCCGCCACTATCATTAAGCCCCTCCTGGTCATCCTCCAGTTCCTCATCTTCATCCGCTTCCTCTTCATTAGACATGTCATCATCTTCATCCTCACCGTCATCATCGCTGCCTTCACTCGCCATCTCTCCTTCAGATTCCGGGTCCTCACCTGACCCCTGAGAGTCATCTAGCTTTTTAAAGTTATCTTTGGCTGTTTCCATGTCAACATCATCATCTTCATCTTCATACAACCCCACAGCTGATGATCCAGAGTCAAGCACCCCAAGGATGTAATCAAGTCCATCAGCCACAAAAGACTGAGGGAGACTTTTTTTGTTTTTTCTTTTATTTAATCCAAGACATCGCTCCAGCTTCTTTATTTCTCTGTCCTCTTGTTCATTTGCCTCCATAAGCGCCATTTTTCTTGTTTCCTGAAGCTTATTGACTCGCTTGCCTTTCTTGGAAGGAGGTGGTGTCTCAGACTTGTCTGATTCGTCTTTAGGCTCGCTTGGATGCGACTTCGACCCTTCCTTCTTTGTTTTCTCCATTTCCTTTTTCTGCGTCTGTGGTTGTTGATGCTTGTCAGCTCTTATTTTCGGGTTTCCTTCATCACTTGGGGGCAGAGAGACGGTGTTTTTGCCCTCGTAGTGACTTTTCATTTTGGCTTTTTTCATTTTCCGCTTTTCCTTGCGTAGTTCCTTTCGGCTCTTCTTTTTCACAAATCTCAACCTCTGGTCACTCTCCGCTTCTTCCGAGCCACCTTTGCTTTTAAGGAAGACATCCACTGCCTCCCTGTACTTCTGTAACACGGCATCGCCTTTCTTCTTATTCTTCGTCTTACCTTTATGCTTCCAGTTCCCTTTCATTTCTACGAATTCAACGGTAGCTAGCTTAGAGATAGCTTAGCCTGTAAACTGCTACAAGCACACAAAATAAAAGAAACTGAACTATTATGATCATATAAATACCTTACAATGCACATGTGCCTCCATGAGGATGACCCAGAAACACGTGACCTTTTCCCTTCCAGGGCAGCTGATGACGTATTTTATTTTGGGGCGGTTTTTCGGGGTGGTTTACGTCGCTCCGATGTAAACTGTCTTTAACCAGTCAGAGCAGTCTATGCAGAACAGTAAAGACGAAGCAGGAGGAGTTGCTACCCTGGTTGCTGTCAGTTGTACAGACGAGAATGTAGGGACTCAGTAGCTTTAATTGTTCTTGCAATATGAAGAATGGAAGAAGACGATGTGACTATTAGAGAGCAGAATTTCCACAGCCAAGTTCGGGAGTACATCGTAAGTAGCGGAGCGGCTAGTCGAGCCTAGCTCGCTAACGGTTGCTAGCGTTAGCTTCGCCTGTCAGTTTGACTCGGCAGTATTCGTTTAAGCTTGATATTGTATTTTAAGACCCACTTAAAAAAATGTAAAAAGAAACAATGAAATTTGATACCCGGTTATGTCACACACCAAGTTGGGTTTAAATATAAAAAAGCGCGTGAACCCGCTAATTAACACTAGCTTCCGTTAACGCTAGCTGCCACCAAGTTAATCACAGGAGGAGAACTTGGCTAACGCACTATATGATGTTATTTGGCATGTAAACATCTCCACGGTTAAGTAGAGGTGACTGTAACTGTGGCATTGACAAAATGTCAGGGTTCTGTCTAATTCAAGCTTTATGTGTCGCATATGTTTCAAATCAGGATGAAGTGTTTATGTTCTCGCTGCTTGATGCTCCGTTTAAAAATCGTACACGTTTTCGCAGTTACCATATCAGATTTTTATCGCATGATATTATCGTAATACTTGGTTTTTACATTTTATCGTAGAGTTTGGCTGCAAAGATAAGCTATACTTTATCTTTAAAGTTGGGTAATCTTTGTGTTACAGAAGCCACCATATAAAACGTAATCTGTACAAACTAGTTTAAATTAAATAAATTAAAATTTAGTACAGAGTAACCATATCAGATTTTGACTGCAGGTTTATCCTGCTCACCAGATGATATTGATAATTACAGTGATATCTTTGTGGAAAAATCCATCTTCACTTATGATGTGTTTATTAACATAAGTTATATTATACAGTGGTTTATTGTAGTTTTTTTAAAAAAATTTAGAAATAACAAGAAAAATGCACCTGCTTTTGTCAAGTGAGGCATGAGGACTAATCATGATTACATTCATAGTCACTCGTCAAAGCTCCATTTTGAGCATAAAACCTCTGTTTAATATGTTTTTATTTTTAAACACAGTACCATTATTTCCTTTTTACCTCCCAGCTGTAAAAGGCTGATGGGGTATTATCATCACCCGAGTGGTTAGATGTTGTTGACAAGCAAGTGTGTGACTGCGACAACTCAAGGCGGTATAGGAGTTTGAAATTAATACTACTGGTGTAGCTAAAAATCTCAGACAAGTTTGAATGTCAGTGACCTCAACCTCAAGGTCAGAGGTTAAGTTGTGTTTTGAAAATCTTGTGAAAGCGATAACTTGAGAAGAAGGTGGCGTAGGATTTTCTAATTGACACCATACATGTATCTACCAGGAGGCTGAGGGGTAGCACTGGCGTTCACCAGTATCATCAGTCAATATCGGTGTAATGCCACATCCCAGTGTAGACCGTTCATCCATTTTCTTCTGATTATCCAGTACAAGGGGCAGGGTACACCCTGGAAATGTAACCAGTTTGTCTCATATGTCATTCACTGTGTAATTAGGGGTGATTAAATCCCATTATATGATCATTTAAAGCCTTCCTGCTTTAGTAGAATTAACATTGTTAATGTTTTGATAGTTATATCTATGTATTTTATGTAGAAGACCATTTTGTTGACATGTTACAGTCTGTTGAATTTGGCAAATCATATAAAGGGGATTTGTGACAATGCAATATGCATGTATGTTAGGTTCTTATCGGAGAGATGTTTCCCCACTGCAACAGTACATTCTGTCTTTCAAGAAACAATCTAATGCAATCACCAGCCATCTAAATTAAATTAGAGTTCAGTGGTCCCTGGGACATAAAGGCTGCTTGAGTCAAGACTGTCTACTGACTTTTCATCCAAAATAAGGATTTTATAAATGTTCTACCACTGTATTTGCTGTTGCAGATTTCTTCCATAGATTTCAAATTTGGATTTCCTTGAATGTCATATCTCTCTCATTAAGTCTCTCTTTCTGTGTGTTAGAGACTGTCTATAGTAACTTTTAAGCACACAACACAAAAAATATAGCATTGCTAAGTAACACAACCACCTAATTTATTCATGTGGCTGTTATCTTATCAGCAGTGTGTCACCTGTTCTTTTTTACACAGCATACGGTAGAAGCTGTTTAATTTCATTTAGATGTATCAACACAAAGTTTGTCCAGCAGAGTGGCTCTGGACTTACCTATTTGTGAAATGCTTTGCTAGAAACTCCATTCATTTCTCTTTTTTAAAACAACTTTAATATACTGTCTATCAGTGTTTTTCCAAAATTAGCCTTTGGCTATACAGTTTCCTGTCTTTTCTCATTGAATTGTGGTGTCTTGATGTCTCCATAGCTCTAGGTGGGAGAAAAAAAACAAATAAAGGAAAACTAAAAGAATAAAAAAGGTTTCAGTTTTCAGAGGTTTAGCGTAAGTCTCCTTAATTATTCCTGTCAGAATCTTGTGTAATATAGAGACTATCAGATATCTCAGCACTAAGCAAGGCCAACATCTGAGCTTTAGCTTGCACATTTTGTCCTGAGCCTGTACGCCTGGATGTCAGTATCTTATATCAACATTTCTAATTGCAAATCGTTCTGTGTGATGGATTAACATCAGTGTATCATTTCATCTTGATGTCTGTGGTGAGTCAGCTTATGAATGGATTTTTTTTTTTTAAATACAGGTGCCAGGCGACTGATATTTTCCAGTTATTGTGTGTACTTGTTTTGCAGTTGGGGTTACTGTAGGTTAGGCTTAAAGTCAGTAAACATCTCTCAGTGACAGGACCTCATGTTCTCATCTGGCCCTAACTGGGAATCATTTTTCTTCCACAATGAAACCACTTGTAAATAATAACGCAAAAATTCTGTGCCTATGTTTAGCAAGAATGCATAAATTAGGTTACTGAGAAAAATCAGGTTAGAGTTGAATAATTTTGACCACAGTTCACACATGTTTTGGACAGTAATCATATTTCTTTGTCATCTCATCACAAAGCTTGTAGGTCATTATCAGGCTTTCACATTTTTTTTTGTAGACTATTAACCATTGTATTTTACAAAATAAAATGTTTTATTATAATTAACGTCACAATCAGCCATTGTTTAGTAGTAGTAATAATAATAATAATAATAATAATAATAATAATAATTTTATGAGATCGTTACCATTATGAGAAAGTACTTTTTACTACTTAAGTTTCTGAAAAGGCTGGTCTTTTTCAGTATATTCATCTGTGATGCTAAACCAAAATCATATTCTTCCAATATTAAATACCCAGACTAGTAACACTTTAACCAAAAGGAGGGACAAATTATTAATTTCACCAGTTTATTCTGGTTTATTGCTAACGTTTTTGCCTTGTGGTGGTCATCACAGCATTAGGAAATATCCTTCCCTTGTCTAATAAGCATCTTTCTGATAATCTGGCAATAATTAAAGTTCGGAAATGTGTTAGAGAAGTCTGAAGATAACGCTTTTTAAGGTAATGCACACATCAAAAACACACTCAAGCTAATGGTATACAGTACTGCCCAGACTGTACCTCTGTTAATAATATTGTTTTTAATAACTTAATCTGCAAAATAGATGGATATTTCAGGTTTTTGTCTCTGAAATCAAACTACTCCTGAATGAGTTTTATTGCTACAGTACATGAAAACAAGTTGATTATTTATCTGTTAAGCCCCTTTTAGGGGGGAAAAAGGTATTGCTGTTCTTCAGCTCAAGCCAATTTCCACCAATTTGTTAACATAGGATTATAATGCTGAAACGATTGTTGTGCCAAATTCTGTTTTTCAAAAAAAGCTCATTTTGCCCTCTCAGCGCATCTTTTTCCTTTACTTTTGCCCTCCATAAAGGTCAAAATTCACTTCCGGCAAGGCCGTGGGAGGTTTCTTTCACTTCACATGAAAAGGCATTTTCCCTTGTTTTATGGCCCCTAAATTTTGTTGAATTGGGCAAAAATAATTGAGGTTATGGATTTTGCCCCAGTGAGTGAATGTATAAAATAAGCTTTTGGAAATGGTTTGCAACCTGGTTAAATGACGTCCCCTTGTCAACACTCGCTGATTTTTCCTTTACATAGAATGCAAATTTAAATTTTTTTGAGGGAAAATGGATTGATAAGAAGGGTAGTAGCGTTGGCGTTCACTGCTGTGCCTGAAAGTTGCTGCTATCTCCTCAGAGACTGCTGTGTCTTTGTGTCTGTGCTGCTTTATCAGCTCTGTGCACCTGATGATGTCTTGTTCAGGGTTTGCCACTTTGTGGACATCATTCGGCTTGCACTAGCATCACTAGATAATTTATAGCTAGAAACATATGAGCAGTCTTTCATTTGATAGGGGACTGCATATGATAGGAAAAAATGTTTTTGTTGCTGCTGTCACATTATGACATTTGGCATTTCTTATTATGCCAGTTTGCCTGTCTGTAATGTGTATGTCCGCCTGGCATCTGGTTGAATCCTCTCATAACCCCAGCTCGGCCGCTGTGAACTATGTGGTGTTGACAAGGTGCAAAGTGCTGAAGTGGGAGCTTCTAAGATTAGTTGCGACCTGGTCACTGTCACAGGAGAAGAAGGGAATGTGGAAAGTGATCTTTCTTTGGCTTGTTTTCAGGCTGTGGTTATCTAATTTGTGGACCACTTTGCATGTAGCTTCGACCTAATTAGTGTCATCAGACAAATAAGAGCAACAATGCAATTCTCACTTTCCTACTTTAATCGAATAAATGGGTCATATTAAACATCTTAGTTGTCACTGTTAATGTGTCATCATGTGGTTGCAATTAAGGTTTCTGCATAAACTTTGCAACTGACATAAGGGACATGCACAAGTGAGTTGCAGTAATCATTTACTGGTACACAAAAAAAGTAAATTGCTCAATATTAGAGCATGAGAAGTTATTGACTTGCTTTTATGCAAAATGCAAAATTGCTTTTATGCAAATAATTAGAGGTTACACCATTACAACTAAAAGTTACCTTGTGTGAGCTCAGAATATGTTGGTCATTGTAAGAAATCTGCCATTGCTGTTAAACTGCAGTCTTGATCTTTTAACATCCACACCGTTTAGTCCATTCATATCAGACTCTGGTTTGTTTTTCCCTTTGGTGCAGTTCATTTGTGAACACGGTAATCGCTTTTGGGTGTGGACCAAAACAACTGGTCTCCCGAGGTGGTCTCAGTCCAGTTCCAAAGAAACTCCAGAGTGACGTGTAGGCTACAAGTTTGAGCTAAATGCCTTCTTATAGCCAGCTATGCTTTGCGACAGACACCATAGACAGTCGAGTTTTTCCTAAAATATTATTCAGATAAATACAAATGTTGGGATTGAAGTCTCCTTTGTTATCTACTAGTTCAGAACACATCAATTTCTTCCTGTATTTACTTCTGTTGATCCTATTATTTTACAGTATTGGGAGAGATGGTCAAGCCTGATAATGCCTTAGATATAAATGAATTCCCAGTGTGTTCCTCAGAGTGGGGGAGCACAGCTTGTACATTTAACAGTGGTATCGCAGTAAAGCTCTGAGAAGAAGGTTTTGATCTTTCAACTTCATCATATAAAAACACAATAACTACTCTGTACCTAAGACCACGTATTACTGATTTTGAGCTGCACACAATGGCATTAGCATTGTTGTAAGAAATACTTTGACAATCCTTTTAATGCGTAAGTGTGTCATAGTCTTAATGTGGGATATTTTGGTGTTTAAAATCTGCTGGGTGGATGGTGCATATGGTGTCTCCAATGTGCTGATTCATCCCTTGTCATAATAAATCCTGCATTAAAATTCTTGTGATGTTGTTTCAGATTTGCTTCCTCCTGTTTGCCGTCCTCTACATCGTGTCCTACTGCATCATAACCAGATACAAGAGGAAGAGTGGTAAGTGCTGTGCAAAATGTGAGTTCAGACTAAAACTCTCGCCTGTCTGTAACACGTAAAAAGCAGCGCTGTGTCTGCGGTGAAACAATTCTCACACCAAGCATCACAGAGGTTTGCTTATTTTGTCATTTATGCTGTGTTTGCTCACACTCAGAACCCATGATTTTTACAGCCAAGGAAACTATAGTTGTTTGCTTAGGGTAACACCCACGCCTGAACACAGCCTGCTTTGTGTTGGTAGGGTCACATTAATCCACTTGGTCACAAAAGCTGTTAGGTTACTGCTGGCATAACCTGTCCTGTGAGGTTGATAACTTCAGCCACGTCACCTAAAACAATGATTGTAACCTGTGTGACAAACAAGGTGATAAGAACAAGAAGAAAAGAAAAATACAAACATGTAGCACAAAAATAGCCATGTAGATAATGTGAACTCTTTCCCATTTTCCCAAGACTAATATAGTTTGTCCAGGTCACCCAGCCTTACCTTGTCTTATTTTAAAAGTAGACCACTTCACATCAGAAATCCCTTCTGGAGATTTAAACTGTAGAAAACTAGGCTGCACCAGGTGGTTTGGGTTTTGGGTTATAGAGCAAATAATGTGTATCTCAATGAGTATTTTCAGAAAATTTACTGTGTTACATTAGATTACATGGCATTAGGACTGTTTTTAGACCACATTTCTAATTTTATATTGAATATTTTAGCTTCCATCATCAAGTGGGTATTTTCTTTTTGCTTTAGATAATAGAATCAGAGATTTGATTCAATTGTCTGATGAATTTTTACTATATATATTCTTTACTATATAAAGAAAATGAATTTTCTTTATATAGTGCCAAAGCATTAGCACAAGTCTTCTCAAGGCACTTAACATGATAAGGTAAGCACTTGCAACAGTGTAGAGGAAAAGCTCTTTTAAAACAGGAAGAAGGCTCAGACAGGATGTGTGACCATGTGCATCCAGCTGTTTACTGTCAGTGGAGAATATCAACACTTATATGGTTGTAAAAAGCATTATTAGTACAGGTCCAAGGGTTATTCTGGTTCTGGGTGGGACTTCTTTGGATTGCCTTGTTACTCTTAACCATTTGTGACATAAAAATTTCCACTATCCACAATTAAATGAAACCCAAGGTAACAAAAGTGGTACAAAATATTTAAGGGTACTGTGTCTTAATTCTTAGCCTGCTGTTTGACGTTTTTCCCCTGATGACGTATATAAAATCCATGTAGCCTCTTGTTTACTTGTTGGTTTGTGAAATGTTTTCGCTGACTCTTAGTGTTTTGACACTCAATGTGCCAAGTGAGGTATGGGTCTGACTGAAGGTGGAAGCTCATTGGCCGACGTTTGTTTTTTTGCAAAAAGTGAAGGCTGTTGGCTTTAGTTTTCAGACCTGGACGCTACATCCATTTTTTTCCCCAGCTGTCTGAAATTTGTTCTGTATTTTTACTGATAGTTAATCATACATTTTGGTTTTGTATGGTGAGTAGAGAATATCACATACTTTGAGCTATCTGTATGAAACTGTTCATTATGTTATTATATCCATGTTGCATTTTTTTTTCTCTTCTATGTTTGCCCATAGTTTGTCTTTTGTCTTGTTTGTTTTTCGTAGTCTTCCTGAGCTCTCCTTTCTCTTTTCTTTTCCCCCACACTCCTCAACCAGGGGTGGCAGATAGTTGCCTCTCTGAATTTAAATTAAAAGGAAGTTCTTCTTTTCCACCGTCACCAATTGCTCACTTGTAAGGGAATTATATGGTTGCTGGGATTTCCTGACATTGTGGGGTCTTTACATCATAATGTAAAGTGCTTTGAGGAAGCTGTTGTATTACAAAGCTGAAATGACCTGTGTTAGATTATGTTCTGCTGTACTTACATATACAGTGTAGTCTTTGCAGAGTCTATAGGCCGACTCAGGATTTCTCCTTGAAACTGAAGTACTTTTGTTTCCCTCTTTAGATGACCATGAGGATGAAGATGCTGTTGTCAACAGAATATCGTGAGTGTGGGATTTTTTTCGTACAAAAATGAAAAAAAAAAATTCTTTATTTGTAGATGGTAACCATTAATTTTCTTAATTAAATTAAATAAATTTTCTGCAATTCAGAATTTACTGCGTCCAAATCAGTTAATTCATTTAATGTAGAAAGTAAGAAGAAGACGAGCTTAAGCAAAATAATCATTAATTACTAATAATCAGAAAAATGTTTTCACAAATTTGCTCCCCAACAATCTGTATGTTTCAAAAATGGTTTCATTTTCTAGACCAGTGATGAAGGTATCACATCACTCCAGCTAGGATCTTACATCCACCCTTCATTTTATGACTGCTGTCATCGCATTCGTCCTGCCTGCTTATTTCCAGCTGGAGGACATGGTACCTTAGGGTCCTACGCACACAATAGATAGCATGCCTGATTAACATGCTTTTTTAGTGTTATAGCAAACGGGTGTCGGGCCCACTGAGCAGCTGGTCACTGTCTTGGGCAGAGTCTGGACACTATACTGTGAAAAAATACCCAGTTTATGCCTATTGTTGTTCATGGACTAAGGCAAAGGTGGTGAAGGTTTAGTTTTATTTAAGTGGCTGCTGATTCTAAATAAGCTAATATGTTGCTTGCTGTAAATGTTTATCCGTGTGACACACTCCCACTTGATGGAAGTTTTTTTTAGAATATACAATAATCTAATCTAATCTAATCTTTCAGTAAGTAAACGATTTTTCCTTTTGGTGTTGTTATGTGGAATTGTCCTAACATGAGTCTGTACGTGTGTCTATGTCTGTGTGTTGATTACATTTACAGATTGTACTTGTGCACCTTCACTCTGGCAGTGTCGGGTGGTGCCGTCTTCCTATTGCCTTTCTCAATCATTAGTAATGAGATCCTGCTCTCCTTCCCCCAAAACTACTACATTCAGTGGCTCAATGGCTCCCTCATTCACGGTCAGTAGTTCACACAGTTTGTCCCAGTTTTAATTTTCTCTTTTTGTTTAAGAAATACTTCACTGTAAAGAAAATTTGTCTTCCAACGTATTTGATCATAATAACAGTCAGTTCAGCTTTTCACATTAATGTCAGGATAAAAAAGTTGTGCTCATTAACATTCTACGTACATTACATTGGACTGCTAACCACAGATGTGGTGTGAATGTGATCCAACCTCAGTCTGGATCAGCTACTAGTTGTACATTGCAAGTCTGAGGTTTAAAAAAAAAAAAAAATCTGTGATGCAGCAATGTACTATAGATGTGGTCTGTACAGGCTAGCATTTCTCTGTGTTCACCAGTCATCCAGAACACAGCATCTTCTATCTTGCATTTGTCTTTGTTGCTCCCACTCCACACACATCTGGCCATTAAGTAGACTGAACATTTTCACATGGTTTGTAGTGATGAAATTTGGTTTGCTTGGATTCTTCTTTTTGAAAAGAAACCAAATTACGAATCGCCAACTAATTCGGACCAACGTAAATGAACTGTAGGTGTGAAAATGCCCTAAGAGTGTACTTATTGTGGAGTTCCTAGTAGAGATTAATATAAATTCAGACAATAGAGTTTTCTAAAACTAATTATAGTAATTCTCACTAAGTAATTATTTGGTGACTCATCAACATTAATAGCATCCGAACAGGATCTGTATATAGAAGGAATGTCAACCTGGATCAGTGAAACGTGCCTTTCTGTCAGTGTTAAAGTTATACTCCGAGATATCTTAATATAAGAGACAAATATGTAGTTCAAACAGTATCACAAAGTTGTCAGCACAGCTTTAGGGGTTTAAATTGTAGGATTAAATGTGTAATACCACAAAAAAGAATGCCCAGTAATTAATAAACAAAGTTTTTGTTAATGCACATAAAATGTTTTCTATAGTAGATAAATTACTTGGTGTAGTATGAAGATCCACAGCTGTAAGATTTGACACTTGTAGTCTATAAAGTCCTCTATCATACAGTGTATCTAGTTTCAATTTGTGGACATATTAATGCGCTTTTATGGTGACACATTCATTTATCTCAGAGTAACTACGTGACAGTGTATGTTATTCACTCACCTTACACATCTTATTATGAAGATTTAAACACCAATGATGTTAATTATCTGGGTTATGTTTGTGTAGAAAAGATAACATTAAGTGTCCTTTGGTGCACAAAGTCTAAACATGAATCAGTTCCATTGTGTTTGCACTAAAACTAAAAGAAAACATGCTGACTTTGAGAATTTTTAGATGTTTATAAAGGGATAAAAAAAGGTGAAACTTATTACAAATATCTTATGTGCTAGAATTTTGTAGAGTAAGTTAAAGCTTTGATTAAGCCAAGTAATGCATTAGATAATAAGAAATGTGGTCTTTTTGTACAAACACTAACGCAGTTTGCTTCCTATGACTGTTGTATTTGTTGAAACATGACTTTGCTATACAAAGAAAAAAAGAATAGATGTGTCACCAGAAGGGGTGCTAACAAATGAAACAAGCCAGTTTGTTTTTCCCCTTAAACCATTTGAGATTGAGAATTATTTATTTGCACTGCCAGTGCTAATTACCTGCTTCTGTTAAGGCTGTTTGATGTTCAAGTATCCACCAGGTGGCAGTAGAGTCCATGACTTAGAAACTGCCAAGAGGGCACTCAACAGACAAAACTGTCTTAACTTAAATTGCAATTTAGGAAACTCTGTGAATGAATCTTTGGCACATGTCCCCTTCATAATGAAACATTTTTTTAATAATATATTGTCTCTGTATATGTCTCTTTGGTTACTGCAGGTCTGTGGAACCTGGTGTCACTGTTCTCCAATCTTTGCCTCTTCGTCCTGATGCCATTTGCCTATTTCTTTTTGGAGTCTGAGGGATTTGCAGGATCGAAAAAGGTACAAACTATGGGTCTTTATCTAAAAATGAAAAAAAAGTTGCCAACCTATCCAACTGTTCTAAATCTCTGTTAGCAGCATATAATTTCTTTTGTAATATATGTTTATTGATGCCTTTAAAAATTATGGACAAGGTAGAATTTCATTACAAAAAATTATTTGGACAATTCTTTTGGTTTAAAAAAAACAAACAAACTTGGAAGTCATTAAAAAAGTTCATAGTAAAATTTTGTGTGGTACTGTACTCTAGGCTGTTATGTATTTGAATGCTCTAATACCTATGCAAGAGGTTTTCTCTTAGCAACCAGAGCAGCAGCAGGTGCTTAGTGCTTGCCCTCTCCCTGACTCATGCCACTGACCGTAACTGCCACCGCAAAAAGCTCATTAACCATGAAAGTCTGAATCTGGTCTTCACCCAGTGCCACATCCTGACAAACCCTTTCAATAAGGCCATAGGCTGCAAACGCTTCAACACTGCTGCATCGGCCCCACTGATTTAAAGCCTGATTCCTTGTCACCTCCTCCCCAGCCCCCTAAAATAAAACTTCAAAAGGACAAGCTAATAATCGAGTTGTAAGGCTCAGCGAACTTCCTTGTTTAATTGATTACCCCCCCAAAAAATGGGCTGGGGGCTCGTGTTCCAAACGTCCATAAAGTTGCAGCAACATGACAGCACAATAGAGCCTTGCAAAATGGAGGGCCAAAGATTTACTTTTAATACGCCTCTATCCTGTGTCACAGTTTGAAACCTCTCTGGTTTATGTCCCTCCTGGCAAAAGCACATAAAAATTAGTTTGTACTGTAGTGTATAGCGAGTTCTTTTCTTCCTCAGCCCACTAATTTGTTTCGGTTGGATTTCTTCAGTAGAGGGCAAGCCCTGATGTGTAGGAAGCAGGATGAGGGCCTCTTTCACATTTCTCCCTTTTGTTCTTTTTCATTTCAGCAAGACTGTTTCTTGCAATACAGCTTCCATAAATGTGCCTAGAGGAAGTACTGTTCAGTGTTGAGCTGCACTTCCAGGTATATATTTTGTTGGTTCTGTGCTAAGGCAAGGGTGGAAGTGATATACCCACTCCCCTATTTAATCGCCCTCCAAAAAAACAAAACAAAAAACCCCGAACCCGAGCTGCCTGCAGAGTGAATTATACAGCCGACAGCAAGATAAATGTAAAACGCAGATCTGTGTTTTTATAATGTGATATTATCCCTTTATCCAATAACAGCATTAGACTGCTATGCCATAAGGTTTTATGTGGCATTTTAACCCACTGGGCTAATGTTATAGCACTGCGAGTTCCCTTTGAGTGCGGAAATGAAGTGAATGATGAATTTCACTTCTAACATGGTAAGTCAGCCTTTTCATGTGGCTGTGTTTACTTTTGACGATGTACTAAAAGATGCCAACAGATTAAAGATGTTTTTTTTTTTAATGTTGTTGTTTTTTAATGTTCAACTCTTTAGAGGCTCTGTCACCTGAATGATTGATAGTTTAACAAATTGTCCAAATTGTGGATGAATCAGAGCGACTTAAGGTTTTGATGTCAGATGTTATGATTTAGCTTTATTTGCTGCTGTAAAATGTCTACCGCTTTACTGCTGTGTTCTCAAATCTTTGCCGAAGAGCTGCATCACTGAGGCAAGTAAAGGTTGTTGTTTAGTTTGTTTTTAGGTTCTGATCATATTTAGAAATTGAGATACTACATTGTTGGTGATGTGCTTATCAAATATTGTCCACTTTTTCTTTTTTGCAGCATTAGCAAAGGAATTTAGAGAATTAAAAAAAGAAAATTGCCATTATTGTCTCTCTGTTACTTGTCTCCACATCACCAATAGGTGGCATTGTAATGATGAGAACCATACATGTCGTCCTTATTGAGATGATCAGTATGCTGTAACAAAGACTGAAGACATCTACATAAACCTTTAGTCAGTCTTCTATTCATATCAAGGAAATGTAATCACATTAATAGATATAATTGATGAGTGTGATATCTCAGCGCTATATTTACTCAAAAACAGTGAAATCAAGGGTAAGGGTTTTGATGGTGACAATTTCCTGTTCTATTTCAACCAAAATAAGTGACGATTATTAAAGCATGCATAAAGTCTGTGAAACAGGATTTGTACAGGAACTCGTGCTTTGCAGGGAATAGTCTTTTGGTCTTACCCACAGTATTGAAATGTGTTTGATCCTCAAACGAGTTGGAACGAGTCTGACCCCCTGACTGACCCAGCAAAGGGCCAACAGGTTTCATCTGGTAGTTAAAGAAACTCCTCATCAATCTCATCCTAAGCCCTAACCCGCCGATGATGAGAAGTGTGTTTATTGTGGAGGAGGAGGAGGAGGGGAAAGAGAAAACGTCTCGCCGAGTAAACCAGTGTGGTGTTACTAAGATACTCGTCTTTGTTGGAGCTCCACAATAGGGGCCTGGATATTTATTTCAAATCTCCTGCACATGCAGACATTTTTCCCAGGCCTTCTTTTGGGTAGGGCCAGCCGGGGAATATAAAGTGGTGTTTACATACCTTCCTTTAAGGTCACAATGTCTCCCTAAAGCTGCCTGTTACAATGTTCGTTACCATGGCGACATATTAGCTTGAGCTAGGAATTGTAAAAACGAGCAAGCAAGATTTTCCCCTCCTCTCGTGACTCAGTTTTTCAAATCTAAATGCAAAGTTCTGAAACAAAACTGAGTCTCTGCTGATTTTGTAGCTGTTTTTGAAGATTTTAAAGTAATCTGTAACTCACGTTGACTTGGTTGCACAGCTTTATTTGCATTGTGTTAAGTTAGGTAGAGTATTATGTGTCATTAGGTGTGCTTGGTCCCTACTTTCCGCTTAACAAAACCCAGGAAGCAGTCATCTATTTGAATTCTTATTAATATAAGGACTTTATATAATCACAAGGTGCTGCCACAATAGGATGATTTAAAAAAAAAAAAAAAAAAAAAAACCCGAGAGGGAGACTTGACAAACATCTGAAAGCTATGTTATTCATTAAAATTATTCTGTTTGCTTAAGCATCTGTACTCAAACAGATAAGCTGCTTCACTGTGGTTTGAATGATATGACTTGACACCAGCCATTTCCCTTCTGCCCTGTTTATTAAGAAGTCTTAGGAGTCCTTAGAAGTTGATTGCGCAGCTTTACAGGGCAGTGTCCCTCTCCTCTGCTTTCTGTCTTTGACACGGTCATTGCGCTGCTACCGACTGGTTTTTTTTTTTTTTTTTTTTTTTTTTTTTTCTTTTTTTTTTTTTGCCTGTCCCGTTTGGCTCTTTTGCCATCAGAATTATTGTCTAAAGGCGAAGAAAGATGCCCAACGGTTTTTCTTTACCAAATTGACCATCCCAGCTTTGCCGTAATGGTCCATTTGATTCACCTTTTATTCTTTATTTTATTTTCACTTGCTGAATACGGGACAGATTTGACTGGGGGAAAGAAAAGGGAGAAAGAAAGAGGGAAAGAAAGACAGTTGAGAAGAGGGACGGGGGAGAAGGGCCAAAAACAAAAACCAACAGAATAAGCAGAAGAAAAAAAATAAATAAATAAAAAAATAAATACATATATCGATCACCTGGATCACCTGTTGAGAAAGAAAAAAGAAAACAAGCAGAAGAAAACGAGAGTAATACAATAAACCACATCACAATGATATATGGGAATATGACAGTAACTACTAAATATTAAACATTATTGTGCAGCACGTAAGATCGACAGCACAGTGTGCATTGAGGTAGGAGCCAAAAAGGGTGTAGTTTGTGTGTGTGATCACCCGTGTGTACACCTGTGAGCATGGACGCGCTTGTTTTCTTAAAAGGTTCCCTCATGTAATGATCTGCTAGAGGGTGTGGGGGGCCACTGCCCCGTCCTCCAGGGCATGAAGCAGGTATGGAGGAGATCAAAACTCCAGACATCCAGAGGCCCCCAGAACACAAGAGACCAAGGAAGACCAACAGAGGGGCAGCCGCGCCACTGTCCCAGAAAGAGCCGAGGAGAGTCCCAGATGAGGGGTCACCCAGCAGCCACGGAGCAGAAGCCAGGGGGGGCTGCAGTGACGTGCCCGTGAGCTCCGCCGGCAGCCAGCTGTGCCTGAGTGACCGAGCCCCAGGCCGAGAGGCCGGGGGCACCCCACCTCCGAGGTGGCCCAAGCGAGCCCCAGGCTCCAGGCCCCGATAAGCAGCCGCCAAGGAGTGAGCCGGTGTGTACCCGGACGCCCACCCCCGGACACAAAGAACCACCAACGCACCGATGTCTGAGGGAGTCCGCCCCCGGCAGGGGAAGTGGTGGGGGGAGATAGGCCTCCAAACCTTGGAGGGCCTGAGCTGTCCTCAGAGAGGTGGCATCTGATACCCAACCTGACATATAGACACAGACATACAGGCACACACAGATACAAACATCCATTCCCACCCTCATGCTCTCATATGCACTTACTCCACACTCAACCAACGTGGAGACAGACATAAAGAGACGCTGTACACACAATCACACTCCCCAAGCGTACTCTACGAACCGGGTCTAGGTACCCTTGCCCCTGGAGGGGGGAACTGCACCCAGACCCAGGTTGTGTTACCCTTTTCCCTGCGGTGGGGAGAAGCAGACCGCCCCGACTCCGCAGCAGCAGGGAGGCCCCACATTCCGGATCCCAGTCGGACGGCCAACTCCTCCTCCTAGCCCCCCTGCTCCAGCAGGAAGCAGAGAACGAGGGTGAGAGAAGACTCCTAACCTCCCTCCACCCGCTCATTGTAGTGTTGATGTATGTGTGTTCTAAGGTGCATTTAAAACCCAGGAGGGCATGGAGCTACCTGCCAGAGAGCAGCAGGTAAGCGCATAGTCCCTCCTGCTAGCCCTCAATGTCTACGTGTATTTAAAATTGAGAGGTGGGCAACGACGCCGGGGGTGAGGTGTACACCCTGATGGTAATTGGGATTCCGTGTAGCGTGCCCACCCCCAAGATCCTATATGTATGTGTAATGAGAGTGTGAGTAATGTGAATGTCTAAGTTGCGGGATAAAATTGAGGCAGAGGCAGCCAGAAGGGGACAGAGGGGGGGGGGGGTTACCTCCTCTGCACCCTGGTGACACACCCCTACTCCAAGGCCCTGCATGTGTGGGTGGTTGTGGTGGAGCGGGAAGAGGGAGGCAGCTGGAGATGGGGAGGGAAGGAAGGGAGGGGCAAGTGACCCCTCCCTGGGGCCAGCTCCCCCGCTGACCCCAGTAGGCACCCCCATACTCCGCGACCCGCCAGGGAAGGGGGGCCCAGGCCCATCCGAACCGGGGACCAGTGCAGCGGCGCCGCCCGGCCCCACAGAGCCCGGGGCAGTCCACCCAACCCCACAACAGAGAAAACTACACCCACCCCATCATCCACTCATCTTCCAGACTACATAAGACAATAGACGCCCAGGCTGAGATCTTCCTCCACCTCTCCTGTATCTCCCCCTTTTGCAGAGAGAGTTCCTGAGAGAGGAAAGCTCCTGCAAGATGTGACAACCCCCCCCCCACCAGTTGAAGAGCCCCCCAGGTGGCTCGGCGCACCGGCGGCACCCTGCGCCAGTGGCGGGCCCCCATATACCCACCGGCCCACAACCCCGGCAACACACCAACCAGGACCCAGGCCCCCGAGGCCCGGCCAGGGCCCCAGGCCAGAGCCGGAGCGCCCCCAGAACCTCACGCCCGTCCCGGACCCACCCAGGGGCAGCCAGGCTACCAGGTCAGTAACCCCCGTCCGTCAGCACAGACCCTCCCCTAGCCCCGCTGCACGTAGCCACGAGGAAGCCGTCACCTAAGAGCCAACAGAGCCCCTAATTGGCCATGACCGCTACCCCGGGTTGAGCCCCCCAAGGAAGATGCTCCCGGGGAACCGCCTGACGCCCTAAGCCCGACCCTACCCCCACACCAATCACAACAGTGCTACCGACTGGTTGAAGGATACGCTAATAAGGTCCCTGAGCATCTGGCATGTCTTTAGCAAAGAGGGCAGGTCTTTTTGCTTGGAAGTGAAAAGGACCCTGCCCCCTTCCTCACTTATTACACTCTTGGCCCTTGTTGCACACGTCCCTGACAGTGAGCAGAAGGATGGTCCGTTGGATGATCTCTGCCATCACCTGCTGACCTGTTATGGAATGATCACAGCGACTAGGAAACTCCTGTGCCAACTTAGTTTCATCCTGTGTTTGATTGCAACTTGATTTTACTTGGAAGTGGAAACGGGTCATGAAATATTGGCTTTAGTTTGTCTGCAGAATACACCAGGCAACAAGCTTGTGAACTGTTTCCAAAGCCCTCTGTAGCTTTGTGTGACTGGTTGGATTGGGAGAAAGATTAACTTGTCTGATTGCGTTTCTGTGTGTGTGGGTAGATCAATCCATGCATGTTTGTTTGCTGCCGCATATGAAGTGATTACTTTCCTCTCTGGCCACTACGCACATTTCTTAGAAAATCTCCCTTGTCTTGTACAAGCAAAGTTGCAGCCCCTCACTCGATGTCAGTGTGAGGATCGGGGGATGCTGAATATTTCAGAGCTGCTATATTTAGAGGTAGTTACACATTTAGAAAGGCAAGAATAGAAACTTTCAACGGGCACTCTAGATGCCAAGGCGCAGTCTTTTTCTTTTTTTCCACCCTTCCTTCACCAGTTGACAGTTTTCTTTGATCACTGATGATGACTGACTTGGATTTTCCTATTTTTAAACCACATATTCTGCGATGAGGTGCAAAGGGCTACATTTTTCCTTGCACGAATATGTGATCATAAGCAGAATTTTCACTGTGCTATGTCATGCATGTAAATGGATCAATAAAACCATTCAAATCAGTCACTTTCAGTGTCCCCCGTTCTCTTGACCCGCCAAATCGTTTCTGACACAGTGGATTGTTCTTCCTGCGAAGCAAGAACCAGGGGTGATAGTAAACGAGGTGACAAGCATTGCCTTTGCCCTAAATGATCTGAATGGGTAATGATTTGAGTCTTATAAATGATTGAGAGACATATCTAAAGGGAATACACCTTCAGCATGGCCTGGACATCTTGTTAAGGTGGACTGGTGCGCTTGAGCGGACACACGTCCTGCCTGTGGTTTCTGCTTGTTCTCATGCATCCTTAAGAGACCACGTGAGGGACGTGGCTGAAGTCCCTGAAAGCATTCCTCTCTCACCTCTCTTACCTCCAGGGAACGCGATATGCTCAGACGTTGACTCCTCTCCTCCACCAGTCTCTCTCTCTCTCTTTCATCTCCTCCATCTTTTCTATTCAGCAGTGTTTAGTGTGCTCCCAACTGCACAGTTGAGCTGATCTGTGATGTGCTTGATTGCAACATCGATTTAACGTGCAGACACTGAGCATGAGAAGGTCAGCAAAATGTGTGCTTATGTCAGCTTGTTACTGTAATTGTAGCCTATTAATTTCAATTGACTGATAAATTCATTGCTAAATATCACAACAGAAAGGCATGCGTAGTTCACTTATATGTCACCACCATGATGTCTCTATTAAGGCTCTGTATTTTTCCATAGCACTTATTTCGTGCTGACTAAAGGTCCCACCCCCTCTAACATTACCTGTGGCTGCAGTGTCCACTTCGGCCACACTGAGGCACTCCAGACCCTGCCCATTTCACTCTCTGCCATGCTAGAAAATTCTACACTGACCCCAGAGGCTTTTCCAGAATAACACCGCAAGAGAAGGCGAGAAGCGGGAGTCATTTCTCAGTAATTGCAGAGGGATGCTACAGGGGATTTTTACAACAGAAAATTAATGAAATCTTAGAAAGAAACTTCCTTCCTTACATTACTATAGTAAATATATACTGAGTAGGTTTGTAGCAATGTGTAGGGATCACATTTATTAAATATTAAATACGAATATTGAATATCTGACTAATGCATACTTGCACATTGAGCTGCAGAGTGGGTAATAAGGGAATGT
The DNA here is from genome assembly GCF_963576455.1 of Neolamprologus multifasciatus. Lineage (NCBI taxonomy): Eukaryota > Metazoa > Chordata > Actinopteri > Cichliformes > Cichlidae > Neolamprologus > Neolamprologus multifasciatus. The sequence goes on along the minus strand of NC_140447.1, from coordinate 20,470,910 downwards.
TAAAATGTTTCCACTTTAAAATGCAGATGCTGAAGGTCAGGTGGTTGAGAACTGTGAGGAACTAATAACTCTGCCCCCCATTTAAAAAAATAAAATTAATCTCAAGAATTAAAGCCATTTCCACTCTTTAAATAGGCTTCATTATTATTCATGGACTTCCATGTAGCTGTTGACAAATACTGAACAGCAGCCACACAGCGAGTGTACCTGATGGCAAATACTGAACAGCACCCACACAGCCATTATGTTAGCTGGTAACAAATTACTCGTATGTACCTAATTTAAACAATGCTCAAAAGCAGGGAGCCCTTGTTATCCCATTCCCGGTAGCCTAAGCTGACGTATGAGAGTACCAATCTGTCTTGCAGTGCTAGACAGTTCAGCTCTCCAGCGGGGGTGGGAGGTTATGGAAACTGTGTGTGAACAGGTACAGGAGGACTTTATTAACCACTCAGCAGTTTGTGACCCGGAAAACCCAAATTACCCCAAACCCTCTCTTCTGCACGGCCTGAGACATGGCTGCGGTGCTAAGGGAGCTCCTAATCGGTCCCAGATGGGAGGTCTGCTCTTGATCGCAGACAGTAGCTGACCCAGCCAGGCTTCATGCTCCTTGCAACACCCCAGGAACCCCTCCCCTCCTCCCTCCTCTTTTTAATTTTACTTCTACTACCACCATCCCTGGTTGGACCCATTTTTATAGACCACAATATGTGTATATAAAAGAGCTGTTTTACAGAGGAGTGGATGAGAGCGTTTATGTTATGTTTGTGTGGAGTGAATGGAAATGATGCTGTTTAGTTTAAGTGAAGGAGGATGGGTGGAAGCGAGGTTTCCTGTAAAAGTAATCATGTTCAGTGCTTCAATATGAAATGTAGGAAACAGCACTTCTAGCTCCTTTAAAGTTCATTCCTGACTATACAAAGTATTTGAACACTTATACAGATTTGTTTTACAGATGTTCTGCTTGAATTAACGAGAACCATATTAGTGCTTCATTTAGAGGTGGGTTATAGCAAAATAGAAATATGTGGGAGACAGTACTACATGGTACATATAAGGTCAAACAAATCATCATGTTGAATATTGTCTTGTAGTTTTCTGAGCTCCCCGGTTTTAGTGTGGTCCTCAGCAGGTGTAGCTCATGCTGATGTTTTGGTTGCATGTTTAGCTGTGTTATGCTGCTGATATTGAAATGTTGTCCATTGATTGATTGGTGCTTTTGGCTGAATCGGAGCACACAGAAGATTTTTTTCATACCCCTGCATCAATCCTGTTTCTCCCGAGAAGAATAAAGTCATCAAATGCCAACGTGCCAGTTCAGTTAGCAGTCGTAGCCATAACGGAACCAAGACCATATTTGACAGATTTGTCATCTCTCTCCAACATTTTTTACTAACTCGTTCTGGCAAATTACCTTCTGATGTTTTTCTGACACATCTTCTGTCTTTCACCTTTTCACTCTTAAATGGAAGCACTCTGTCAGCTTTGAGACATGTTTGTGCCCTTTTGTGTGCTCAAAAACGCACATCCCAAGAAAATATTTTGTAAGCACCAGTGTTTGTTTTGCTGACTTATAAATTTTTGTAGTTTCTGTCAACAATTTTTTTTTTCTTTTGACAAAAACAACTACGTAGAAAACTAATGCTCTAGGACAAAAACTATGAGGAAATGTATTCACACTTTAGTTGACAAATTGAAAGCGAGATGAAAATGGAGAGACAAGGTCCAATCAGATTTAATCAATGTGTGTAGAAAGACGGGACGAGTTTGGAAGTAACCAGAAGTAATTGTGCAGTCAGGTTAGATGTGCACAATTTGATCAGTCGCCAACATGCATGGTCCCGTGCATGGGAGGAAGAGAATAGTAGACATATGGACACATTTCACATTTGATGTTGAGGAAAATAAGACACTTACAACTCTCACCAATAAAAATAAAACAAACTTTTGTACTTTATACTTTAGATTTAGTCTACAATAATCTTAAGATATTTAGTTCACTAAAATATAAGAATTTTGAGGCCTAAACCATGACTAAAACTAAATAATGTTTTAGTTAAAAGACTGACTAAAATCTAAATTTAATATTTCTAAAAGAATTTGGGTCCTGTGTGAATTTTGTTGTTGTTGTTTTGTAATGGCCAGTATATGTAAACGTAAAAATTTGACATGGTTGATAATATAACTTTTGTGTATCATCATTATGATTTCATATGCATCATTTTAATTGAAATAATTTTCTCTCTTATTCCTGCTTTTTTCCTGTCAGGGCATTAAGGCACGCATTTTGGAGACCTTTGTGATGCTCTTTCTCCTGGCATTGCTCATTCTTGGAATTGTGTGGGTGGCATCAGCCCTCATTGATAATGATGCAGCCAGTATGGAGTCACTCTATGGTATGATTTTTTTGTAATATTCTACATGATTGGTCATTTTAAACCCCTTGTTTTTGTTTTTTAAATAAAGGAATAGTTTTAGGATTTACCAATCTGATGGTGCATTAACTATGAATCTAGGCTGAGAGTTTGTTTAGGAAGGAAATCAGATTTCTAGCAGCTCTAAAACTCAAATGAACACACATCTTGGCTTGTTTAATCCCTTCTAGCATCAGAACCATTCAGAGCATTTTCCAAAGTGATGAGCTGTTCCCAAGTCTCATTTTTACTAAAAGTATACATATTTTGTAGATCTTTGGGAGTTCTACCTGCCATACCTCTATTCCTGTATTTCTCTGATGGGAGGACTCCTTTTACTAAGTAAGTGTGTTTATAATTTTACAAAATGATGCAAATAGAAAATGTATCTCTATGAGCAGTGTTTTCCCTCAAAGTACCTAAAACTTTGAGTCCGAGAAACTTTTCGGAACAAACAAGAAAACCTCAAAGCTCTGTCTTTCCACCATGGTTTCAACACCCTTATAGGCTAGGCAGGTTGTATGTTATTTTTGGGTATGACTATACAACAAATTGCTTCACTCCACTTCTATTCCACTGAGTCTCCAAGGTGCTACAACGCCAAGGTAGAAAACCTTAATATTATCCTCTTGGTTTTATAAACTCCTGTTAACTTGGTTCACAGGTTTATAACTCAAAGCCTCGAGTTGAGGATTTTCACTATCGCCCGCTTGGTGTTTTGAATGTGATGGGCATGGGGGTGGCCCTCTTCTGATGGCCAAGTTGAGCATGCCCTGGATAATTTAGAACTTAAAATGTGATTCACTCAGTATGAACCAAAACTATTGACATGAACTCCTCAGAGAGGAGCATTAGTTAAGTGTTACTGAAGGGAAAGCTGAGGGCTTTGTTCTTTTACACTTGTGCACAACTGAAAGTGTTTTTGTAACCATAGGAGTCACCGCCTGGTGTCCACTGTGGACAATCAACTGTCTAAAAGATACTTTTTATACTTCCTCAGAAAAGTTTGAACTAAAAGTTCCAGACCCTATATGTGGAAACATGCCTTTATTATATTTAAACAAATTGACCGCATTGTACTGTCTCCTGTGTAGTGTGCACTCCTGTGGGGTTGTCCAGGATGTTTACCGTCATGGGCCAGTTGCTAGTGAAGCCGACAGTAAGTAATCACTTGGATGAAGTATTTACTGCATTTCTAAAAGTTGAGTCAATGGAAAAGAGTTTATTAAACAGTTGTTGTTCAGATTTCTCTAGAAGACTGCAGGCCGTAACAGACTCGAGTCTGCTCTTCTTTTCTGAAAGATGTCTCATTTAGCCATTTAAAATCACAACAGAGGACTACAAATACATCACCAACTCATCTTCCCATCTGCCACTGCTCCAGTCCCACTTCGGGCCTAATTATAACCCATTTCATCTCTTCCTACTCTGCTCTCTCCCCTTTAGATCCTTGAGGACCTGGATGAGCAGATTTACTGCATCCATTTGCAGGAGGAAACCCTTCAGAGGAGATTAAACGGTATGTCTGTGGGAGACATGTTGGCACATTATAGGGGAGGGGAGGGGTTGACTGCCCTATTGGGTGTGATGGAGTAGGCCACGCTGGAATCAATTAGCATTGAAAATTCAGCTAGGCACACAGACACACACAGACATTCACACACACTTGTCACTGGCTTTTCCCTGACACCGTCACACTCTCATAACTTTCTGCTTAAGGTCAAAGCAGCCACTATGGCAAGGACTATATTTTGTTTAGGAAGTTTTTCTTAAGAATCCACTTAAGAAAATCCACTGCCGCTGCCATTATTGGTGAAATGATTGCCACATTTAATGTCAGGCCTCGAATGGCAGCCTGTTTAATAGGATGGAAATGAAATTTTTCACGAAAGGGTTTGGTGCTGTAGACATTAAAGAGCCATAACTCTTCTGAGAGGACACCGGGAGCCTTGTGCTGCTTTTTTAGGGAAAGTTTGAAGTGTTGAAGAATGTTGAAGATGTTATATTTTTTTAGCCTGCATTTCCTTTTCACGTCCAGCTCTCTGTGTTCCCAAATTCCTTGTTTGACGTTAAATAATCTTAAAAAAAGCAGGAAGTATTTCGGCCAGTTTCCAAAACCTACTTTAATATTAACTCAAGCACGCAACCAAGTGTACAGATGTGAGTAAATGAACAGAAAGGAGTGTCCTTTTAAACCCGGGAGGTAAGCGAGATCACTCCTAGATAACACATGTTTTTGAACGCTTTGCCGGCCACCTCCATAGAGTGCCACCAATGCGTACAGTTTCTTAGGGCTCATTCCTCAGTGCCCTGCTTTGAACTACCTGATAGAATAATTGTAATCTGTTCCTTATCATCTCCAGGGCCGTTTGATCTTTACACGTCACGGTGGGGCAAAAAAACAAAACAAAAAACAGTGGTCAACATCCCAGTATGTGTACTAAGGACAAGCTGCAGTTCATTTTTGTCTGTTAGAGAGGTGGGAATTGGAGAGAGAAGCAAGGGTAATGTTCAGTGAAGCTTAAAGCGTTGCTTATCAGACATAATGTTTTTATGCAGATACAATATGCATGCAAGTATGTGCACATGCAAATACTCATTGTTCATGGTCATAGTTAGGTGCAACTGAACGTCTAAGCGCGGTTCCTTTGATCTGCTCAGGGCATTAAGTAGAGAGCAGGTCAGGAACAGTTCACGGGACACACTCCAAAGACGAGCAATGTTGTCTTCTTGCTTCACCGGTGTCCGCTTTGCATCAGGCCTCTCTAATAAATTATCATCTTAGAAAGTTTGTGTTTGTAGATGTGGACTGTTGAGCCTAATCAGTTGATGCATTCATGTTTATTTACATGTCTGGTCCTTTTGTTATCCTCCTGTGGCATGAAATTGCCCATTTGTAATGACATGTTGGTAGTTTATGTGTTGCTGATCACGACATTGTGGTTTAAACCGGCTCATTAGCTATGTGTGTCTGCTTTTCTTGTAACGAGTGTAATGAACCTAAAAGGAGAATGTCCAGATAAAAGATGGATGGTGCTTAGCAATTGTTACAAGTAATAACACATTGTTGCACCCCTACTATATTGCTTTTAAATGTATACAGGGTGATGAATTTATCCCAACAGCACAAGTAGTCTGGTGACACAGAAGTCAGGATGGAGTCAGCCTGCGATTCCTCTTGCTGCTCTTCAACTTTCTCTATGTTCAAACTTTAAGGAAAAAAAGGTCAGAGCAAAGCAAGAGATGCTGACTTTATTACTCCACTCGTTTATCTCTGTATGCAAACCCCAATGATAAAGTCTGATTACCAGTAATCTGTGTTTTCTTTGATGGGCTTTTTAACTATTCCATTTATAACCAGAAAAAAAGCCCCAAAAACTAATAGATGGGTTTCAAGAAGTTGACATTCAAAAAGTTGAATTCCTAACAAAGTCCTTGTTCGTCTCTATCATCACTGTTGCTACTGTTGTGCTAAAGCAGAAATTACAGTGGTCTTCATATCTTAATTCCTGTACACTGTGTTTTCACAATAGTTTTCTCAGATTCCAGATATAGAAGTCAAAGCTGTAGATCCATCAACATTGCTTCAAAAGGAGCACCTAGTGATGGCTGCTATGTGCAGCCAATGTGAACCAAGGTTCAAGAATAATGGTGCATTGTACCAGAAATAAATGTTTTGGGGTTTTTTATGATGTCGGAGAGACACAGTAAATATAAAACGTCCTGTTGACACTATTGATTGCATTGCCTCAGTTACAGAAAGTAACTTAATTCAGTTTTTAGTTCCATAACAAGCCTTTCACTTCTGTTGCTACATAATCCTAAACTGTCCTTTGTACTGCCAGATGTTGCAGGTCTCCATACACATGGTAGATGTGTGAGAGGCTAAAAAAACTTGTATTTGTGCTTGTCAAAGTTTACAAGGACCAGTTTATATACTGTTTCAGTAGTCTCATAGTGAAGAACAGAATATATTAAAACAGCACCAGGCACACATAAATATACTGCAATACAGGCAAAGCGATGCACACACTTGTACAGACTGCCCTCTCACCACCCTGATGTGCTGAAAACAGAGCACTCGTCCAGATGCTATGCGGCACAATGACCTTGCCAGTGCCTCTGTTGTCTCAGCATGGTGTTTAGCATATTTGTGAATGACGTAATTTTTTGACTGTGGAGAAGGTTGGAGAGGATATGTTGAATTACTCCAGGCCTTCCTGACTGCCAGAAGCCCCACTCAGCATCTCTGCCTTGCTGTAACTCAGTCTTATACTTGACGCTGCCAGCAGAAGGAGTAGAAGGATATATTTAACTTCGGTTTGCAGTGATGTCATTGAAGATACTGCAGTTGAAAATCTAAGCATTTCCCTTTCTCTGCTTTGAACAATCGATTTTATTGTCCTTTGTTTTCAGTGTCAAGTATTGTTTTGGATGGATGGTTTAAAAAAAAAAGAAAAAAAAGAAAAACCCCACACAAACTTTTTAAAAAAAAAAAATTTCAGCAAGGATTTATATGTGCCAGTGATGCGTCAGGCCTTGTTCAAATACACAGTGCACGTAGGTAAAGGATAAGTTCACTTGCAGCTGAACAGATTTGGCTCCCCCGAGGCAAAGTGTTCAGTTTGTCTCAGGAAAAGAGAAAGAGAACTATCTATGACATTTCCTGTTGTGTTCCGAGCGTATTTGCTTGGAGGGTTCAAACTTTCCCTTGCTCAGATCCTTAGACGGGCATAGACTGCTAACTCTCCACCTCTGCGTCTATCTCACCCTCTTTTACCTACTTAAACCCATCCAGACAGGGCGTGACATAATAACAGAGGGAAGAAGAAGGTCTGATCAAAGTGATTGGTCCTTCACTCCTGTAACAAAGATGAAAGATGGTATTTTTATTGCACGTTAGTAATGGTGTAACACTGAACTAATTGGTCTTCATCTGCCAATCACCCGGGGGGATGCAAATGGATACTCTTCCACTTTGGCTTCGAGGGGCCTCTGTGATAGTGCGTCAAGCTGGAAGGAAAACAGAGTAAAATAGATAAATTAGACTTAAATGAGCTGGCCTTGTGGTTTTCCTGGAGAATCCCTTGCTGTCTTATCCAGCCCACTCAACCAGTTGTGGCATGTGCTAGACAGCTCCTGACACAAGAGATTATTTTTACTTGTTTGAGATCACGTTGTTATTTTCTGTGCAGGATTACTTGTTTTGATGGGATTGCTTAATAAAGACAAGTCAAATACCATATGCTGAGGTAGGATGAATACAGGGAGAGGTTAACATCCTCTCCGTCTATTTAAGTATTTGAGGGAAGTTTAAGTTATGGTGTCCAAAAGAGGAGCTTTGTGTCTGTTTAAACAACATTATAGCTGCAACAAAAACAGTGAGTTATTTTTGCTGTTGATAGTCATTTAGGTTGTTTTAACCAAGCAACAAAGCCAAACCTTTCAAAAGGGGCATCGTTTTTTCTTTGTCTTCTGTGAAATAAAACATTTTCAGAGAAGAAACATAGCTCTATATTATCCCTACACAACATGTGCTCATACAGCACGTTTCAGACATTTTGGATATTTTTATTTTCACAGGGTCTTCCACACACGCTTATACCAGAGGGAGCTTTGCTCACCAGCTCAACAAAGAACTGGACAATATTAGAAATCAGCGGAATAAATTGGGTAAGTATGTGTATGTGGTAGTTTTTATACTCTCTTGAAAGTCCAGTTTTCTTTTTCTAAGCTTTGTTTCCGATGTTCTATATAAATTAGGTTTATTATCATTATTATTGGTATTGGTATTACAGTTATATAATGTTCAGGTGCCAAATAGATTTTGGCGAAAGACCTTGAATTGCCATGGAAATATATGCCACAGACGTTAGCTTAGCTTTTTGCATATTGCTGACAGGCAGCCGCTTTCTCTTCATCTGCCTTAATTTCTTAATTTGGACTTGGACCAGAACTGCCTGATAATTTCCCATCCATTTTAGGATATTATAAATGAAGCCTGAGGCTTTTGGGGAGCAGGGTAGGAGGGGTAGGAGAGCACAAAGGCACTTAGGATATTGGACAAGATGCAAACTTTATATTGTACCAAGCCTTTTAGTGATGTCATTAATTTAGAACGATGGTGCATATAAAGTGCACTTGGCAAACTTCTTGGGCAGGCTGGGTGGATGCACTTTGAGAATAAGGAGGAGTAACAAGGTTGGAAATGGAGAAAGAAGTCAAAATAGCAAATACTAAAGGGCAGTCACATACACATTGTAAGAGGACAGTTGATGTCTGTAAGACATAGTGCCTGTGGTCCATGGGCTGTCAGCAAAGTCTATAAACATGATGAATGAGCCGTTGAAATACGAGGTACATATAAAGCTGAAATGTTTCATCTGGCTTAGAAGAATGAGAGGCATAAGTCCCCCAGCACATGCATACGTATTTTCTCCTAAATATAAATCATAAAATTAATTTTGTAGCATTTCTTTTCATCCAGGAGTTATTATTTTTTTCCATTAATTAAGGCAATGATGAGTGTGGCTAATTACAGAGGAAGAGTGTAATTTTTGAAGGTTATGAAATGTATATTACCTGCAGGTGGGGCGGTTGCGATGAGAGCTGAGATTGTGCTCAGCCCCCACACTCGCGATATGTTTTACTAAACAAAGTGGTACAAACCCTGTAAGTAAAGCCAGAGGGTTTGTGGTTGCAGTAGGTTCTTTGATGAGCTGATTAATTAACAAGTAGTGGAAAGTGTAATGGAGGAGTTTAGTTCTTCATACATACATTTCTTAAAATAAATAAACTCACTCTTTGTTGCACTTTCATGTCCTTGCAGAGAGAAGAAAGAAGGCATCGGGATGGGAGAAGAACTTGTTGTATCCCATAGTGATGCTGATCCTGCTCACAGGAACGGTGAGTGTTAAGATTGACCTATCATTAGGCCCACACTGTTTGCTCATGACGTTTACAGCCTGGCTGGTATCCACTGGGAGTAACACTGTACCTCAAAATCCATCTTTTCCCACAGAGTCTGGGTGGGGAAACTACTTTTGTTTAATGGGTGTTTTAAGACAATGCTGAATACCAACCTACAACAACAGTGATTTAAAATAAATTACAGTGTGTGAATACTGTTTATGTCGTCTGATACTGTTAGATAAGGTAGAAAGGCCATGTGCAAGGCATGACACGTGCATCGCACAACCCCCAAATTGTTTAAGTTTTGAGAAGCTCAATTTTGGCACAGTTTACAGTTACAAGATTGTTATTATGCATTCAATTATATCATGATGCCGGATACTTGGAGGATTTGATCAATCTTTTTATAATTATACCATGTGTGAACAAATTTTTGTCTTCCTCTATGTCTGCAGACAATCTCTGTTCTTCTGGTGGCACTGAACATCCTCTATCTTCTAGTAGATGAGACTGCCATGCCCAAGGGATCCACAGTAAGCCTTCTGTCTAACTAGGCTTTTGCGTTCACACCATCACACACCTAGAATGTAAACTGCAGTAGGGCTTGCCTATCAGGCCTGCCCTGTCCCTGGCGGAGACATAAATCAAATTCCAGATATGCTCAGGTGCAAGTTGGAAGAAAAGACTGGACCAGATGTTAATCAGGCTTCAACGTTGTGGCTCTGGTTTTGTTTTGGAAGCTCATTCAAAGTCATTTCACAGCAGTGTGCAGATTCAATGAGGTTGCTATGTGTCTCCTGCCCTCAGTGGGTGAATAAGCTGCTTTTCCTCCCTTGTGCAAATGCAGACGGGGGCAAGTGAAGGGCTCTTACTATGAAACAGCCATTCCACCAAGTGTGGAATGGCTCTGAGATTCTCATCTCTGCCTAACATGCAATGTGTTTTAAGCTCCTTGTATCTCATCTCATCTGCAGTGACAGAGATTCGTGCATGTGTGTGCTTGCATGTGTGTGCTTGCATGTGTGCGCAGTTGTGGTTGCATTCTTGTCTGAAAAGGGGCAACATAATGTATCCTATTTCTCCCTCATTTCATTTTGCATCTCGCGGGCATCTGACAGAGCTGCCCTCGACATTCCAATTATTTTATTGAGCAGAGATGTTTTCTTTGGCATGACACATTGCAGAAAATCCCCCAAATTACACTTGTCATGTAGCTTGAAGCTGTCCTCCCTGACAGTATAGCCTCACTAAATGGTTTATGCTTTATGTTGAGCTGGATGGATGCCACACCTCTGATCTCACAAATCTACGAGCAGGAGGGGCCATCTCATCTTCCTAAAACAATCAATACTGATATGAGATCATCTATCATGCTTCTTTAACCTTATCCTCTAACTCTCAGACTGTGCCCCTCTGGCACAGAAATTCCCTCTGCCCTCTGTCTGGAAAAAGATAACGACAGTGGAGAGAATGTGATATAAGAGGGGAGAGAGAGGTTTGACATCTCGACAAGGTACTGCCAGAGCAAGAGAGACTCAGACTGTGGGAAAGTCAAATGAGGCCCTGATTGTTATGGGAGTAGAGCACAATAGAAGTGCCCTGTCAGTGTTTGTCTTCCCTTCCAGCTAAGCATCCTGCTGTAGTCTTTAGAATACTGAGCAGTGTACCGCTCAGCTTTACAGGGCAGTGGATGGGTATAGAGAAGGATAACGAGGAGTAAGGAAAGAAAAGGATGACGAGCAGAGAGGAAATGCAGGTGGCTATAGATGAGAAGTTGGCACTGCCTCTGTCATAGGACAGAGGGATTTACAGCTTTATGAACAAGCACTTAGAGACACCAATAAAACTGTTACTACAGGCCCTTCTTTTTGGTGGCCACTGCACTTGCCTGTTTTGCAAAATAGAGTGTCAATTACTGTGGCTGGACAGTAATTTTCACCCAACTAAAGTTAACCTTGTCCAAATGCACAAAGGCTTGCATCCATCCACCCATCTTCTGCCTGTCCAGATCCGGGTCATGCTAGGCCCAGCTGTTGTGGGGCAAAAGGCAGAATACACCCAAAACTAGTCACCAGTCTGTCGCGGTGCGACTGCGTAGAGATAGACAATAGTTCACGCTTACATGAATACCTGCAGCCAGTTTAGAATGATCAGTTAGCCCAACATGCATGTGTTTGGACTGTGGGAGGAAGCCAGAGTACCTGGAGAGAGTCCACATAGGCACAGAGAGAACATACAAACGCATTTATCCTTGCATGTATTTAACAACTTGACCTCCCATCTCCAGACACCCTTTTCACTTTATAACTGGCTTTAAGATTATCTAAAAATCTGGAAATGTATGTGAATATTAAGTCTTTGCTTGTTGCTTATTACATATATATAATATATATGTTTATATATATATTTAATATTTACATTTCAGAAATTCTGTCAGATTAAATGACGGCAGCCTCTCATAGTTCGGTGAAATGTATGGATTACAAATGTCTGTCACTTAAACCCCCTCAGACTCCAACTGGTTGCGGCAGATGGTCACCCCTCCCTGTACCTGCTTCTTCCTGTTAAAAGGGAGATTTTCCTTCCCACTTTTGCAAAGTGCCTACTTAGTGGGGTGGGTGGGTGGAGGCAGGATTTCTTTGAATTACTGTAGTGTCTTTACCTTACAATTTAAAGTGCTATAAGGCAACTGTTATTAAATTTGGCAACATGTAAATAAAATAAAATTAAATGAGTATGACTGTAAAAGTAAACTTTGAAACAAAGTTGCTGTTTCAAGGTTGTTACATGGGCACAAGCAACTTTAGAGATCTGAACAGTTTCTTCTCCCACTTGTTTAGATTTTTTATAGGTTGGAATTAGGTTGTTGGCAGCTGGATACATGAGTAGGACATGGCTTTGGCTATATGAAAGATGAAAAATATGAGAATATTTCACGGGACTGCCTTGAAATATGTTAATCATAGGGTACATGATACAATTAAAAAATTAAAAAAAAAATTTTTTAGTACAAAGTAAGAATGTGAAGTATAGATGTATGTATGGCATTGACGGCCTCATCGGCCTCAATATGCAGTCTTAATGTGCACTGTGAGTTGACTGGAACATAGATCCTTCCCTCTATGGACCCATATCCCTCTCTTTCACACACAGTAACACACGATCCGTCACTCTTTCTGCTACCGGAATGTAAAGACGAATGGAAAGGAGGTGAACAGCAGAAGCTAGGTGTCCGTGTACGCACGTGCATGCTTATTGCGAGTGCACACACCATCTTAATGCATGCCTGCCCTCCCTCCATTAATAAATGACATCAGATTCTGTCTGCTAATGCTGCTAATTCTCTGTGTAAGAGAGAGAGGGCACTGCACCATGGCTCTGCAGTAAGCTCCCAGGGATGACAGTTGCATAAAAAGGCATGAAACAACCTGCCAGGCTTTCCTTTTTTCCCCTGCAGCCCGTTTTACAAAACAAATCAAGATAAAGACACATAAAGTGGGAAAGGGAAAAAGAATACAAATGCAAATCTCAAACAGAAACCACGGCAGCACACCAAATATATGCTGTGCAGTTTAATATGCTGTAGGTGCATATTGCATGACGGGTAACAGCACATTTGCCTTGCACTTCTGTACTCTAACTGTACATGGAGTACTCTATGATTTAGAGTAAAAAAAATAAATAAATAAAATGACTGGATTAGTGCTGCACAGCTCTGTTAAGATATGTTTATTGTATCAGCAAGAATCTGAATTTGCAGCAAACACTTTTAGGGGAGTTTTAGGTAACTTTGTGTGAAGTACTGTAGATACCCCCATTCAATGTACAAATTAGGGGTGGGTTTTTATAATCGATTTATCGATTAAAATCGATTCTGGCTTGGATAACGTAAAATCGATTCATTAAAATCCTGAATCGATTTTTTAATATAAATTTATTTTGCCCGAAATGCCAGAATCTCAGGTGAAATCTCACAAAATTTCAACAACCACCAAACAGCTAAGACAGTAAATGAGAGCAGGAACATGGATTCTGCACAAAGACTTAAACACACAGCGTGACCCGCGGATAAGAATCAGTGAGATGTTGCCTTTCTCACAGTCGGGGCTGAAAGCCGACAGCGCGCTGATTCTGATCTGTCGGCGGTCCGCGCTTTGTGTTCACGCCCTTTATGCGCTGATTCTAAAGCTGTTAGTTTTATCTCTCTCCAAACAATATTGACCGAACCAGCAGCAAAAGAAGATCCAAACTAGGCTTCACATAAACAACGTCATGAATTCACTCTGACTTTTATTGTTTTGCTTCGACCAAGATGCACAGCTCTCTCTCGCATGCTCGCTCTCTTGCGCGCTCTCTCTCCCTCTCTCTCTCTCTCTCTCTCTGTACTGTTTTCTGCATTATTCGCTTGCTTGTTACGCACAAGTCTACCGTTGTTTACAGCGCTGTCGGCCGACGGTTTTCTTTCTTCGTTTTATATACTTCCGAAAATAAAACCTAATTTCTGCCGTTCAATACTGAACAAATTTAAACTTTTTAAAATTATGCAAAATGCAAAACGCTCAGCCTTGTCTCTAATAAAACCGCTGTAACTTCAGAGGTAATGTTCATGTGTTGATTAATGGTTTTCTTTCGTTTTTGATCTACTGCAGAAAATTTTTATAAAATCCCAGAACAGGAAAATCACCTTCATGTTTTTCTGTGTTTTATCTTCAGCTACTTTGACACAAAGGCCTCTGCTGTGATGCTCACACCTTTGATAAAGTCTTGGTGTGTCAGCTTCCTTTTTATAGATACAAAAATATGTAAATGTACTGATCTGAATTATAATATTTCTGACTGTCAAAATTTCCCAGATTCAAATCAAAGTGAATCGAATCGAATTAAATAGAATCGAATCGAATTAAATCGAATCGTGGATCGAATCGATTTGGGACCCTGTGAATCGGAATTGAATCGATTCTAGAAATCAGTGACGATACCCAGCCCTAGTACAAATCCTCTGGAGGATCGTCTTGGGTGCCAAGTCTGAAAAAAGCAAATATTTGGCATTTGACAACTCAGATGCTTGGTATGTGCTGTGTATGTGGATGTATGTCTTTTTCCTGCTCCACTTTCAAAAGGCCTTAGGGGTTGGAGGGGGTGAGGATGGGTGAGGGGGTTCGCGTAGTGTATTTGCTAAAGGATTTGTTTAGTTGTTTTTATGTTTTTGGCATGCTTTCAGCCTGTACACTCTTCTTACCGTAAGCAATGTGCCGTTTTTGTTTGAACACCTGTTCACATATTGTATGGTCGACAGTGATTTGCGAAGAGCCTCTTTCATCTTGTTCCATTCATTACTTAGCCAATTTGATTCTGTCTTTCTCAAGTAGGGAAATTCTTCGTGCACCACGTACTTACTTTGCAGGTCTTCTGTAATTGCTCATGTCTGCAGTCGTACACAACACCAAGTGTTGTCATTTTTGTGATCTGTTTTAGTCTGAAGGGTAGTGTAGGATGTTTAATATCCCTGTTTTCCTATTTGTGCCTCTCTTCTAGGATCGAGCCATTGGGAACACCTCTTTGTCCACATTTGGTGTGGCTCAGGCAGTGCTGGAGATTGTCCTCATATTGTATCCTTTCAGTGACCTCCCCTTTGTCTGTGGCCTGAGTAACATGCTCCATGGCCAAGAGCAACATTGCCAAGGCAGCTTTGTTTACCCAGGACATAGTTGAGCTGAACACCTTCCGGAAAACATGTTGCGTTGTTTCATCACCCTTTATGATACCTGAAAAGGTTGAGCCTTGACACATAAAAAGTTGACTCAAAGAAAAGCTGCTTTCTACTTGCAGCAAGGTGTTTTTGCTCCTTGATTGATTTGCTGAACAGCTACTTGATGGTGTCTTCTGTCGTTGGCTTCTACAGTCTGCGTGTCTTTGAGGGACTCACTCCCAGGAAGGATGACACAACCATGACAACGGTAAAGATGGGATAGAAAGGCAGGGAGTGGGGTGAAGTGGGGGCAAGGGTGCTGAAATTGCTCCTAAGGTGCTGATGTGTTTGCCCCCTCCTGTGTTTCATCTATTTCCCCTGTCTTTTTTTTCTGTCTTCATTGCTCTTGCCTTCCTGTCTTCTCTGTCCCTGCTGCTCACTAATGTTTTCCTCCGGGCCCCTCAATGGCCTTAGTTGATCTGTTCAATATTTGTTTGTAAGTTGCGTAAACACCAGCAAAGTGCAAGCTCTTTTCTTGTACATCAGAGGGAGAGTGAGGTTTTTTTTTCTTAGGGGGAGAAGGGGGCTGGGTGGCAACTATTCACTTGGTAATGAGTTTGGGAGTGGTGAGGCTTGTTAACTAGCATGATGCTTCAGTGAAAGGACTTGAAAGGACAATAGAGGGAACCTCATAATGAGCATCTTCAGAGGTACTAATTGTATAATATGTGGAACCAATTTATCATCAAGTGGCGTGTATGTGTGTGGGCACATCACGGCTAAAACTGCTGGTGCAATGGGTGTTTTTCCTGCTTCACACTCGCTATAAATTACATGTAATTTGTTGAGGGCTCTAAAATCGGAGGTTTGATTATTTGGTCTTATTTGCAGATCATTGGTTGCTGTGTCTCCATCCTGGTGCTGAGCTCAGCCTTGCCAGTGATGTCCAGAACACTAGGTGAGTATGCTTTTTCATGTGAGTGTTTTTGTATTTTCTTTTGCCTGCGGTAAGGAGAGTGAGTGCAGCTTGCTTTTTCTTTTTTCATTCAGAGCCAATTTTTTGTAGACACATTAAATGATTAAATAGCAGCAGTTTGACAACTTTCAAAAAGAAAGGACATTTTTTAGAGTTAGATGAAAACATTGATAGTGGGTGATCAAGTCCACCCACTAAATATGAAGCTGTAGCTTGTTAGTTTGATAGCTTGAAAATGTAAGTCCCTGATTATTGTCCATTGTGGACACTGACAGCTGAGTTCTTCCTGTTGTACTTGAAGTCCACTACCTAGGGTGCATGTGTAGTTGATGCATTGTAATATAAATTCTCCCTTGACCAATGTTTGTGGTGACACATGGATATCTGCATGGACCCTTGTGCTCACTGTCTGATGAAATTTGCCACTCTGACCTGAGCGGACCAAAGCGGACTCCTGGATGTGGAAAGTATAATCGAGGGTTAAAGGGACAAAACGGCTAGCCTTGCTCTGTCTGAAAGAAGTGAGAATCCACCAACCAACACTACAGTTTTTGTGATTCAAAGCTGGAATTTGGGAGGACATGCAAGGCTGGGAAAATCCGACTTGATTTATACCAGAGTTTTAAATATTGTGAACAGGCCAACCTTTTTGCAATGTGCAACCAGCAGCAATCGGTTTTCCAGATTTGAAGAGGGCAGAAAAGGTAGCACCAGGGACAGAGTAAACTGCACTGATAGAAATACAGATTGGAAGGGGGGGAAAAAAGAAACTCTGCATTCAAAGAAAGGATAATGGTCTAAAAAAGAAAGCGGTCGACAGTAAGGCCCATTGGTGTAATCTCTATAAACAGCTATCATTTACAGATCAGTTTGTTTTCTGTTAGCTTTTTTTTTTTTTTTTTTTTTAATTATCCAGATACATTCTGGTGGACAGAACAGGGTTCGGTCATGGTATCAGTTATCCTCTATTCCAGTTGGTTCTTCTGGTGTGTAAAGAACAAAGTTATTGGCAAGCCGATGGGTTCCCAGACTACCTTTGGTCTATGGCTTGTCCACGTTATAAGCATGTCCACTCTCACTGCCAAATGAACAATGCAAAAGTTCCTGAAAGAGATCAAAACCTCTCTTTCAGGGTTATCCTGGCTGAGACCAGCATACTGTATCTCCTTTTATAATCTGAACATGCAGAACAGACAAGAAATATTCCTGCCCAAAAACCAAAAACAGACTTTGTTAATGAAAGAAACAAGATACAGCATGCTCATTAGTGAGCTTTACAGAAGCTGGTATTTTTGCTGTGTTACGACTGAATGATTGAAATGTAGGTTACAGACTTATCAGAGCTGTCATTGTGTCCTTGGCACAAACAAGAAGAAAGATTAAATCTTCCTCTCCCACAACAATTTTCATTGTTACCACCAACACCAGGTCACAGGAGTTGAATTCTCCTACAGTCTGTCATGGTGATGTTAGAAAAGAGTGCAGGCAGAATAAAAATGACAGGAGTAGCACCATCACAATGGCACTAATAAACATGCAGAGTGCAGAGCACAGCTGTTTAAATAGCACTACTTTTGTGTGTGTGTGCGCATGTGCAAATGTTTGTGTGTGTGTGTGTGCTTGCGTGTGCAAGTATGTGTGAGAGCAACAGAGTGGGAAAATAGGATGGAGTGAGCATACAGTGACTCACTGGGAGCTTTACAAAATATCAACAGGTTCTGCTTTGTGACACTGAATGGATGAAAAGGAATAAATGCATGAGACAGAGTTGAAGAGAAAAGGCCGCTCAGCACAAGATAAAAAAAAAAAAACGTGCAAAGAGTTGAGTGTGACGAAGTGAGATGTTAAGAGACAAGAAAGGGTGTCGTGTGTTGACGTGAGGCGTTTTTATGTCGGTGGGTGGTAAATATGCACTGTGTAAGAGATAAGGGAATTGTGCTAGAGCACGCAGCATGTTTAATAGTGTAGTAAAAAATGTTTAGTTACACCAAATGCACATCACAACCAGCTCCACCCTCCCCTCCCACCTCTGCAGGTTACACATGTATGGGTGAACTTTAATGTCTCTCTCCGTGCACTTTAAGCTGCATCACCATCAAATCCAGCTTGATTAATGGTAATATCACCAGACGTTATGGCTTGGTTTTACTTTGCACCAATTCATATTTAAAACTTTGACAAATTCTGCATGACATGTTGGTCTCTGCTGAGTTGAGGCAGGGTCAGAGTGAAGATGGAAACGCAGTGTAACGTCCTGACGGCTCTGAACAGCAGCATGATAATGTCTCCGTCTCCCTACCGACATTTCAGAGACTGAAATGTTTTTTGTTTTTTTTTAAACCCTCAATTAGATTTTCTCACATTACTAACCCAAGTTTAAAACCTTTGGCATTAGAAATGAATTTAGCCCGACCACGGTGGCTAGCTGTATTGACTGGGGTCTCCATCATCGCTTTCCCCATCTTTTCTCAAGCAATTTTGTTAAAGGTCCTTGATGCTTGCCAAACCGCTTACTGCGGCTGTAAATACATCTCTCCAGACGCTGAATCGATTGCCCAATCTAATTGATGACAGAGGTTGTGAAGATGTTACAGGAGAAGTTGAATATCCAGGGACTAGGGCTTCCTCAGTCTGATGCATGTCAATGTGATTTCTGCTTACAGATAGCAGGACAGGATACCGTTATGGTACTTGGATTTTAAATATTGATGCAGTAATTTCCTTCATCAATGTTGCATGCAAAATTAACATAGGAGAAGATGATTTAATAACATTAAACAGATCCGTACACACAGGTTATTGAAAGCTTAATTATCTCCCCACAGTACTCTGTGGGATGGCGCAGCTAGAGTGCATGAACGCATGGATGGATAAGCAGGAAAACAAAAGGGTGTTGATGGCTTTCCAAGCTGCATGTGATCAGCTGTGACAGATGGTTTGAAATTGGTCTGGCAGTGTAGAGCTAAGAGGGAGCTCCTTTGTCTTTGTCTGAAGGAGAGATGAAGTCCACCTGCAAGCCACCTTTGCTGCTATAATTAGCTCGCCATCCTTTTATGTTCCTCAGAGAATTGTGCTCACATTAACCAAGATGCAGCCAAGTGATAAAAATAAGCAGCAACTCTGCCATGCAGTGGGTCAGTGGATGTTTACCCAAGCCTGAGTGAAATTGCTTTGGTCCAAACCAAATCAGAATTCTTACACGCTGTACATTTGGATGACCTCCCTTCAAGGCCGTCTCGTGTGTAACTCTGGATTGCTTTTAGCGTGGTCGATTTTAAGATCACTCCCTGAAGTCGTGATCTGACCACTATACCTCTGCACTGGACACTGGATTCCCATCAGTGTGGCAAAATGGTAAAACACAGCTGAAATATCAGTTCATTAACGTAAACTGTGTTAATGTGGCCGTCGATAGAGACAAATTGAAGATGAACGATGCACAAAGGTCATGATGACATATTCACAGCAGTGTGGCAGCAGTGCTAAAAGTGGTCTAGAGGTTCACGAGTTGACCTTACAGGGGAGATTGGACAAATATGAATTGTCCATAGTGTTTGAGATTTCAGTAGGCACACTCTGTCTTCGCAAAAGGTTATTGAAGAGGGTGGAAATACCTAATGTAGGTTAGTTTTTGTTTGGTTTATTTATTTATTTATTTCAGATTTGGGCGTAAATCTGCTTGGAAATGCGAAGATTTGTCAACAGAAACAGAAACATGCGTGAAGACTAGTGGTGTGAATCTGTGGAGTTCTTGAAGTAGTTGTTTTCGTACCACCTTACAACACAGGGGGCTGGTCTCGGACCCAAAGTGCACCAACGCTATTACAAGTAGTTTTTGAGAGTCAGAAATGTATTTATTCCTGTAATCCATATTAAATTGTTTTTGTATATAAGCCCCCTTTTCAGATTTTTTTTCTTTTTTCTTTTACTTTCTGAAAAAGATGGGCCTGGGGAGAATGACATTTTCAAAGAGGCTCATAAGTTTGCTGCAGCCTTGTGCTTTTGTTAGGAAGATTTCTTATGAACAATACTTGTCTTGTCAGAAGGAGCCTTGGAAAGATGAACTTCATTTTTCTCAGGGTTTTGTTTATTTTGTGGAATTCAGCTGAGGAGAAAACATTTCGACTCTTGGTTATCACAGCTTTGTGTGAAGAGTCATTAAAGGTCACGGTTCTGAGTAAGAAATTGCACATTTTTGAATGAATGTCAACCTCATTTGTAACCCAGTTATATTCTGTGTGTGTGTGTGTCTGTGTGTGTGCGCGTGCGTGTGTGTGTCTCTGTCCCTGTCCTTCACAGGCATCACCAGGTTTGATCTTTTGGGAGACTTTGGCAGATTTAATTGGCTGGGAAACTTTTACATCGTCCTTTCGTACAACCTGCTGTTTGCAGTTGTGACAACACTTTGTCTCGTGAGGAAATTCACCTCAGCAGTCCGGGAAGAGCTCCTGAAGGCTTTAGGTAAATTCATCAACAGGGTCTGTATATATCCTAAAAGTTTCTAGCCAGCAGCTTTCAGTATATAGTACAGGACAGTGCGTAGTCTTTCATGTGCCTCAGTACAGCTATGTTGGTTCTACGTCTGTCTGATAATAGTATGTGACTGCTCAATTTAATCCTAATTTTGAGACGCTGACAAATCCAACCTAGTTGGTAGCTTTGGAAAGAAATGGTGTTTATTTCTCTCTGATAGAGCGACATGTCCAGGGTGTCGCTGAACTGACATGTGACAGAAGATGAGACTAGTCCCCAAGGCTTGTGGTGACGGGCCCTGCATGTTTGATACACAGGGTGGGATAGGGCTAGAAAATCCCAGACAGAAGCACCGAGGGAGGAAAAAGGACATCAATACTTCTGTCTAAGTGAAAGTCTGAGGCTTTTTAATGAGATTTTTCTGCCTTATCTCCCACTGCCCAGGTCTGGATAAATTGCAACTGTCAAACAGCCCCACAGACCCTGAATCTGGGAAGCTCTCGGCCAATGGGCATCAGAAAACTCTGTGAAAGGGACGATAGATCAACACACACATACACACACGCGCACACACACACACACACGCACAGACACCTACACACGTAAATGCAGCCAAAGGGAGATTTCGACAGTACTGCCTGACTGCTGAAAGGTGAAAAGGATTGGAAGGAACTTAATAAACCCAGGCAGTGTCTGACGGATGCTGCAAATGGAGGCTGAGAGCAATTTAGCTTCGTGACATTCCATCCTCTGCGTCTCGGATGGAAGCTGGGACAGGGCCAGGGCTGAGACTGAGGATTGAAATAGACTGGCATCACTGCAGTGACCTTGAAGTTGACCTCAACCACGACTGTGACTTCAAACCACCCATCTTTTGCTTCAGGGGCATTCTCTCCCTCCCTCTGCCCATTCTCTTACAACCTTTACACCACCACACTACACAGAAGCAACCAGAGTCTTACATTTACCTCTGTGTTCACTAACATAAATTTCACCTACACAATTCAATTAGACAGTTTTTTTTTTTATTGTTAGTGTGTCTGTGACAGTGAGGCAGGGTGCACTCACAGTTAAGGGTCTTTAATCGTAGAGGGTTTTTGCTGTTGTTGTTCTAATGTTAACTGATACAGGCGTAATGAGGTGTCAGTTTGTCAAAAAATGTGAAAAATAACCAAGAGCTTTGTGAAGCGTGAGGACGAGTCATTTATTCCCACTCATCACGGCTGGTATGTAAAACTGCACAGCATCAATACGGCTCACATATTGTGAATTAGGCACTGTCATTCTTAATAAAAGGGCCTCAAATTTTTAGCACTCGGGACTGTCATCAGTCATTTTATCTGGCTTTACTCTAAGTGCGCTTTAACTTTATTGATGATGTCATTAGTTTGTATGAAGTAGGATAAGAACTTTTTTTTGGGTGCTCCAGATTTGACTTGAGCGACTCCACAAATGGAAAACTATGTGGGAGTTTTATTTCACTTCGCTTCCAATGAGCAGGTTTGAAAATAAGGACGAGGTTGTATTCCTTTATGCACATCGGAGGAAAATGTCACCGCAATATTGTTTATTCCACACCCCAAAATCCTCAAAAATAAGTAAATAAATAAAGAAGGAAAGAAACTTTTTTTTTATACAGGGCACAGAAATGGTCACGTTTCTTTGTAAATGTTGTATACACATGTACATATTTCATTGTTTCATACCTCTTTTGGATGTAAACATTGGGCTCGCACCCAGGGTCTGAATCACTAAGCATTCTGTATTTTCTTGTACATATACCTATATATATATTTTTTTTATAAACAGCTTCATCTAATGCAAATCTGTAGGTCTTCACACAGAATGCATGAATAAGAAAACATCCAGCTTTGTTGCTGTGAGAAAGACTAGGTGACTCAGGCCCCTTTTACATGTTGTTGTATTGCTGCATAATTTTCTGAACTGTGATGTTCTTTGTCTCCAGAACCACCTTAAATGCCTTATACGAAAAAGCATCTCGCAGGCTTAATGTTAAGGTTCTGTGGAGTTTTTGTCCGTGCACACGTGCGTGTGTGCGTGGGCATTGTGAGCGTGTAGACAGTTCCACTGTGATCTCCTGTATGCCAGAGTTTCTAGTCTGAAGCCATTTCTTTTTGCCATGAATGTTTATGTCACATCAGCTCCATTGAGACTAGGTTAGATTAGAGTGATCTCATGATGATGTTTGTGTGTGTGTGTGTGTGTGTGTGTGTGTGTGTGCGCGCTTTGTATTTTCATGGTTGCTTAAGTGATAGTGATGAAAAGAAGGAGGAAAAAAAGCTGAATTTGTATATGCAATCGAAATGGGAAGGAGAATTTTTTGCACCAAAAACTGACTGCAATTTGATTTTGTTACAAAAACTGGAATTAAGGAAAAAACTCACTGACACAGACTTCTCCAATCAGACCTGAGAATGTTTTGTAAATGGTGACTATGTCGGCTTTTCATCCCAAATCCAAAGTACAGCCATGTGTCTGATTTGTGATCAAGGCCATATCAAGAGTGCAAGTTGTGTAGTGGCAGAAACTTGAGGTAGATGTCCTGGTATGTTTCTTGTCATTTTATTTGTTTCCAGTAAAAGCACGCTGATGTCTGCATACTGTGGAAAAATACCATTGTGGCACAAATTAATGTAGTAGGTCAATAAAGGGTGACACTGATGGATTCGAGATTAAAATCAATAATAATTCTTCATCTGGGTGAAAGGGTTAAACCCGTGCGTCCATCCACTCAGCTACACACTGCAGGAAAGTGTCACACCCCTAATAAAGCATCACAATCAAACGGGGGTCAAAAAACTTGAAAGTTGCTCTGAAATGTCAGTGAGCAGCCTTTCATTTCTTTCCATCTGACACTCGATCCCTGCATATAATTTTGGTACATGTTTTTTGTGAATGTATTTTTTTTAAAACAATTCTTCAGTTTGCTAAATGTAATGTTTTGTTCTTTTCGATGTTTGTGTGTTTGCAAATAAAAGAAAATGCTTCAACTTATTTTCATTTGTCACTGTGGCAATCAGGTCATCAGCGGTCATTGGGTAATTGTGACTTAAATGTTTACCTATTACTTGTCCAGTAATCAGTTTCTTTCCTTCCCATAATAAAAGGTGAAAATGTGGATGTGTTGGATCAGAAGAATGACACCATTGTAATATTTGTGTTGTGGGTATGATGGCAGGATGTTATTAGCTTTGCTCAGGATAAGACTGGGAAGCCATCCTAGCTCAGTCCTCAGATATAAAGAAAAATGGCACCTATAAAGCTCACCAACATAATATCTCACTTGTTTAATCCATAAATAAGCAATGAAAAGATAGCTTGTGGTTTAATGGGGAGCTACGCGCTATAATTATGTCTTGTCAAACAACAGCTGCTGGTTGCCTGTTAACTCTCACGGTGGCACAACTACACAAGGGCTAGCTACTGTTTGGTAAATAACGTCTCTCGTGTTTCTTTTTAATGCACAAAGTAAACGTGAGCGATGCAGAGTTTTATGTACGCTTTAGTTGTGGTTTTGGTCTGCTTCACTTCTTCACCCTGCATGATTATGCCGAGATCATGGCCTGCCGGTTCCAGCTTCATATTTAATGTTTAACTGTGATAGATGATTAGGTTATCCCTACCTGAAACCCTCAGGATCAGCTGGTTTTATTTATTTATTGTACATAAACCGTAGCATTTTAATGAAACTTTGTGAGATTTTGCTTGCATACAATAATAGGGTGGGTCTGATATGGACACTTTTCAATTTGCCTTATGTATTCCGTCATTTTTTTTTTTTTCATCCCTCATAACATCTTAATTATAGGTGAAAACCTCATGAGATTTCCGGGGCTCAAAATCGTGTCTATGCTCTGTTAAAACTGCAGCTAAAGCAATTTTACACCCACTCAAAGTGTCACAATCTTAAGTCAAAGTCAGTGTAATATGTACACTTGCTGGTCACTTCATTTGGTACAGGTGCGTAGTAATACAAATATCAGCCAATCAAACTGCAGAAATGTATTGTTTTAAGGCTTGTAGACTTAGTTAAGGTGGTCTTAGTTCAAACTAAGGATGAGAATGTGGAAAGAAGGTGATTTAAGTGACTGACTGGTTGTTGGTTGTTAATGGGCTGGCCTGAGTATTTTAGAAAACGCTGATCTGCTTTGACTTTCCCCATACAACCATCTCTAGGGTTTACAGAGAACGGTCTTAAAAAGAAATCATCCTGTAAGCAGCAGGTCTTTGGGTGAAAATGCTTTGATGTCAGAGGTCAGATGAGAATGGCCAGACTACTTCGAGCTGATAAGAAATAAACACTCATTACAAATAAGGTATGCAGAAGAGCATCTGTATGCACAACATTTTGAACCTCGAAGCAGATATTTACAGCAGCAGAAGACCATACTGGATGCCACTCCTGTCAGCTAAGAACTGAGGCTACAATTCACAAGGGTTCACCAAACTTAGGCAGTAATTAGGAGATAATAGAGTCAGGATCCCTGCTGTCTTGCATCAACAGTACAGGTTGCTGGTTGTGTAGTGGTTCAGGAGACATTTTCTTGCTACACTTTGAGCCCCTTGTTACTGACTGTTACACCACAGCCTACCTGAGTATTGTTGCTGACCATGTCCGTCCATTTGTGACCACAGTGTGGCCATCTACTGATGGGAGCTTCCAGCAGGATAACACATCATGTCACAAAGCTCAAAACATCTCAAACTGGTTTCTTGAACATGATAAAAAAATTCACTGTAGTCCTCCAGAGTTTCCAGATCTCAATCGAATAGCTTTGTGATGTGGTGGAAAGGGATATTGACATTCTGTTGAAGTTTTCCCAAGTGATCAGAAAACAGAGAAAACATCCAGGCTACCACTCTGCTACCCTGTGTCACAGACGTTAAATTGGTGCAGTTGTGCAACTCTCAAAATTGTGATACTGGTTCAAAAAAAAAAAAAAAATTGGAACAAATTCAAGAAGTTTCCCAGAGAAAAACTGATTTGGTTGAGGTTTCTAACAAAACTGAAAATGTTTTTTTATTCAGTTTGTGACCCACCTCTATGTAGAGGCTGTAACCCAGAGAATATTCATTGTACAAAAGCATAATTCTGCACAGCTTCAGCAAAAATGCTTATTTTATTTTAGTATTTTATACAGCTAATTCTGATTTTATATTGAGCGACCCACATGGATTCATCCAGATTGCCTTCTCCACCCTATTAGATAAGTTTTTTGTGGTATGCAGATCTGCACAGTGGACACAAAGGTCTACTATCTGCAGAGAAGGCCTCAAAGGCCTCAAGACAGAGCTGGTGGAAAAGGTGGGAACAGGACAGGAGCACGGTTGGTCTCCGCTGTTGATGGTTGGATCTCGCCGATACTGTCGGGAGGCTGAGGTTGCTCAGTGCAGTCAGGCAAATGGGGCAGTCCCACACACCTCTCTGGATAACCTGTAAGAGTTTGAAGTAAATCACATGAATTCTCTTGAACTTGCCTTAATATGTACCTTGAACTTGCCTTAATATGTACCTGCATATGTACCTGCACAATAAGAGGACATTGAGGTTCTGTTGGCAGAACCTGACAGGTTTGATTGCACACAAAGCAATCAAACACGTTTATCAGCGATCCTTATACAAAACAAAGCATCACATGCATGGATTCACCAATGATTAACCAAAGGCAAGCTTCCTGTATTTAAGGGCCAGCATGCGCCCGCTGTTTAATGTTTCATAACGAGCTGCACGCCAGTTTATAGAGTTTGTACCCGTGAAAAAGGTGCAAGGCATGTGTTGAAAGCGCATTCAGCGTTTGATGCTTCATGTCAAGGCTGAGCCACTCCTGCCTTGTGCTCAACCTTTTCACACCAGATAAAGAAAAAAAACAGACATTTTCTTTGCACACACCCCACTCCCTCTATGGAAAAATGGCACTGACTGCAATGAAAGCCAACAATGGGGCCTTAAGGAACAGCAAATCTTAATGTCTTTTCAGTTCCTCCGCAGTAGGCCAGGTGATGAAAAGCCTGCCGTGCATCATCAGACTTGCTCGTGTTTTTTGATAAACACAGAGGATTATTAGCCTACTCACTCACATTCATTTGGTAAAAATGAATGATCACCTCTGAGAGATATGTACTTTCTGTATTGCAGCTGTGATGCTGTGGTCCCCTTGCAAGCATTGACTTGTCAAGGGAAAGGCAAGGCTGGAAGAAGAATCAGACTCGGATTAGATATTTTTATGGAGCCTTGTTTAATGATACAAGCGGCTTCTAGTGTATCTCGCCCCCTGACCTGGTTCTTTATTCGGTCCCAGTCGTTCTCCTGAGGTTCGGAGACGCTCTTTCTCTCCAGCTGCTGGAACACTCGTCTGCTTGATGACAGCGAGCGGTCGATATCACTCAGAAAAGCCTCCGTGTCGGTGTGACAGTATCGGACAAAGCTGTCATTCAACTCCTGCAACTAATTAGAAAAACCATTTTAGCGGCACAAAGGATGCGAACGTTTTCATTCAGCCGCACAATAGAGTCGTGTTTTCGGCGAAGGCTAATTGTGTTTGTGTGTGTATGTGTGCGTGTATTGTAATGGCTGAGGCACGCTGACAGGGTGCAGTTGTTAAACAGCCAGATCGATACAGTCACATCTCCCACTAGCATGGAGAATTAATGGAAACCAGTAAAAAAAGGAAGAGGGTGCTGGGAAACATGGAAACACACAT
Source organism: Neolamprologus multifasciatus (assembly GCF_963576455.1). Taxonomy (NCBI): domain Eukaryota; kingdom Metazoa; phylum Chordata; class Actinopteri; order Cichliformes; family Cichlidae; genus Neolamprologus; species Neolamprologus multifasciatus. The sequence goes on along the minus strand of NC_140447.1, from coordinate 20,443,724 downwards.
ATCACTTACGCTTTTTTCTGCTTCATACACCAGACGCACACGCAAACTGCTACACACCGTCTGGGCAGACACTCAGTCAAACCAATTGCACAGTAATTGTTCAATCTAAACGACTGAATACTAACTCCTCTTTTCTAAAGCAACTTCTGATTTCTTGATATTTGTTCCAAAGCCATATTTCTGGATCAGCTTAACCAGCATGACTTTATCTTTCTCAGCTAGATGGAATATATCACCTGTCATGGTCAGTTTTCTGTCTATTCAGGTGGAATTGAGCTTTCCTTTTCGATACATAGACAACACAGACTGAGTCCAGTGTGATTTAACTACTTTAAATTTAACTACTTAAAAATTCAGTATCACTTCACAAGAATACTACTGTGAAGAAGCAGCATTTAAACCAAGTAAAACATAGCCTACCCGCATGCCCCACAAATTCTTCTATTTTGGATATTATTTGGTGTGTGGGCAACATTTTCCAAAGAGGGATGTGGACTTTAAATACAGCGTCTTCACTCCTCTCTCTGAAGCATTTAGTCAGCTATTCAATTGTCAGATTGACCATTTTAAAGTCTTTTTTAAATTATTATTATGATGTCTATCTACACAGAATTCATCTGTCTTCTCCCATTTACAGCAGCTGTTGCTAGGCAACAATTAAAACATACTCAATGAAAATATGAAGAGGCTGTACATTCATTTAAAGCCTTCTGATTTGAATATTTTAACTAGTTCAACAACTATCGTGTCTTCGTGCAGGCTACAAGCGATTTGATGTTCTGCAGACATTTTTATCAGACCTTCCTCAAGCTCGGGGTGATGTGTTTAAAATCTCATCTTGTTTGATCAATAGTCTTAAACCTCCAGCGATTCACTTAATCACATAAGACAGTCACACTATCGGTCTGTGCACCTCGCAAAAGTAAGAATAATTTGTAAGTGGGTTAACAGCAGAGGAGCGTTTGGCCCAGCACCTGCTTTCATACGTGCACAAATACAAACCTTATCCCTTAGCCTGCCACAGTGACATCAGAATTGCTTTACAGCTAGGCTTTTATCACTAATTAAACAACTGTTAAGCATTCGGATGGAGGGTTTTATGTGGCTGGCGGACTTTTTTTCGACAGTCAATGCAAACAGCTCAGCCTCTGATGAACTTTGCCTCGCTCCACAGTCAATGCGGACAAGAGAGTGGGGAGGGGGGCACGCTACGTTATCTCACAGCAATCCACGTAGTTGTCGGAACTGTCTCGAGGTAATGTGTTGACTCAGGGTCGGACCTCCGAAACAGGACGAAAATTGAAAGCTGGACATCTGGATAAGCTGATAAGAGTTCTGAAACTGGCCTGTTGTTGTCAGTGTTTTTTTCTGAGGAACACCTTCGGGAACACCTGTAGCTTCATGATACAAAGATGCTTTATTGCTGTGTGTTATCATAAGGAAAAACCGAAAGAATAGGTTTCTCCCACTCATACAGGTCCCGGCTCAGCGCTAACACGCCTGTTTGCATTACAGTCAGCTAAGCAAATAAGTCTCCCTCTTGAAAATCAAGTCAATCAGACCTGTCAGCGCTGCGGTGCGCGGCTCTTGAAGATCATCCTCGGTGTGACAAAAGATATGAGACAATCTCATGACCACCCACAACCACTGAATCACACAACTTGAATGTAGAGTAGCTGATACAGCTGACTCCATCCTGAGAATGTGCACATGGACGTGGTCTAATGTGTTAGAACAGAGTTAATTGGCTCAGTAAAGGCTGTGTCTTTGTTTATGTGACAGCTGTAGGGATGCTTTATAGGCGAGAAGATGGAGACGGACAGGGGGATGGGTGGGACACTGTGACCCTTACGACACATTGTAAGTGTGGCCCTCACGCATTTGTCACTTGTGCTTAATCAGTCTCTTGGAAGGAAAGGAGCACTTTGCATGATTGCAACACTCCATAGAGACATAAAAACATACGTGCGTTGGAGCTTTATCTATTACAAACAATGGCCGCTGGATGAATTTTCACGAGGGGTTACTTTGAAAACAGATGTTTGGTAAAGAAAAATGGTGACCCGTTTAGCCTTTGGTCATTCAAGGCCTTAGCTGGGGGAGGTTCACTAGGTGGCAATGTTCCCTTTTCCTGAGAGCCGTCATGAAAGCGACACAGCTTCAGAGTCAAATGACCCCATTCCCTGACAGATTACGAGATCAGTGGTCAGGGGTTTGTAAAAATGACCTCTTATTGAGTTCGCCTTAGCTTTCAACATATCACAAACTGCATCAAGCATCCAAAGACATGTTCACCTCCCTCTCTTCTTCCCCTTCTTCCATATTACCCAGTGACAGGACTGAACACACACATACACACACCAGACATAAAGAAAAAGCAACCCAAGCATACCCACGAGACCTGGTGCAGTTGTGTTGACCCAGGAATGTCCAGACTGTTTGACTAAAACACAAAACTCTCTTCACATTTGTGGACAAACAGTGTATGATTCACAAAAGATCAAAGGAGCTCAAGAGGGTGAGAGCAGGTGAAGATGTGTGCGTGTGTGTGTGCTAGCACTGGGGTCAGCGAGTCCCTGAAACCCACGTCTGAACCCTCAAGATGTGATAGTCATCGCGGTCGTTATTTGACCAGCTACACAGTCAAAGAATGTCCGAGTTAAATGTGGAAAGAAATAACTAAAAAATTGAGGCTTGATGCCCTGTGATGTGATCTTATGTTTGTTTGCTGTGATCATTGTGATGTCATCCCTGCCGTGTTTATCTCACCCTTGATTCAAAAAACTGACGTCTCAGCCTTTTGTCTTTTGGGCAGATGGTTTTCTTGATAGTTCTGTACCATTTACGAGCCATGTAACCTCGCCAGTACATTTGTATCCTGCACACATACATCACATGACAAGACACACATGTAACAACACATCCAAATTCCAGTGAGTGTTGCCGATATATATATTTCTCTAAAGATATATATATATATACATACATATATATTACTAGCTTATCGCCCCTACCTGGTGGCACACCGATGTCGGAAAAGGCGAGCTGCATCGTTGATGACACGTGTTTCATACGGCTCCCTTCTGCACAGCGGGCAGCGCTTCCGCCCAGAAAACCTCTCAAAGGCCTGCAGACACGCTCGGTGGAAAACGTGAGAGCAGGATAGCAAAACCTGAAAAGAACAGTAAGGAAAACATGCAAAAAAAAAAAAAAAAAAGATCAAAACTCTTGACCTAAAATGTTCAGCTCAGATTCCACGGTTGGACTGAATATATGGTGCTGACTTGTCTCCAGCCTGAAGGATGCTGAATGCACATTGGTTTTAAGGAAAGCTTGATTGCATTATGAACACATACAGTGTGTGGTTGTGAGATTTAAGCCATGCTAAATCTGTGTGTATTCAAGCACATATGTGATCACCTGTATCTGCCTTTCACTGTTATTTACCAAGAGGATAGAAGGAGTCAGCATGACCCCCAGTGGGCCAACTGGGACCTGGACTATAGCCTTCTTCTACCTGTAAGAGGGACTCCTTTATTGCCTGAAAGTAGAGCACTGAAGCTATGGGGCTGGGCACACAAACCAGTTTACTCAGGTCTCTAGAGGGCAAGGGGGGAGGCGTATTGATTTCCCATTGTTTTTGGCCTGACCAACACACTCCATCACCAGTGAAAGGGCCCCCTGCAGTGTACAATTTCCAGGAGCTCGACAAGCCATTAGACCAGAGAGAGAGAGATTTCACATCTCTCTCTCTCTCTACGCTCTAAAGCTTCAGGCTGCACTTTGCCATCAGACACACAATATAGAAGTGAAATAAAACATTTGGGAAGCAGAAGAGCTCTTGCTATTTTATTCCTGCAGTGTTGCAAACAATTCGCGGTAAGTATCAAAACATTATCAGCTGCAGAGAGGAGCAAATGCTTCAATCCACACGAACGATTCACAACAACTGCTGTCGTAAGCATTTTCAAGTGTCACATTAACGCTGGAATGCAACATAAGATTTGCAGCACAATTGCAATCGTTACAATATGAAGACTTTCAAGAAAATGCCAGATCAACAAAGATTCCCTCTTGTCACTTTCCCTTGTTAGCAGGCTCTAATTAACTTTTTTTCCCCCTCCCCCTGAGTCAAACTAATATTTACACGCGCATCTATGGCAACTGTTCTTTGTGAAGCCGTCTATTCTGGTCCCGCATTCTTGAGGAGATTGGCATCTTAAAAGGGGATCGGAAAGGTGTAAAAGACCGAATGACCCTCACAGTAACACACTGATTGCTACATCATCACGTCACAGTTGAGTTCCAAGGCAGTATGGGTAAATTTGTACAGTTGTCTACACAGATTAGAACATACAGGAACTGCAGGGGAGAAGGAGGGGGCGAGGGGGATGCTTTGTGTTTCCATGTGTGTGTGTGTGTGTGTGTGTGTTTGTGTGTAGGGAAACACAGGCTTCCCTGAGGCCAGACACAGAATACAGTAAAAAAAAAAAAGTAAGAAGAAAAGGGGGAAAAAAAGAGCTCCCACACAGGGAATTAAGAGGAGCCACTGTGTTGGGGAGTACCTGAGGGTGGAGTTGAAACTCCTCCCTGCATATTGCACAGGGCTGAGCTGATTCCTCCTGCTGAACGGACCTTTCTTTGACCCGGGTCCACTCATCCTCTGTCAGTCTCTCTCTAGGGGAGGCCACCAAACCCAACTTTTGAGCTATAAAAAAAATAAAATAAAAAAATACTTAATAGTTATAATTCATATCCTAGTCTTCCTAAAATCCCCAACTGTTTGTTCTACCTAAAGTTAACGGCGGTGGAGCAGGGCCAAGCACGTATTCTCTCTCTTCTTGCTCACGTCGCCTTTGCAGATCCCTTTCTTCCACTCCTTCTCTCACCTGGGGATGTTTGCCTCTACTGTGTCTCCGCAAAGGGTCAGAAAGTGAGAAATCTGGATGCAGCAGGCTTCGCATTATGTGGTCTTGGAAAGCAGCTGAGGTGATTACCAATTCGCTGCTTGCATTGGATTTTAAGTTCTGTAAAATATGTGAACTGCTGCAGTTACATTCAGTAAATGCATAGCTGGGCAAAAGCAGCGAATGCAGAATTATTTATCTCAGTGAGGATGAGCACAAAGCTATAAACAAAAATTAATACACTGTGAGCTATACTGTCTACAATAACAGCAAAATGCAGGAGGAAATGATTATTAGGTAATCCAGAAATTATATATATATATATATATATATATATATATATATATATATATATATATATCCCGTATGGAGCTACAGAAAGCCACAGAAGGGAGAAATTTTGTCAACTACTGTGCCCAGTTTCAAGTCTTCAGCTAATGTAGTCTGTCAAAGTCTAAGGACCAAAGAAGTAGAAGAAAACTACATTTTCAGATTAGCAAACTACAATGTTTTGTTTAAATAATATCACAACTCTGGGTGAAAAGGAGCTGAAATTAAAACCCAAACCTTCCGCAATGCCATCCTATCAGCAGTGTTTCGGTGGTTACCGGGTTACCAGTCCCCGCCCTCCGCATTGCCAGAGCAACCAAAGACTCAGCCCCATCAGTGCCTCTGATTGGCTGTCGATAGTTTCTAAACTAAAACGGCACGGATTCAACTTTGTGTCGTTAATTAATAACTGCACAATACTGGAATATGTTCAATATCGCAAGTACCTCTAACGCTATTCGGGTTTTAGGATTCCTGATGAATATTTTATCAAATAAATAGCAGTGGAATCTGAGCAGCTTACATTTACGGTATTACTGTAAGTATTGTATTATTTGCAGTCCAGACTTCTGTTTTTTTTTTTTCCTCCTGTGATTTAATCTAAGCTTATTGAATTTACATGTTCTCACTTGAGCCACTGCGAAAACTAATGAGCAAGTTATATAATCTACTGAGCAACCAGAAACCAGAATAGAATCCAACAATTCCCTCCACCTTCGCTTTAACCTTCCTACCTTATTTCCTTAAAGAATAAAGTACGACAGCTATAGTAAGTGATCATTTTTACCCTTTTGGTTTTTAGTTAATATCTTCTCAAGTGATGTTGGTGTCTTCTGAACATTTTTATTGGCATTATCAGCAAACAAATATAGATTGATGAATATATATATATATATATATATATATATATATATATATATATATATATATATATTTATATCATTTATTATTTGTATTATTATATATATTTTATTTATATACAACCAATTCACAGTAATAGGCAAAAGAACCACCTAGCGAGAGTGGGGAGGTAAAAATTCCTTTTAAAAGGAAGATACCTCTATGGAGGGGCATCAGCTGTGACTGCTTGGGGGTCTAGCAAAAAAAAAAAAAAAAAAAAAAAAAAAAGCATAGAAAGACCATAAACAGGGCAAGACACAAACTATGATAGATTACATACAATAGTGACGAAAACTTGTATTATTGTGGCCTTAGCGCACATGTGAAGGTGTCTGTATGTTTAGGATGAGCACAATTTTTCAAGATTTTATGCCGGATATTTTTTTAATCAAAACAAAAGCTTTTGATACTTCCTCCACCACTGCTCGCAAAGTCTTCTAAGTCGTTGTCCTTCCATCACCACACAAAGACAAGTCTCTCTCTTTGAAGGCTGCGCATCTCAGTCTCACTAATGATTATTTTATTGTCAGAGAGTTGTCATTAGTTGGAACCTGACCAAAGGAGGTTAGCCTAGGTGAGTGTGTCTAGGTGACTCACCGAGCTGTCGTCAGAGTAGGCACTGAACAAAGCTAAGCTGCTCATACCTGTCCTGTGAGCTCAGGGATCCCTCCCAGGTCACCCTTACACTGAAACCATACACACAAACACACACAGTACAAACCGTCTGTCTTTTTGTGAGCCTGATGAAAAGTTTGCTTTATTTCTCACATACAGGGAGGGGGGGGGGGGGGGGGGGGGGAGGAGTACGACTTTTAAAATGCTTTGCAGCACTGATTGACTTTGATGTGCTCAGTCAGAATCGTTGAAAACAGATGGCCGAGGAGAGGGCTAACGGTGAGGCCTGTCAATAAAGGGAGTCCTCTAAGAAAACAAAGTGAAGACACTGGCTCTGGGAGAGGAGGAAACCCCTGAGCTTCTCAAGAGGCTGCCACATTCTTGAGATTAGGACAAGAAAAACGTAGACTACTGCTGCTAATGCCCCAGACAAAGGCACGGAACAATTTATTAGTTAAGAATTCAAGCTCAGAGCTCAATCAAAGGGCCATCGTCCACAGTGCCAGACTTGGAGATTTGGTTTGTTGTTTTAAGTAAATAATCACGCTTAAAAGATACAGCATAGATGGGACTCAAGTCCCCCATAAAGCCCGCATTCTTCCAACTGTCATCAGAATGGACTTTAGAGCATGCTTTTATTTTCAACGCGGCATTGTTTGTCTTTTTCTCTATGAATACCATTTTAAAGAGCTTTTTATTTAACTTTCTTCCCCCTAGACCTCTTTACCTGAGCTGTGGTATTTTTAAATAGACAGCTCGCCTTGACGTGCAGTGAGCTGATGACTTCAGGGGTTAGTTTGAAAAAAGGGAAAACCAGTGTGAAGGACTAGTTTGCAAATTTACACCAATAGCTGGTTGAAAACACTACTAAATCTGTCAGCTCTGCAGTGCTTGTGCATATGTCTTGGCGCTAAGTGAGGCAGCAAGACAATCGTGTGCTTGATGCTAATTAATATTTGGGTAAATAAGAATCCATACGTGTGAGTAAATGCACAGCATTTTCAAAATATCAGGTTGATTCGTACTCATAAAACTGGTCTGCGTCCAAACATCATGCACTGTGATATACTGCATTGTTGTCAAATGAGTAATTGCTGTGAGATATAGATGAGAGAGGGCAGCCCATAATGGTTAATTAACAATTATGTCAGCCAGTGAGATGACCAGGAGACCAATCACTTTGATAGGAGACAGTGTAGGGGGACAGAAATCAAATTACTTTATGACTTGACCCATAATGCTTCCCTAACATGACTTTAATCACTCCATGGTGCGTAGGAGTCCCCCATGGCTCTTTTGGAGTGAACCAGCCTGGAGTGGAGGACAGCGAGGCTTTACCGGTTGCTGTTATCTCCTGCGACATTGCTGAGTAAGTAAGCCATAAAAGAACACAGCCATCATTACGGCAGTTTGGTTGCTTTTCAGAGAGATGGAGCTACTAATGATTAGACATGTTCTTTGTAAATGAAATACAAATCACCCCGGGCTTTGGGTTTTACTTCATTTACTAAGTGCTACATTACCTCATACTTTGGACCTAACAATGGATTTCCAATAAATCTCCCGGTAGTTGAAATGATGAAGGGGCTCACATATCATGAAACTTGCCAGTGCTTATTAGCACTTGAGAAGTTATTGATCGGGGATTTTGATTAATATTTGCTGGAGGGTATGGTGGCATTCAAACCCCCCACCCCCAACCCTGGCAGCTGGCAGGGACTTCTCTCAGTTACCTCCAGTTTGTGCTGACTGCCAGCCTGAGCTCTGGCAAGATGACAGCCACTGCAGAGCTCTAATGCCAGGAATAATAGGAGCTCACCCTCTATTTCCCGATTCTTCTCCATTATTTAGACATAAACATATTGAAAGCGGGGGGGGGGGGGGGGGGGGGGTGGCTGTAAAGGGTTTGCTTATTGGAAAAAGTTTACTGTATGGGTCAGGACCACGGAGTATGGGAAATGCATTAGATAACTGCAATAATAAAACTGGAAGCGTTATATTTAAAAAATACCCTCTTAAAAAACAACCAAACAGACAGCGAGAGACCAATAAAAACATTATATTTAGATAGCAACCTCTGATCTTATGGACTCAGAGCTAAATTGAAAGCTGATTTTTTTTTTTTTACAATTTAATCCAAAAAAAGGTAAAATGAAAGTGTTTTTGTGTTGCATACACTCAGTTACAGGTGATCAGACAAGCATCTCTGATTGAACGACAGGTCAAACCTTGGTCAACCAAAAGTTGTGTCTAACAAAGCGGTCATAAAAATCCCCCCAAAAATGTTGGTAACAAAACACCTCATTTGACCTGCAAAAATTAAATAAATAAATAAAGAGAAAAGGAAAAAGGGAAAAAAAGGCAACATTTAATTTAAAGTGCACGCATCCCCACAATATGTAATATTATTTAATAGGCCACAAGTATGAGAACATTATGAGGAAAAACACATCAGGCAAAACTAAAGGAATCAGTCACAAAACAACAGATTTTACTTTAGGCCCAAGAGATAATTTCTCTGTAATGTACTGCAGCCAGAACCAGTAATTTCTCGTAGAATTGTGCGGCCATCTTTCTCCATAATGGACAATAATTGACCCTAATCCATCTCTATGGCTAGAAATAGTCCACCGTAATGGCCATAAATTGTCCCTGCAAGGGCACTTAAAAATCACATCACCCCTGCTGTGTGAGAGAGGCATTGCAACTTCTGTACATTCCCTTCAGTCCTTACATTTTGACTCCATGCTGATTACATACAATGAACATCCAGTGGCGTCAAATCATACCTTTTAAGCACAGAGCACACTCAAATGACCTTTGCAGAGTTTTAGTGGCACAATGTAATCCAGGATTTCTGCTAAGAAAAGCATTATTGATTGAAAGCATGACATACAATGGTTCCTGATATAATCCCTATCCATCTGTAGCAGATACATCAATTTTACATAAACTATACACTGCTTGGACTCTTAGAACTTCTAGTATTTTTTTCATGGCTCTGGAAATTTTAAAACATATTCATCGACCTTCTAAAAGAAGAGCTACTGTAAACCTAATTAACTTGTTTCATTTTTTGAAAGGGCACCTGCATTAAATAAGCCGAGCTACTGGAGACTTTCTTCCAAACTCCACCATAAATCATCAGCAGCAGCTATTTCATCTGATTGAGCTGCTGCAATGAGCCTGAAGTTTGCCTGTGCTGCGGGGAATGCATTTGCGGCAAGTCTCATAAATGCCAAGTTCTTTGGGCAATAAGAATAAATATCGCAACCACTCTCTAAATTTACCACATAATTGGGGACTTTCCCCGTCTGCACAAGATCTCGTTGTATCCTCCTCCCACCTTGCATGTACCACTACAAATGAATCCATCTTTAAGGTGATGAGGTGTAGAAACATAAGAAGATGAGCCACATATAAAACCTGCCAATGCATATCATTAAAAACTCCTTTAAAATATTGACAATAACAAGTAAAATAAACTATTGATCAAGATGCATGATGAATGTAATATTTCAGGAATCCTTTTGCATCCCAAATTAGAGTTTGTATTCTAGTACAATTAGACGCTGCAGTCACAATTGAAAGTTGAAAGACATCAGTATGCAGTAGAAAATGTGGTGGTGAAGTAGAGCTCTTGCTGGAGGCCTTCTCCTGTGCCTTTGTGGGTTTTCTCTGGGTATCCAACCTAGGATCACATGCATGTCCTTGCATGTGATTCTAGATTTGCCATATATGTTAAATGATTGGTCAATAAAAATAGAAAAGCACTATATAAATGTGTGCATTACATTTTGCCCTTGTTTTTCTATGCTTCCCTGACTTAGTTCTGCTGGATGTCTCATTGTGAGTTAAAAGGGAGTCCTTTTCCCCCGCTGTCACCAAGTGCTTGCTTATCGTCAGATTTGTACATTTTTTGTAAAAATTTAATGAAATTACACTATAAGTAAATTCAAATTCAGTACAGTGTACAATAATTTTAAGTAGTCTGTAATATCGTCGTAATTTTGTTGAAAAACAATTAATATTTCCCCATCTTACGACAGAAGTATGCTGAACGTTTCAAGCTGCGGGCCAAGTTATAAAGTGGATTAATCTTTTTCACATCTTTTTTAATTCTTCTCATTTCCCCGACTTTACAGAAGGCATATAGTAGGGATTTAGAGCAGTTTATTGCTAAAGTTTGTGGCTATACAAGTTGTCTTTTGTGATGCTTCCAACTTTATAAGGTCACATAGGCCTGCAAATTTTTATGGTATTTATTTTTTCTTGTAAGCTACAAAGAGAGGACTATCTTTATTACATTTATATTGATATAATAAAAGGACAATTGAATATAGCCACACCACGAAAAGAATATAGCATACATGTGATATAAGATAGGGAAATATAGTCTGTGGACAGTAACAACATTTTTTTAAGTAGCAGACACATTGATTTGGTTGTTTTTAAATATCTGCACAGCTCTTGTGTCAATAAACAAGCTATAACATAGATTACGTGGTCTAGCCATGTGTATTATAGTCACAAAGGCAATTTTTATTTATTTTTTTATGAGAAAGAAGATGTCTGGCTCTGGTACATGCAGTAATGCTGTGTATGCACCTTCCTGCCACGACAGTGCACAGAAGGCTCCACTCAGCAATCAACATTGGAGTATAAAAGCTTTGAAGACTAACTGGCCAGCCCCACCGGCCAGCTCTGGCACTGTTATAAGTGCTTCCTTATTTGAGGGCGACTATAGCTCAGGAGAAACTGTGGGTTATTTGCCATAATCATAGCTCCTCTAGTCCATGTGTCAAAGTATCCTTGTGCAGGAAATAGTTGCCCCTTGGGCACTGGGGCAACTGTGCCCTGAATTGCCCCAGTGCAGTGACAATGATACATAAAAGCGCTGGGTGAACAAGAATTGTAGTAGAAAGTGTATTACCTCTGTAAAGCACTATGTGACTGGCTCTCATCTTAATAAGCACTATATGAATACATTTTACTTATTACTTACTTAATAACTAACAGTCTTTTCTTTTTTAACCATTTGACTTTTTTCAGCTTTGAGGATTTGTTGCAAACTTTTTGTTTCAGGTTTTTGATGGACACATCGGTCTACTTATCTCTTTAATTGAAACCTTTAAAAAATACAGTTTTATTTGTAGACACTTTTTAAATTGTTACTCCCCATCCCCTAGGACCTTTTGATGAGTCTAACAATTTGGGGGCTTGTCTGGAATTCGGACTTGGGACCAGGTACCAGGGATCCAACATTACATTGACACAAACCATATAAAATTTTTCACACAAAGCAGTGTGGCTTTGATTGATTTATAGATTTGCAAATAATGAGTTAGCACACTTAAATTGTATGGAAACACCTCTAGTAGCAAACAAAAGAGGCATTAATTGGCACGAGACGTAATGCTATCATAATGACAGCCATATATATTTATTTTATTGCATTTCCATACAAATAAATACACTTATACACATATCAGTCATACAGAGATCAACAATGCAAAGCAGGTATATGGATGGACGCTGATTACAGATGTGAGCTGATCAAACCCCCAAATAGCAGATTATATGTGTTAGGCACAACTTCACTTACTTAGTAGGTAATGGGGTAGTAGGTAAAGTAGCGTAATGGGACCAATACTGATGTGCACTGGTCTGGCAATAGAGTAAAAAAAAAAAAAAAAAATCCTCACCTGCATGAATGTTCAAAACCAAAGCCAGGAAATCACAGAAACTGCTAAATATAAACATTACAGAGCATGTTTACCTTAGCGTTGTGTTACTGACAGAAAATTAATGGTTACATAAGTGTCCTGTTGGGTTAGAGGATTAGGTTGTTCACATGACATCACATCAACTATGTATACCTATGTACCTTTGTCTAACGTAATTCCCCATCTTTCTGTCCCTTCATTAAATGTTAACCCTCTACTCTCCACACATACACTCATATAACAAAAAAAGCAACCCCAAAACAGGTCACACGTGACAAAGCTCACACTGCCTTTCCACAACAATGTTCAGTGATTAGCTCCTGTCAAACAACACCAAACAATTTGATTTCAGTTACTGAAAATAACATCTCCTGAAAGCAACTCACTTACCATAACTCATGTACTTCAAAGCATGTAGAAAGACTGCCAAACATGCATCATCTCTTGGTTTCTTGTTGTAATTTTCATGTGGGATGAAAGTAAAGTAGCAAAACTTATTTGCATCTAGTGTGGCAAAGGTAGGTGCAGCCACAGGTGTTTTTCCTTTCCATTAACTGTCTCATGAAGTGAGCCTCAGCTTTGATGGTTACTATTTGAAAGTAAGCCGCTGGTTACAACATAAACCCGATTCCTAAAATAATAAATAGTCTGCACATTTATAATCATGATTTCCTTCCACTAATGAGAAGTTACAATGAGTGTGTCTTTTTTGTTTTGTTGCCTGCAGCGCACAATGAATTAGTAACTTGTAAATCTTTGATTGTCACCACTTAAATCTATTTCCCATTGCACACTGTGTGCACAGGAGCCTTTGATAGACACCTTGTAAACTGTTGCCTGATCAGAAAGTTAGAACTTGAGTAAAGTTAAGGATCCGAGTGATATAGAAAGGAAAACAAAATGCAGCGATATTCATCTACTCTATCTACCAAGATATGCATTCTCTCAGTGCCACATTTATTCCGCTGGAATGTAATTTATATACTGCTGTTAATTTACATAAGCTCCTGCAGGAGGGGCTCGTACTGAAATGTTCCCCTGACCCGTGCTCGTCATGTTAAGTGCGACGCCGGGTAACGTTTCTGCATGGCTTGCATCGATTCACTCACATGCGTGGGGACAGAACGGGAGGATCCAGTGGGAAGAGTGACAAGCTACTGGCTGTTCGCCTGCTCGGTCTTCACTGCCAAAGTAAACAGGTGAGCTTCTCATCTTTTCGCACCTCTGCCTGCTCCTGACAGGGAATCACATGGAAGAGAATCAAGAAGAAGCACACCAGACAATACGGACGATGCTTTGGCCTACTTACAAGTAGCAAAGGTGTTTTGATAGACTCCCCTGACTCAAGCTGGCTATTTAAAATAAGCCATTTTTGTATGGAATAAAAGAACGGCTAGATTTCAAAATGCTTTAGAAGTGCCAGAAGATTAAGGCTAGAAAGGCGTAGTGCGAACGTGTTTACATTCCTGTATGATGTCCCACTCCAAGTATCTCATTTGACACCACAAATCAATTTTAGGAGAGATGAAGTGGAGAAGGGCCCGTGAAATTCAAACATTCCTCTGATGTATATTGCAATTTGCTTAACCTTTTGATACGGTCAATAGGGCTACGTCACTCACAGCTAGATGGCTTTTTGTTTATTTTCCCCTCAACATTTGTCACATACTTGTGCTGAAAAACAGGCTGCCGCAGCTGCCCCGCTGGGAACCCAAGATGTCATACAAGCGCCGCAATACCTGGCCATCACAGACTGACAACCTTTGAACTGTCAGCCTTGAAATGACTGAATCCGCTGAGGCTAAACAAGACGTGTCAGGCTAAACAAGCTGGCGTGTAAGCAGACAGTTCAGGTCATGCAACATGGGAACCACAGACTACATCTTTATCAAGAACCTGTGTGACCATGCAGAGATTTACTCACCTCTGTGCACACACCCTCCACTGTACACGCACATCTTATTCGTGCAGCAGTGACTTCAAAAGGAACGTGGAGATAAAACAAAATGAATTGCAGACACATCAAGCCTCCCATGCCCTTTAAAGCTTAATTATACCTGTTGGGGTGATGAGAGACACATCACAGAACCTAGTGATTAATAAACAAACGCCGCATCCCATAAAGTGCCTGACAAGTCCCTGCTTATCACCCCTCGCACTCACAGTCTGGGCTCAGGTGGAGTGCACATATCAAAGTATATCAAACGGTTAGCCCAGCCTTGGCCAAGAATCAACCCTGATACTCCCTGTTCTGCTTTCCTGGTCATCTTTCCCAGTTCACCTGTCTGTCTGACGGCTGACGAGAGCATCATCCAGACACGCGCTCCACAGCAGCGGTGTCAGTCCACGCTTTCATCTTTCATTGCTAGTCCCAGATCACTCGGCCGGAGGCTTTGTACCTGCCGACATTGTAAGTGTCACATTTGCTGGGGTTTTGTAAACAGACACACCTTTTGTGGAAGATGATGTGAATGAGATGAAGTTACTAACTGCTGGAACTCTGCGGCTGCTGCTGAAGGAAGGGGCTGAGGGCATATTAGATTGCACCGTTTTGAAAGGAAAGGGATACCCATCCACTGGGATCCAAAGTTGCTGTGAGCGCAGTGAGTGCACAGCCAAAAATCAGAAAACACCACCAATGAGACAATAAGAAGTGTGCAAAATATTTATCAATCTCATTTATCTTGAGTCACGCAGCTTCTTTTCAGTATAGAACAACATAAATCACGGTTTGTGATATTTCTAAGATCTCCTCTGATCACATCTGTACAGGTGTGATCTAGAAACAACAAGTGCAGATTACAATAACAGTGGCAACACAGACAGAACGTGATGGTTTCGGTTTAACTTTTTAATGTAAACTTTAAATTGATATGAATGAACAGTAACCATGAACACAGACTGAATGAGGACATTGGACCCAATTGTTTGTTATGTTGTCAGACTTCTGGTATTTCTAAAGCCCCCCTCCAGTCACTGTGTTATTACACTCTTGGCGATGCATGCGTCTTTTAAGCTGCTTTAGCCAAACAAATGTGATTTAGCCTAATCATTTCACTCAGACAAGTCGGAATTGTTCGGCGGGTTTTTCCACTGACCATATTGTTTTATCTGCCTCAAAGACTGTTGATATTCACCTTCTTAAGGCCGACTTGTTTTTAAGTTTCGGGTTTAAAGAAAAAAAAAAAAAAAACTGCGCCCATGAAGAATCCTACAATGTCCTGACTTCACTTAAAAGCAACATTTTAAAGCTACAGTAACCTTTTTGTTTTGTATAAACAATGGATGAAATGATTTGAAGAGCGAGGCTTGAGAAATATGAAGTATTACCACACTCTGCAGGTCCCTAAAACACTGCAAAGTATTTAATCATCTTTCAGCTCATTATTTTGAGTTTATAGTTGGCATAATTATGTCTTGGATTAGTATCAAAGCCCCCAATGACCCATTGTTTAGCCACAGTAGGCAGCTTTATTTATTTTAAAAATACAAAAAAACAGATAAACCCGTGTACACTACACATCCACCACCAAACAACAAAATACCTGTGCTCCTGTACCAATATGACATCCACATGTGCAAATTATGGAAAATACTGTACTTTGTGTTGCAGATTAATTGCCAATTGCATTAATATTGCTAGTGAGACAGAACACGATTCTGCAAAAAGTACTCTTTGGTAAATTGATTCAGTTGCTACAAGGGTTGCCTTTTCGGTTTGGCTAATGCCAGTTTAACTGTCTAAAGTAAACTATTCCTGTTTAAAAATGACACGTGTAAGCTCTATACAAGCGTAGCTTAAATTGTTCTGAGATATAATGTGCATATCAAATGCTATTTGGTGTCACATGACAGCTACTGTCATAACTACTGTCTATTAGGAGAGCTGGTGTGTTGTATTGCTGTGGACTGGTGATAGACTTGGACCAAATGAGAGGGCTGACAGAGACGCTATAAAGTGTGGTATAGTATAAATGGTGATGTCTTACCATTGATTTAACTAATGATGAGTGCTCCGAGTGCAACAATAGTAATTTTGTCATAAAGCTGTCAGCAGTTAATCAATCTGTTAAGGGTTTTCCTCCTGCAATGTAAGATTTATTAAAAGTTCATGCAGGCGTGTTCAGGCATGCTCACAGTCTGGCTACACAAAGCAAGTCTAAATGTTTCACAAGTACTTTGATGTTCCTATTTGTCACGATCTCCATTATTATTTCATACAAGCTACTTACTGAATGGTTTAAAATTAAGGTGACATAATTAGGCTTATTTTCCACATGTGGACATAATGACATAATTTGTTTCTTTTCTCACCTGTGTGATTTTTCTTTTGCCTGGAGTTTGAATATTTCGTCTGAGCTCCTCAGGCTGTTGCTCATAAAACCAAGACTTGCACTGTAGATGCCTTTAGGACTTTCAAGACCTGTTGGTACATCTGCCAACAATAGGGATTTCCCCAGTTTACACAACTCCAACTCAGTTATCTGTAAAGATTTAGCCTCATTGTTTCCTTTTTTGAGGATTCCTGCCAGTAAAGATTTTGAGGGTTGTTAACTCAGCATCTTTTAACTGAGCCGACTTAATCTTAATGCAATTATTGTAAGGAGCATTGCTCACAGAGCTGTTTTATAATTGCATCCCCTTTTCCCGTTAAAATATATTACTGTAACCTGGTGGTATGGCTGATATAAGCCTTTGAAAATGCTGGAGTTTGTGAAAATTGCAGTTTTCCTAGGAAAAAAAATCACCTCTTTCAATGCAGTTATTGCAAACAAAGCGAGGCACTTTGATGTGTTCAACATGCCTCACACACAGAGGCAGAATAGTAAAATTTAGTGATAAACTGAAAATAAATCTACAGTGGGGCAAAAAAGTATTTAGTCAGCCACCGATTGTGCAAGTTCCCCCACTTAAAATGATGACAGAGGTCAGTAATTTGCACCAGAGGTACACTTCAACTGTGAGAGACAGAATGTGAAAAAATAAATCCATGAATTCACATGGTAGGATTTGTAAAGAATTTATTCGTAAATCAGGGTGGAAAATAAGTATTTGGTCAATAACAAAAATACAACTCAATACTTTGTAACATAACCTTTGTTGGCAATAACAGAGGTCAAACGTTTACTATAGGTCTTTACCAGGTTTGCACACACAGTAGCTGGTATTTTGGCCCATTCCTCCATGCAGATCTTCTCAAGAGCAGTGATGTTTTGGGGCTGTCGCCGAGCAACACGGACTTTCAACTCCCGCCACAGATTTTCTATGGGGTTGAGGTCTGGAGACTGGCTAGGCCACTCCAGGACTTTCAAATGCTTCTTACGGAGCCACTCCTTTGTTGCCCGGGCGGTGTGTTTTGGATCATTGTCATGTTGGAAGACCCAGCCTCGTTTCATCTTCGAAGTTCTCACTGATGGAAGGAGATTTTGGCTCAAAATCTCACGATACTTGGCCCCATTCATTCTGTCCTTAACACGGATCAGTCGTCCTGTCCCCTTGGCAGAAAAACAGCCCCATAGCATGATGTTTCCACCCCCATGCTTCACAGTAGGTATGGTGTTCTTGGGATGCAACTCAGTATTCTTCTTCCTCCAAACACGACGAGTTGAGTTTATACCAAAAAGTTCTACTTTGGTTTCATCTGACCACATGACATTCTCCCAATCCTCTGCTGTATCATCCATGTGCTCTCTGGCAAACTTCAGACGGGCCTGGACATGCACTGGCTTCAGCAGTGGAACACGTCTGGCACTGCGGGATTTGATTCCCTGCCGTTATAGTGTGTTACTGATGGTGACCTTTGTTACTTTGGTCCCAGCTCTCTGCAGGTCATTCACCAGGTCCCCCCGTGTGGTTCTGGGATCTTTGCTCACCGTTCTCATGATCATTTTGACCCCACGGGATGAGATCTTGCGTGGAGCCCCAGATCGAGGGAGATTATCAGTGGTCTTGTATGTCTTCCATTTTCTGATGATTGCTCCCACAGTTGATTTTTTCACACCAAGCTGCTTGCCTATTGTAGATTCACTCTTCCCAGTCTGGTGCAGGTCTACAATTCTTTTCCTGGTGTCCTTCGAAAGCTCTTTGGTCTTGGCCATGGCGGAGTTTGGAGTCTGACTGGTTGAGGCTGTGGACAGGTGTCTTTTATACAGATGATGAGGTCAAACAGGTGCCATTCATACAGGTAACGAGTGGGGACAGAAAAGCTTCTTACAGAAGACGTTACAGGTCTGTGAGAGCCAGGGATTTTCCTTGTTTGAGGTGACCAAATACTTATTTTCCACCCTGATTTACGACTAAATTCTTTACAAATCCTACCATGTGAATTCATGGATTTTTTTTTCACATTCTGTCTCTCACAGTTGAAGTGTACCTCTGGTGCAAATTACTGACCTCTGTCATCATTTTAAGTGGGGGAACTTGCACAATCGGTGGCTGACTAAATACTTTTTTGCCCCACTGTATATAATATTGCAAGAGAAGATCATCAAGCTCCAGAGTCATGCTTTCTACCTCACAAACACACAAGTTCATAAATTTTCAAATTCATGACTCTTTGTGAGAAATATGGCATTCAATTAAACAATAGAGGTTGCACCTAGCATTAGAGTAGGTTAGCTTAGCATAAAGGCAGAAAATGTGCCCAAATGCAACCAAATGTGCCCGCTAAAGCCCTGATTATCCGCTTGAGTTACAGAGATGTAAATTATTAAAAATACCAGACAGTAAGCTTAAGAGTACATGTGGATCACAGAGACAAAACAAACCCATAGACCTAGCTTACGGGCTGGAAAAACTAAGCTAACGCAGACATACCTTAAACCTGCATTCTATCTGAATGCCACCAGAGGGCGACAGCTGTGGTTGCAAAAAGACTTCCAATCAAATCTAACTGCATAAAATAACAGACTTCTGACTTTTTGTCTGTAAATACTTTAACACTGAGTGTAGGAGCTCAGTCACATAATAAATTAAGTCTTTTTAGCAAATCTTGGTCATACTTTTCAAAAAGGAGGGTTATCTAGGGTCTCCTCATTGGCTAAGGACCAGTCAATCACAAGTCCCTAGCCAATGAGACCATCCTTTCCAGTTTTTTTTAATCAACAGCAGCATTGGAAACACTTATCTGGAGGTTTCAATACGGGACCCAACCAATGGATGACGCCAGTGTAGCTATGTCCACCCATTGTAATGTCTGACCACTTTTTTTTGTGATTGCATGCACGTGTGGAAGTGCGCCTCCGGTGGTGGGCTAAGCACACTTACAAGAAATATAACTACAATGGCTGTTTAGCCATGGTGTTTCAAGCTGTGTCAACAAGCAGAATATAATCAACGCTTAACCCTCTCAAGGCAGGCGTTGCCGATTTGCAACAGTTAAAAACTAACAACCTGATTACCCCACATACATATTTTATGAGGTTTTTTTACTCAGAAGTACCACTGCAGGACTTGGTTGTGCATTAGCAACAAAAAGTTTAATCTGAGCCTGAGAGGGTTAACATGTTTGTGCACTGTTGCCGCACAGCAGAAGGTACTGAGTTCAATTCCACCATCAGGCTGGGATCTTTCTGTGTGGAGTTTGCATGTTCTCCCAGTGTTTGCGTGGGCTCTCTCTCCAGTTAGTGGGTATAGGTTAATTGATTAATCTAAGTTGCCCATAGGTGTGAATGTGGGAGTGAATGTGAGTGCAAATGGTTGTCTGACCCGTGTGTTAGCCCTGCAACAGACTGGCGACCTGTCCAGGGTGTACCCCGCCTCTCGCCCTATGACAGCTGGGATAGGCTCCAGCGCCCCCCGCGACCCTGAAAAGGATAAGCGGAAGCGAATGGATGGATGGATGGCTTAACATGCTGTATGTGGTTTCTTTAAACCTGTTCTTAAAACATAAAGTGTGGAAACAAAAATAAGGCCATTTATTCATTTATTGCCAGCAGGCTTCTACAGGACCACATGACAAACATTAAAATAAAAATACAAATTTAACATATTTAAACACATTTTAACTAAAGACTTCTGACAGTGGTCTTTAGTAACAATGGTAAGGGGATGTTTTTTATTATTCTTTTTACTGTGTTTAAGCCAACAAGAAACCTTTTTTTCTACTATTTTAATTGATCATGTCATCCTTACCTGTTTCATTCATCATCCAGCAATCTTATATAGGTGAAGTAAACATGAAAAAAAATCCACCCAAAAGCAGATTTTAATTTTAACTAATATTTATAATGACCTGTGAAATTATTGTTTTTGTTTTTAGTGCTTTCTCCTGGTGCTCTTACTTTGCCACTTTGAAGTCAGATATTAAAGTGCTTTTTAATGTGGTCATAGGCTTCATATTTTGCCTTCCGACTGTAGTCAGCTCTTCTTAAATACATAGCCAGGGCTGTAATTTTTACAAGTTAAGGCAAAATGCACTCTAAATACAGTATCATAGTTTCAAATGGTTGGGATAACCATCTCATTTTGTATATATATCACCATTTGATATTCAGTCAGCCACGCTTTCTCTTATCTCTGGTGTTATTAAAATGTATAATCATAGATTTTGTGAATGAAACGGCTCAAAATGGCAGGTATGGAACATTTACTTAGAGTTGTTAGAGTTTTCTTTTTTTATTTCATACTTGGCAAGCCCCCAAATTGAAATGTGTCATTGTGGAAGGAAGGTTGAACACGAACACAAGTGTAGTTTTATAACAAAACAGAAACACACTGATAAACAAGAAGATGATGAAAACTCCTTTTCTGGAGAAATTAAATTTAAATTAAAAATGAATGCAGATGAGGACAACCCAATTTCCTGGAATTTGTTCTATACAGTCGGTGTCAGTTGTTTTATCATCATCATTTTTTTTTTTTTAACTCTCTGTTGTGTTTCTAGCCCGGTGTGTTTCTTAAAGTCTATAAATGTGAATGTTTTGACAGGAAGTTTCTCAAAATAACCTTTTATAAAGAGAAGCTTTCATGCTTTCATGTATTTCAAACCTTCATCTGCTTTAAAAAAAAAAAGCCTTAAAATTTTAAGCTTCAAAGCTGAAAGCTGAAAGCCCTCTTGAGTCAAACCCTTTTCTGCTGCTTATTAAGTTTTGTCTGCAGGTCTCATCGGACGAGCAGATGATGAATAGGAGGGAGAACATTGGTCACTGGGCGCGGACCACCACGAGCTCCCCTCTGAGTCTCCTCCACAGATATGAACCGCTGAGATGTTATGAGAACAGGATAGCTCTCGAGACGCTTGCCTTTCACTCCTGAGATGGTGCGTAAACAGAGCAGGGGCCGACAGATGGGCCTCAGCAAACTGGTCCCGTTGACCCTTTAACCCCACTGTCCAGCACTCCCCTCATCTCTACAAGAAAACGCAGAGGAATTCCAAGGAGATTATCATCCTTTATGTCCTCGGGTTTGCTGCCGATTGCGGGTGGTGCGTATACAGAATACACAAGGAAAGCACATTCCCAGGATCCTGGAGTAGCGATAAGGCTACATCCTGCTAAAACACGTGAAAGCGACAAACATAAAGAGGAAATAATGTATAATATCTAATGTGTTCTTATGAGCTATAGGTATGACTCTAAGGTGAGACATGACAAGTGGGGGTTCGCTGAGCTGCTAATTTAAAATGAGTCTTTGTAGTTTAAACAAATACCGTGCTTTCCTTATATAGTAAAACTTATTTTGGGTGCAAGTTCAGCTACTGTTTACCTGTTCGCATCATATCTATAGAGAGAGATAATGAGAGAGTCGTCTGTCTGAGGGAAGGATTTGAACTTGCACGGTGAGACACAAGAAAGAAGAGACTAGCAATTTGGAAAATTATCACTTCAGATTGCCTGAAGCTATACTTTTGTATATTCTTGTTCTTATTTTCAACCTATTTCCTGGTATAAGCAGAGCCTGCCCAGGGTTTAAGGAGTTAGTAGCTGCTGCAGGATGTAAAGAGGCAGTTTCATTCATAATTTCCTCTGCATAGTATTATTTGGGCTTTATTTTAAAGTGGCACCCTGTGTGCACAAACACACACACATGCACACTATATTTTTCACTTACAGGTAACTGTCTTTCTTAGTGTTTGTGTTAGCAGATGATTCTACTTTTGCAGAGCTGCTGTTTGTAGTTGTGCACAGCATCTGCTATGCAGTCCTGTTGGCTGCATAGCCAATGCTACATATTGCTTTTAGCTTAGTAGTATTTTTCTGATCTTAACTAAAGTTTACATTTCTTTTCTTTTTATGTTTTCTACCCCTTGAGCTGAGGTTAATGATGAATTTTATTTGTCAAAGAGGAAAATCTTCAGTTCTTTCCCTGATCTGATGGAAGGGGGGCGAGTAGATACAGTAAACCTTCCCTAAAGGTTCGCTGATGTTCATAATTTTATGACAAAATTATATCTTCACTTATATTAGTGATGATAATTTTTTCTCACAACATTTTAGGACAATAACTGAAAATATTCCGTGGATATATACAAATATGATCTTTTGTTTTATGGCTTTAGATACAATCCAAAGCCACACCGCGTGTTTTGGGAGTTGGTGAATATAGAAATATGTATATTTTAATAAAATTGAAAGGAGAAAATGATTAAGTCATTTTCTTAACTTTGAAGGACCTTTTTTTACAGAGTAGTTATCAAGTTACCATGAAACTATCGTTTACTTAGCGGTGATGCTACTCTGCTGTGTGTGCTGTCTCTATGACAACAGTACTGTAATGGAGACAAATTTTGGTCGAGCTTTAACAAACTGTGTTTTTTTTCTGTGACTTATAGAACTGCAACATGGCTTCTTTGGAAATCCCATGTTACCTTTTTCCTGATATGAAAACACACATATGAAGTTGCAAAGCGCTGCTAAAATGATCTGTACTGCTGAAACTGCTGCTTGGCATCCATCCTAACTACAGCATGTAGCTGCTTTGTAAGTAACAGTCCCTTATTCTGAGGTGCATTAGTTCGTTAATACACCTTCATTTTTGCTGTTATGGAGAAACATAGTGTCTTTGTGTAGCATAGTTTAAACCTTTACTGATCTGTGCAGAGAGGAATTTTTGGCATTCCTTGTTAAATTTTAATCTGCTTTGCGTTTTTTTCTTCTTCTTTCATACAAGCACAGGGAAACAAATCAGTATAAGCTGGTCAGGTCAGCATTGTGGTTTGTTTTCCATGCCCACTTCCAGGACTTAAACCGCTGTGAGAAATGAATGAGAAGTGATCCAGTTGTACTTGTTAAAACAGAAAACAAAGGGCTAAAACCAGAAAGGCTTCTGCTGAGAAGCAAACAGATGAAGCAGGTAGAAACACATTGCAAAGATGTTCACAGATTGCGCGCGGTGCTCAAACTCAGTGTCCTTCGGTATCGATATTTTTCGTCTGGCATGAGCATTCACTCGAAGTTTTAAAGGAAAGCACACTTACTTATATAACAATGCTGATTAACAGAACATTTCCCTTTTGTAGACCGCCACAAAGAGCGACTCTAGCGTCTCTGTGGCTGAGTCACCACACAGCTTGGGCCCCATTCATGTTTTTCCCATGTTGCAATTTACTCACTGAATTAGGCTTCGACCAAAAAAGTGTTTCAGTCCCAATTATCATCTGGCAAGGAAGAGAGGCGGTCTGACAGGGGTGGGGGGTGACATACTTAAGCCTTTTCACTAGTGCTGCCTTGTTTCCCCTGTTACTCTCCTTGAGAGAGTAATGTGTTTCCTCACACAAAAGGAGGATCTTCAGAGATATGCCAAGAGTCTGGAGAGTGTGTTTGCTGGACCTGTGAAGAGACCTCTTTAGGAGGCTTTGAGGACAATGGAGCATGGGCACCGGCCATGGTTTACTTTGTCCACGCCAAGCATTTCACACGCACCCAGGGCAACAGCCGGTCTGAGCAAAGGCACAACATTAGTCTGAGATATTGAAAGGCCTTTTTCATCTTTGTCACCCAATCAGTGCAATGATCGCTCTAAGGGAGTTATGTTTGACCAGCACGTTTTTTTCCCCCCTTAACACTCTTCACATTCTTTACCTACAAACTATTTGAGCTCTTTTTGATTATAGTTTTATGTCACTTACAGAGACAGTTCAGATTAAAAGACTGATTCGGTGTGAGTTGGTCATTTTGGTTGATGTCTGCCCTCTCTTGTATGTAATGCAAAAAAATAATAGCTAAAAAGGAAAACCCAAAGAGATATCCTTTGAGAAATCAGGCCCTGGTTACTCTATCAAATCCACAAAGGGAACATCCCAGTATCTCCAAAACCGGGCAGCTCACAGTAAAACAATCTAGCTGGATAAACAGTACAGCAGACCTGATGAAAAACGGGGATATTTGATTTGCAGGTGAGCGGTCCCCTTTGCACGTAGAACTAAAATGACACAGTAATGAATCAAACTAATAACAGGAGGATGTTTTTCATTGTGCAGCTAGAACCTGCACCGCTTGATGTGCTTTGTAACTCAGAAATATTGAGGAGCAATCAAGCAGAGTACGTAACGCCGACAATGAACGCATCAAAATACAGATTCAGAATTGCACGAAAATAAAAATAAGAGTCTGCCAGAGCCTTTTTATGTACGCAGTTGATTTTATAGTGACAGCGTCATTGTGATACATAAAAATAATGGATCAAAAGCCTTATTGTGTTGCTCCATTTTTATCATTTGCATCTAAATTGCTATAACTAAAGCTCTACGACAATTACCATTTATCGTTTTATTGATAATGATCACAAATTTATTCAGTTCCTTCTAAATTTGAGGAACATACCACGTTGACAAGGCCAGAGGAATGCCAGTTTGAATGATCTGCAGCTGAAACGGAGGCGGCATCCAATACATCATCATTATAGCTGAAGTTTCCAATCTCTCCTGTGTTTCCAATCTCAGCCTGCTCTATTTGCCCCACCACATTGTTCATATCTCAATGGCTAGGCTGTTGTTGCTATAGCAATATGTGGATCTGTCAAAGGGCCCAGGTTGCTCCTAATTCAAGTATATGGCACCTTATAGTAGATGTTTTAAACAGTCTTAGCAATGTGTTATAATAGGAAGACAAGGGGGGACAAATTACATGGCATTGACTAATACAGAAATGTGTATTTCTTTCTTTGGTGAGGTATCTCAAAATGTGAAAAAAATTATATATTTAGACATGAACAGCATTGATATTTGTGAATGCATATATCCATTTTAAGTTGGTAATCTACTAATTTAAATAATATTTATCATACTTTATGATGTCCAGTGGAAAATATTGTCTGTCCCTTAAAAATCCTGTAGAGCAAGACTATACAGTTACCAGTGCATCAGTCATTTGAGACTTTGTTATGAAGAAAGCTTGATAACGGTGGCAGCAGAGCTCTTAGGAAAACACAGCCAGGTAAACCACAGAATCTGAGCAGCAGCAGCATTTCCAGCCAATGTTGTGTTAAATATTAATCTCACACACTTTGGAAGCAGCATTCTTGCGAGAGGCAACATGTGGAATGCAACATTAAGCCCCGAAACTGTACTTCCTGGCTGCGAGCGCAGGTATTCTGGGAAGGCCTGCGGATTCTTTTTACCCTCTGTCTCTCAACAGGTGGCTCTCCCTTCCTGATCCCTAAATTACTGCTCTAACGTGAGACCCTCCACGAGGGATGGTTTTGACAAATATGATTGCGCTCGCTGAATTCTACCTTTAATTTAAGTCAACAATGCATGGTGACAGCCGCCACTGACATTTGGACTTTGGCTCTCGAAGACCATTAAGTTCATGAGGTGAAGGTGTGACTGTGTCTTGTACCTAAACAAATAATAGCCTAATGGATCACATGGTACGTGTCTTGAGCAAGCATGTGCAGGCAGATCTGTTGTAGCCCTTGAGAAATTTCTTGATATAAGCCCCACTTGCCAGACCACATAATTAGCTTTTGACCTACATTTCTCCCCAAGCTCTTTGTGCATAAGCTACAGGTCAGTTTCACTGGAGCTGTGACTCGACACTTCAAGCAAATCGCTCGAGTCTGACCAACCTGAATGGAGGGCAAGCTATTTCTAAATGTTTGCCAAACAGAAGTGTAGCCTTCTTTTCACAAGTAACAGCTGTTTATGCTCGTGTTCCCTCACAGCAAGTTAAAAGGGCGTTTGTGCATGACTCACTGCAATTGTAAATGCTAAAAGATAAGTTCCTAAGATTGAAAATCCTCCTTTTGATGATGTGATGATGTGGGTGGACAGGTCCTTGAATGGCGTTCTACTGTATGTAGTTTCTAATAAAGTGTCTGCATTAATATGTTCCTTCTGATGCTGTGCAGAACACAGACAAGGCATAGCGGTAACATAAAACCGTCTAACGTGACATCGCATGGCATAATGTAAAATGACATTTAATGGTGTAATTACGTGACAGAAATCACATAAATACTGGAGCCTCAAAACAGTATGTGCAGCCATGGAAGAAGAAAGAACACCCTCTGTCAGTTCTAAGGTTTTACAATGAAAAATGATCTCATCATTATTAGGTCTTAGAATTAGGTGAATACAACCTTAAATGAACAACACATGGCATAATACATCGTGGTGACATTGAGTCGAAGAAGCAGAAGCACTAAAAGAAAAACTAAGCGCATCCAATCATTTAGTAGCTTGTCGAACCACTTTTATTAGCAACAACTTGAAGTGATCATTTTTTGTCTAGCTTTATCAGTCTCTCACTTCATTGTGGAGGGATTCTGGCCCACTCTTCTTTATGGCGTTGCTTCAGTTTATTGAGGTTGTAGGCATTTCTTTATGCAGAGCCCCACCACAACATTTCAATCAGGTTGAGGTCTGGACCGTGACTGCGCCATAACCCTAACTCCTCGATTCTTCTCTTTTCAGGCAACTCTGTTGTAGATTTGCTGTTGACCCAGTTTGGGCCAAGCTTTATCTGTCAGACAGACAGCCTCATATTTAACTCTAGAGTACTTTAGTATACAGAGAAGTTTATGATTGATCAGTGACTGCAAGGTGTCCACGTGTGGCTGCAAAACGAGCATAAATCATCACCCCTCCACCACCGTGCTTGCTGTTTCATGGCCGAACATCTCAACTTTTTTCACATGTAATTTTGCAATCGAAAATGGTGTTGTAACATTTTTCCAGATCTCAGAGCAGCAACAGTTGCTTCTCTAAGATCTTTGCTTATGCCTTTCCTTCTTGGCATTGTGTTAACACACACCTCAGAGCAGCAAACTGACAAACCATCTGCTTTCATACAGGTGCTCACACTTTGTGACGATCAATTAATTAATCAGCTGCATTTGATTAGCAGCACTTGGCTACTTTTAATGCCAATGGAAAATTCTTCTGCATTTTGGGTAAATTTCTGTTAAATAAATGAGGGCATGATATAATAAATCATGTGCTAAGGTTTATCTGAGGTTATATTTACCTAACTTTAAGTCCTGGTAAGGACAATATGATTTTTATTATATCCTGATATGTGAACCTTAAAAGTATAAAAGGGCGTATCTTCTTTTTTTACTTGCCTGTATTGAAAACTCATCAGGGGCTCAGCTTTAACAATATGTGTTGTTCTACTTAGTTCACTGATGGGTTTCATTCA
Source organism: Neolamprologus multifasciatus (assembly GCF_963576455.1). Lineage (NCBI taxonomy): Eukaryota > Metazoa > Chordata > Actinopteri > Cichliformes > Cichlidae > Neolamprologus > Neolamprologus multifasciatus. The sequence continues at coordinate 20,415,665 of NC_140447.1, read as the reverse complement.
TTTAAACAAACAAATGATATTATTATAATTAACTTTGATGTAGGAGGCGCCGCCAGATCAGGAAAACTGTAGTAAAGTTTTGAAATAGAGCAGGAATTCAGGAAAACTAATAATATATCAAGTTAATTCAATTTAAATTACATAATATTTATTAAAACAACGCTCATAAATCACATCTACCTTTCAGATTTTGGATATTCCAACAAGGTAATTATATTGTTTATATAGTAATAATATTTCTTCTTGTCTAAGAAATGATTTTGCAGTTTCTCCACGTACAGTTTATGTATGCAAATTTACATATAACCTTGCACCGCTCGCAGAGCCACTAGACGAATGGAGGAGAAAATGAAGACATAACTCGCTGCATTTCTACGATAATTTAGAAATTCATGATGACGCTTGACAATTCACCATGGCACAGCCTAGTTTTTAATCTGTTTATGCAGGAGAATGCTGATAGTCTGTGTAATCCCAGCTGAACTCTTGCGGTGAAAGAAGATGCGGGCCTTACAGCAGCTTAATGCCATGATGATGTGTTCCGCTGCTGATGAGAGAAGGCTAAGCAGTTTCTGTATGGATGGTGGAAATGTTGGGGTTCCCTGCTTGGAGGGATGGGGAGGGGTCACAGGATGACATGTGCTGCAGAATTCATACTGTTCTTAATGTTCTCACCATAGAAAATAAAGGATGTGAAAAAAGAAAAGACAAAGTAATTCAGGTCTCTTTTGTATAAAATCCTCCCAAGAGCTACTCAGTCCATGATTTCATTATCAGTCCGACTTACACTAATCCTCTCAGAGTGGAGTTGGCCCTTGTTAGATGTCTATACGTGGGTATCAAAAAAAACTCTGGGTGTCAATGGGTAAAAGGGACAGGAGCATCCAATATCCCCAAAGTTTACTTGTGTATGCATGTGTCTGTGAGGCTGTGCAACTGTGCATGTTGACAAATGAGCGTAGACGTGTTCGCTTGCGTTTGTGTGTGTGTGCGTGCATGCGGGGGAATGCTGAATGCTTTAGATCACCCCCAGACGCTCAAGACGTGTTTTGATTTCCCACTTCATGGAGGACGTGAGAGTAATCCCCTCAGGATTCCCCCTCTAGAGGTCTTTAGCTGCCATAAGCCACTATTCAACAGGCAAAACCCAACATGGGCTCTATACAGCCTGCTGGCGTTACTGGATGGTTGGGGAGGGGAAAAGGCTTAATCTGCCCTTGTGGCTAACCTGTTGCTGAAAAGAAACCTGCGGGGAAGGCAGCCATGAGACTGGATTTGCAGACAAAGAATATTGTTCATCTTCTGGCTGAATTGAAGGAAATCTAGGAAGGATTTGTAAGCCGGGGACTGAAGGATAGAGATGTTAAAGTTGATATCTTATCAATCACCCCAATTGCTTTTGAAATGGTTTTATTCATATGTTAAGCTTCTCACAAAAAAATGATGCACCTGCAAGAAGGCAGTCATGGTGATTCCCAGCTTTAAAACCCAGTAAACAATTAACATACTTTGCATTCTTTTCATTTTACATGCTAAAGGACACAGCCAGTATGACTGTATTTATTTGTCTTGGGCAAACACTGCATGCTTTAGCAGATCTTTTCTCACATGTTACTTAAAGCTATTAGCATTACATAATACATTATTTTAACCTTCTCTAGCATGTAAGAAGTATTGAAAAATGTAATAACTATATTAATGTAAAATTAGCCGATATACTCAGTTTCCCGAAAGGTCTTTGATGACATTTTGCCACATCTTCAATCTTTGTGATACACGTCTCTTGAATTCTACAATATATTCATATTCATATCTTGCATGTCTTCCTCCCACCTCCCGAAGACATGCAGTTAGTGGGGATAGATTAACTGGTAACTCTAAATTGCCCATAGGTGTGAATGTGAGTGTGAATGGTTGTCTGTCTCTATGTGTTAGCTCTGTGGCAGACTGGCAACCTGTCAGGGACCAGGGTGTACCCTGCCTCTTGCCTTAAGACAGCTGGGATAGCCTCCAACCCCCCTGCATCCCTGACAAGGATAAGTGGAAGAGAATGGATATCTGGGTAATATTCATATAAGTATTGGTGACCGATCAGATCTTCCTGTGTTCTCTCCGTAAACATTTTGGATACCTGACAGATACATAATCTTGCATACTGTTGGATCATTCCAGATAGGACCTTGTTGTCCAAAGACAACTTTTGAAAATGTCACTATTTTAAAAAACGCAAAATTAGATTACAGTAAATATTAATCATTAAATATTCATATATTAGTTATAAATGATAAACATAGGGGCTGAAGTTAACGTTTATTGCATTATTCAAATTACATTTTGCTAAAAGTTGGGTGTTGAATCACCAACAACCCACTTTTCTTTTAAGGCTTTGTCTGCATTCTTCTGGTTGTTCATTTACATGGATCACAAACTATATAAAAGATGGACACAGCCATTGTGATGGCATTCACTGGTTTGTATGGTGCTTCAACATTAGCAGTTTTTGTGCAAAAAACCCCCCAAAACAACAACAACAAAAAACTAATAACAAAGCCCATTCTTCTTGGTCTGTTCTTACAGGTAACTGCACAGTGAGACAAAATTCTTGTCAAATGACTTCTTTCAACAAAAGAAAACAAAAGAAAACCCTCCAAGGTCAAGAAATCCAGTTTGATGACTCGAAGCTGCTCGTGTTGGCATGTGGCCATTGGTCAAAGTGTACACACCCTTCACTTTAAGCCCCAAAAGGGTGTGTTAAAAAAAAAATCATCCCATGTCCACGTGAGTCTGTGGGGATTGGCTCGTGTTTGGGCCTCACCTCAAGTGACCTCACAAGAAACTGCAGATATTTTCAATCCTGCACTGATTTAATTTTTAAGCCCCAAATTTTCTTTTCTTTTTTGTTTTAAGGGGGGGGGGGGGATCTAAACTATGGTCCTATGTGGGATTTGGGTGAAAGTCTATGGTGGCCCTGAAAGGTGAAATGGTCTGCAACTTAAGAGGACACCAACAAATAGAAAAATGCTGCAAAAGCTGAAAAAGACAAACAAACAAAAAACACTTTCATTTTCTTTGATTTGTTTCTTTAACTTTTTGTGGCATTTTTTTTTCTATTTCTGTTGTGTTTTGTCTGATTTTGTGGCATTTTTCTGTTTGTTCATGTTTTTCTTTTTAAGTTTCAGTCCATTTGACCCCTCAACGCCACTATAAAGTTCATCCTAAGGTGGACTTCACCTTGATAGAATAAACAGTCATAAAGAGGTGCTGTTCTTGCATAAGTCTTTTTGTCACCAAGGACTTGGTCATATAGTATCCGCATATTTCCTGTTCACAATCCTCTAAGATGCCATGCTTAGCTGTGGATAAAGTCTGTTCCCTGCATAAGTGCATTTAGGTATAAGTGAGTCACACACAGCCGAAGTGATTATGGATCAACTTGCTTTTTATTGGAGCATATATGATGTAACGGACGCCAAAATTAAGAGAAAGACTTTAAGATAAAATGATTTTTTCACTTGTATCTGGTGCGTTTGCCAAATTCTCCTGCCATTCAAGTAAATCCAGATGATACACTAATGCCCTTTTAAGTGCTTGATCTGAAGACAAGTATTGTTAAGAATAATAACATGGATGTGGGATGGATAACACTGACAAGGAATTAGGTGACCTGAATGTGATGCAGTAGCATGCCCTCCTTTCCAGCCAAAAGATTCATGTCACATTGCACATATTGGCGGATTACTGGCTAGTTTAAAGAGCTTAAGATGAGTTCCTCTGGTGTGTGATCACGTCTGAGCAGTGTGCCCTATAATGCTCCACCGAGACAAAAAAAAGGTCCTGTTGCACTGGCTCTCCGGCCGTCTTACTCTTAAGGCCTCTCCTCAATTGGCTGTCTAAATGGCTTTGTGTGACAGCTACGCAGCGCTGATTGCAGCCAAGTCACATGATGTTACCATGGAAATGGCAATCAGGTTACACCATTTGTGCTACACTTATACCTGCAATAAATGCATGCATTCATAGCTGCAGGTTTAATAGAAAATGGCCATGCTATTCAAAGGAAAAGGTCAGTGCACTCAGATTCCAAAAAGGCATATTTTCTCACTTACTCTTAGCTAGTTCTAATGATGTGGACGGTTTGGGCTGAATTTATTCAGGATTTGAGAAAAGCAGTGGTGATACTGTGATTATTACAGTTAAAGTGTTCAAATTAACATTTTTTTTCTACCTTGTAGCCATGTTGTCTGGGTTAAACCACAAAATACACCTTCTTCAGGGGGCAACTAGTTCTTTTTCACAGTTTAAAAACATCCATCTATTCATCCATTTTCTTTTGTTTACCCAGTTCAGGGATGCGGTGAGGTTGGAGCCCAGAGTATACCTGGCGACAGGTCTCACCAGTCTGTGACTGGGCTGAAAAAACTCCAATACATGTTTTTAAGTAGACCTTTTCCTTTACTTTCCAATATCCAGCTGATTCAGTTCCAAAATGGTCTTTATTTATCTTAAAGTGGGCCTGGTGTAGTCCCTTGGTTCATCCACTATCTGTAACAAACTACTGCTACAGTTGTTACTGTGGGCTGTATGCCTAACATGACCTATTAATCTCCATACTCAGTGACATCATGCAGATCCAAGAGGACATCTCAGTCTATTCGTCATCTGTTTTCTAAAAGGACAGGAACCTCTACAGATTGTACTTCTTTGCAATGAAAGCCAAGTAAAAAAAGAAAAAAAGAAGGTGTTTTTCAGTAGGTTCATATGCAGCATTTTGTTAGTCTGAACCAGTTGCAATCATACTGCGCTGTATGAGGCCAATGAACTAAAATGAGTGTAACTGTGCAGATTTTCCCTTTAGGGGTCGCCACAGCAGATCATCTTCCTCTATCTCACCCTATCCCTTGCATCCTCCTCTGTCACACCAACCCTCTGCAAGTGTCCTCTGGCAGCTCTCTTCTTCAACATCCTTTGTCCAATACATCCTCTGCACATTGCAAATCACCTCAACCTCTCAGCAAGCCTCTCTAACTTCAAATTGCTGAACCTGCGCTGTCCCTCTGATATACTACACTATGATGCTATGATATGCTATGTGCAGATATTGCGTGGAATACAAATGAGATGCACTTTAAAGACAAATGCTCTGCAGACACATTCTGGATTATTTTATCATATTTAGCAGATGTGCTTTTAAAATATTACCTTATGATGTTATTAAAATGGGTGTTCCCTGATGAGAGCCTGGTTCATTTTATACATGTTCAAAAATCTTCTTCTACATCCCATTTAATCTTATTGTTTGGACGGCCTAAAACACAATTCCCTAATAAGCCACTGACATATTGGAGTATGTATAATTGTTTATGTATTTGCTTTGGTGTCCCAGCTCAAAGAAAAACACTGAGCATGCATACTCACCTTGTCACGGCACATTTAAGGCATGAGTATAATCATTTGCTTGACTTTTTATCCAGAGGGAACCAACTTTAATAACTTATTGACTTCAATCTGTCAAATGACGAGTTAAGGTTACGGCATCATTGAATATTTGCATTCCAGACCATGTGAATATTTATTTCAGTGCATCATCAGGACTCAGCAAAGCCTCGCCAATCTTCTGAGAAGTCATCACTGCTATGCTCAAGACAGGCTGGAATTGGCAGCGGTTTATTTGAGGTTGTCTGTGGGAGAAGGACAATTATCTTGTATGTCCTCAAGAGGTCTGGTATTGTAGAGAAAGGCTGAGTAAAAGAGATCAGAGAAGTACACACAGAAGTACATCTGAGGGCTTTGTAGATCCCAGGTATTACCAACTGTCTGAATTAACAGGATACACATACTTCACTAGACAGTCAACATGTCACGTCTTAACAGCGTTTGGCTTCACCTATGAGCCAAAATTCTTACATGAAGCCCCATGAGCTCCTCGCTGTTTCGCAAGCTTAGATGAGGTCTTAAGCCTCAACAGAAGATGAATGCAGAGTGCTAAATTAATTTGAGGCATTTTCTTTTGTGCACTGACAAAAGCGACCAAGTTGGTGCTGGTTTCCATAGCTGATGACAGATCACTGGGCTGCAGTGTTTGCCCAGGTGTCAGGCCTCCCGCTGCAGACAGCAGAGGGTTTGTCCAGGTCTCCGAACTTCACATTGCTGAAGCTTCTGTGCCTTAATTGTACAAATCGCCTCATTCAGCATAGTCATGAAAGAAACTCCTAAAATAATTGTGACAAAATACCAGTGTGACTCGTTGAAAGGTTGAAACATGCCCTGCATTCAAGACGTTTCAGGCTGCGAAAAAAACAGGAAAAGACTTTTTCAAAACACTTTTCAAAGTAGTGTTTTAAAAAAAGTGTTTACACAAAAACTTCCAACCTTTAAAGTCTCACGAACTAACATTTGTTTAATATCCAGCTTTGTGTTGTGTATGCAAAGCTTTTAAGAACTGTACTTACACTCTTTCCAAACAACATTAATCAAGACTGTATTATAATTACTGTGCATTGTATAATACTGCAATAATATGTTTTAATTGCTCAGCTGTGTATAAATAGTCATGCCTGGAAGCATTTGGCAGATCACCAAATGCACAAATTGCTTGATGTATAAATACATACATATATATACATATATATATATATGTGTGTGTGTATATAATATATGCAAGTATTAATAAGATTTGATCTCTGTGTCAATGGAGTTTGAAGTGTTTGGTTAAGGGTAAGGTTTTGGATGCCAGTTCAAACTTTGCCTCCTGTCATTCAGAGATGTCTGGATTTAGTGGGCTGGGCGGAGTAAGCACTGCACAGCTGGGAGGTACAGTGTCTGGATCTATAAATTTTCCTTGGCAGCCATGCATGACATCCCTCACCTTTACCCAACCCCATCCTGTTAGATCTTCAACAGGTAACAATCCTAAATACATATTTTGTAATCACAGGAAAATGCCTTTTGCCAATCCGCTGCTTGACACCATTAAAATACTGATATATGTTGCACATGTGTGGCTGTTTTCATTTTCAACCTGTTACAGGCTTTCGAAGCACAGCGTGCTCACTTTTTTTGCCCGTTTGGAGGGAGTGTCATTTGCACTTTTCCTGCAGTCAGGTTTCTTGTGTGATGTGTTCAACCTTTTGAAAACACTCACCCTGGACATGATCGTGTGCTCACACGCTCCTCCTGCAAGTTTATATTTGTCCCTCTTTTCACTTTTAGCAGTTGATATAAGAGGAAAAAAACCCAGCAAGAATTTCATGACAAACTTTTTTTTAAAAAAAAGAGCACGAGTTCCTCTACATTGCTACGGCTTACTGGACAAAAGAGCAAGGGGATTCAGTTTTCCGCGGGGTGAGCAGAGAAGAATTAGAAGCCTCTGCCACTTAATTTGGCGGCTGAGACTTACCCTGCAAAGTTTTGTTTTTTTAAGCCTTCAACATAACAGAGTGTGCCTTGCCGTCAGCACCTTAAGCAAGTAAAAGCGCTTCTTTTATGAACTAAACCTGCCAGATATTTGCTTTGCGAAGCCCGGTGAGAAGAAAAGAGGAGGGTTTGCAGTGAATAACTTTTAAAACACTGTGTACGAAACGAAAAAAGCAGCAGGAGACATGAAAGAGCAGGAGAAATGAATTGAATGTTTTTTTCCTATGAAAAAGGAGGGCGATGGGATCTGAAGGCCTCTTTTCCAAAAGCCTTAGCCAGGTGATTCATCACGGCGCTCTGTCAAAAGAGCTTTCCACAACATGACATGAACAATGACACTGTGATTGCAAAGACAGGAGAGCGCTTGATTGAAAGATATCAGCTATAGGTTCAGCAGAGAGAAGGGGGCCAAATGCAATAGCTGGGTGGAGGGGCAGGACGGAGGGAACGCGGCTGGCTGATGAAAATCAAAAATCTTAACCCTTCGACATGGGTGTCAAGAGAGCTTTTTAGGGAGAGCTGCGTAACGAGAGCCTTCAGATATAAATTAACCAAAACAATTTAACAGCTGCTTAACTGTGAACAGAGGAGCTGCCAGGCAGATTGATTGGAAATGTAGCAAAGGAGAGCATCTTTCAAAATGCCTTTTGCTTTTCTGTAACGGTAAGTCCTCAGCTGTGGAGCGATGCTGAACAGATTGTGGACCACTGCCAGATCTTTAGATCAGCTGAAGTGTATTCAGCAGAAATGCTGCACACTTGATTTGTAATGATTTAGTTTCCCTGGAGTCTTAGAAACTACTTGTTGTATTTTGTGTGTATATTATTCTTTGTAAATGCTATATATTTGAATGTTTTTAGTTATCACAGTCTTCTTCAGACCTGGACTCTCTCAGTACTAGGTGTATCTGTGGAATTCATATGAATCAACGTAATATGTGTCTTTTGTGCATGTAAATCACTTTTGTCTACATTTATAGTGTTTTCCAAGGTATTAAACCTTAAACTGCATGTATAATAATAATGGAAACAATCATAAAACATTTAACAAAAACATCATATATAAGACACACAACTAATATGTCAATTTCAACAATACAAATACTGACAAAAATTCAGTTACTTTACATGGCCTGACATATAGACTGTGGAGACATGTGGTGTAAATACAATACACAATACAAGTGAAGCACCTAAAAATAATCTAAGCTTATTTTGGATTAAACGTAAACTTATCATACTACAGGAATTATTTTTAATTTTAAAAATCTGCCGATTTGACAAGGCTATTTTTTTAAGTAATTGCCATATAAGTTTTAAAATACTTATATAAATATAAAGCTAAATATAAAGGGTTACATATAAAACTTACAATGTTCTCTGGAAGCTTACAGTCATACCATAGTCACGTTTCGCATACTGTGGGGAGCATCTGTGAGTCACGGCAGCCATTGCTGTTGTTATGGTACTTATATGTTCTTTATTTCCTTATACACAAGTCAACCAATCTTGACCTTTACATACCGTAAGTGTCAGCATCTACATGGTTTATAGAAATATTTATATATATCCCACAATCTTACCCCCAAACGGCTGCCCTTTCCTGAGCCTGAGGTTTCTTCCTGTTAAAATTGAGTTTTTCCTTCCCACTGTCACCAGGTGCTTCCACAGGGTGTTGTTTGGTTGTTGGGGCTTTCTCTGTATTATTGTAAGATCATTACCTCACAGTACAAAATAATTTGAGGCAACTGCTGTTGTGATTTGGTGCTATATGAGTTGGTGCAATATGATTTTAATATCAGAATCAGAAATATTTTAAATTTGATAATTCAGTTGAGCACCAAACTGCGACAGCATTTATGTACACACAGTTGTTGACATTTAGTGTTTGTCTTTTTACGTTTGTCACAACACGTATTTTAACGGTTAGCACAAATTTTTTAATCTTTCTGGTGCAGGTGTGAAGATTATTGATCAAATTATTATCGATATAAATCTCCATAAAAATGCTTAAATTTTAGAAAACAGAGCAACAGAACAAAATGGTGATAAATGATGAAGTTTTGGTGCGCATCATCATGACATTGCATTGTGAAGCAATCCACTGAGTATTAAATTTGCTATATATATATTGCTATATTGCTATGTAGATTATGATTTTCTCAACAGTAATTGTTTACTTACCTAACAACAAAGCAAACACACGGGGGAATTTGCAAGTAAAATCATAAAATCTGGTCACCAGGTCATGTTTCCCACTGTGTTGCATTAGCTCTTCTTTTAACATAATTTATTAATATGTGTAAGGTCTGGATTGCAGGCAACCCACTTCGTTGTAATGCACTGAGAATGTGCTTTGACATCTGCATGGCAGCATATGTTGCTCCAAAACCTGCATTTACAGTACATCGTCCAGCTTCCTAACCTTCCTGGATTTGCAGTTTGCTTCTGTCCATCTTAAATGAGCAAAGATCAAGAGACGGTATCTGTGTCTCTGGGTGTTGTTTGTATACAATATATTAATAAAACTATTGGGAAAAACATCTGAATGTCTGAGTTTAGGTGTTTTCAGGGTCATTGCTCCAGGTGTATTGTGAAAGAATGGGTTGATCTAAGGAGCTCAGTGAATATGATGCATCAAGTCTGCATAATTTTGTCTCTCCTTTATATTCCATGATTGTACTGCTAGCATTGCAGGGTTGTAGAACGCTGCACAAATTCACCCACAGTCTGCTGACTGAGTAACTATGGAGTTCTACATCTCCTCTGGCATTAACATCAGCACAAAAACTGTGCACTGGGAGCTTCGCTGCATGGCTCTCCATGGCCAAACAACTCACGTGACCCAGTAATTTTATCCACAGAGTACATTTTCTTTTTTGCATAATAGTTTACAGTTGTTTTCATAGACAGGGCTTTGAAGACATGTTCCTAACCCCAGTCAGTTTGAACTTTAATGCAGTGCTGATGGCCCGAAGATCACAGACAATATTTTAATTTAAACAAAAGCTTAGTGTCTCCCTGGTGTACTGTGATTTATCCAGAGTCTGTTACTCTTTTAATGACATCACGCACCATAGATGATGAAATCCTTAAATTCTTAGTTATTTGGTTAATCGACATTGTTGAGCTGTTTGCTCACGAGGTTTTTCACAGGTGCCTTTTTTTAAAACTAGTCCTGTTACTAATTAACATGTGACTAGTTTTTATTGAAACATCACAGAACTTTTCCTGTTTTCTTCTTTTTTGTCTTTGTGCTATTTTAAATAAATATGTTCAATGATGCACAAATGGATGCATTACTTACATTTTAGACAGCATCCCAACTTTTACAACTGAATTTATATTTAGGCGTACTTACACAGGGATATATTTTCCCAACTTAGGCTCTAGTCTACCTTGATTAGGTGTATTTATGCTTAATGGTAGGTATGGTAAGCATCCTTACAATAATAATAATTTTTATTTTACCTAATTTTTCTAAAGAAATGAGCAATATTAACTATTGTCAGTATTAAAGCAGTGATTTTCAATTGTAGACCATCTCCGTCAACTAAAACATGTAAACATTACAATGTAACTATACCAGTGCTCAGTTTCTCAGACTGTGGCTCTCTCTGTTATGTGCCATGTCTCACATCTTTCCCCCTCCACCTTTTTTTTTTCCACACGTGATAAAAGAGTAATCACCTTAGATACTATTTACACTCAGGGCCGAGGTCTACCATTACCCTTCCATCAATATCAGCACTTAAAGTTCATAAAACTGTGAGGCAGCCCTCCAGCCTGTAATTTTCGTAGTCCCTAATTCACAGTGAGAAGAAATAGTATTACAGGGTATTCAGCTAAGTAGTGATGACACTCACACGTAATTGTGAGAGACAACAAGGACTCTCACTGCTTACAAAAGCTGTAATACATTTACGCCTATGTTATATAAGGAAGTATATGCGTCACAGCAATACAGTTATGAAATTTGCTCCATGGGAAAATACTGGGTGGATGAAAGATACTCCCTGTCTATATACATTGTGGACACTTCATTGGGGACATCTTCCTGTTTGCACACACAGCTTGATCCTGCAGACAGTGAGTCAGCATTTAGCTTCTTTTCTACTAAATGTTAGAATGGGCAAAACATGTGATTTAGGCAACTTTGAACATGATATGATTGCTGATATGAGATGCGTCAGCTTCAGCAGCCGTAAGATTTTTAAGTACAGAGATTCCACTTGGCCAATTTTGGCTCAATAAACATCCAGTTAGTGGCACATCCCTGGATTACACTCACTGATGATGAGTCTGAAGACAATAGCAGCTTAGGGGAACGGTGATGTGCAGAAGGCTATGTCTGGACACACTTAGGAGTTGCAGACGTGCCGCACAGGTTACACTGTTCTCATACTTCAACACAATGAAGCCTTTCTCAAGCGACTTTGCTTTTATTCTGCAGCCCTTCGCTGTACCCACACCTCAAAAGATTATGTGGAATAAGATGCTGAGGAGCTAGTTAAGCACAGGCAAAAGAAGCACCTTCTAAGAGCCATGATGAAATGGCTAAAGTTGATACGGTGTATTAAAAATGATGTTATCCAGAAACTTTAACCTCTTAACATCCGCATGGTTAGGGTTAGATTTTGTTGTAGTCACATGCTGTAGCTCAGGTGGTAGAGCAGGTCATCTACTGATCGGAAGGTTGGTGGTTCGATTCCTGGCTTCCCCTAGTCTGCATGCCAAATATCCTTGGGCAAGATACTAACCCCAAATTGCTCTCCGATGCATCCATCGGAGTATGAATGTGTGTGGATGTTAGCTATAAAGCACTTAGAAAGATGTGCTTGTGCGAATGGGTGAATGCACAAGTTGTGTAAAGCGCTTTGAGTGCTCAGATGAGTAGAAAAGCGCTATATAAGAACCAGTCCATTTACCATTTACCACATGCTAAATAGGGAGCTTTTATTTTTCCAATTAAGTCACTTTCCACATCTGTGAAAACAAGTGGACAGGTGTCAACTAAAACATAACCTTACCTGCACTGACATTGCTTACTGGTCTAAAGTAACATTCACAAACAGATATGAGCAGTACTGTCTTTTTATTAGAGAAGCAAATAGCTGAGGGCTGATCGTAACACTACCAGGCCCCACGATTAATCCAACAGGATATTTTGAATTTGCAGCAAATAAATTACACACTTTTCTTTACTTTCCAAGACCTAAAGGGGAAAAAATGCATGTTTTTCTTTGTTTGTACTGACCAAAAGTATCTCCCTTTTGTAGATAATACAGGTGCTATGAAAGCAGTTATGACAAATTTGTGATGTCTGATTATTTATTTACTTTATAATAAAAATTCAAGACAAGTATCCTAATTTTTCTAGACTGAATAGTAGCAGGTTTTTCATACCGTCTCTTTGTAAAAACATACACAGTCTGTGGTGTGTTTGGAGGCCCTGATGGGCATATTCTGTCTTACAGGTTCAATGAGCTGGGATAAAAACTCTAAATGTTGCAGGCCCTAACAAATCTGACAGGAATGCTTCACTGATCGTGAATCCTGATGTGCTAATTAAAAACATCTCAGCCTACAATGAAGACACTTTATGTAATATGTTGTGTATTTATGTAGGCCTACTCTGTTTTAACAGTTAAGTGGAGAGGAAACAACTTGGCCCAGAGAGTGCGACCTGAGGCATTTCAAAGTCTGCTCACTCACTAAAGGGACGGATGATACTACACCTTACTGTGCACAGTTAAAATGACTTTATTGTTCAGCTGAAAAAGATTTCAGCCCCTATTTCTATGAGGACAATTAACCCTGTGATGTCATGTTGGAGTTTTTTCAATTTTCCTTTTAAATGCAAAAATATTAGCAGTTCTAAATAATATATAACAGCCTGATAAGAAAATATTAACCTATTAATAACTCTAAGCAAAAGAAAATGTTATGGTTTGTTTGCATATGAACTGAGGAATTTGGTTTTGATTTTAATCTCATCTTCTTGGGAGTGTCATTAGATGGTGTTAGGAGCATGTTATGGGGAGTAATTGCACTTTGGCAAGCAGGTTAGCAGGGAGAAGTAAAGCAGGTTAGCAGGGAGAAGTAAATATTTGCTGTCCTAGACTGCAATATCTGGAAATTCATCCTTATCACCTGTGTAACTAAACTACATATGGCCAGGCTGAGGTGCCTCATTTCCTTCTTCAGCCCTGGAAAAGTAAAGATAAGCACAAAGGTAACTTAGAGCTGCGTGTAAGGAGAAAACATGCTCAACTTTATTTGTCATATTTGAAACAAGATGAAGATAAAATGTGAAATAAAAATAATAAGGCTGTCGGTTCTTCTTTTGCAGCACTCTCACAACTACCACCAACTTCATCAAGATTTTTTTTATTAGTTTTCCTGTTTTCACAAATAGTACATAATTACATAACATAATAAAGTGTACAATTCAGAACCAAAAATAAATAAATAAAAACAAACAAAAACAAATAAACAAAACAAACAGACTGATAACTAAGCACAAAACACCAGCTCAGGTCCATCTAAAAAATACAATACAGTACCATACCTGTGGTCCCAGTAGTACGTTGCAGTTTGAACACTCAAGAGAATCCTTGTAACATAATATTAGAGACATCAGGTTCCACATAATTCAAGTATGGTTCCCACACCTTAAAGAATTGATCTGTTTTTGAGTGCAGTACACATGTAAGATATTCCAATGGCACTAGATCCAACAACCTTTAATAGTTGGTGCTTTTTCATTAATGCATTGGAGTAGTATATTCTTCCTCGCCACATAGGTGAGAACACAGTACAATCTCCTATTATTCTCGGATATTAACCGCCGGCTGGGGAGGCCCAGTATGAGAGACAGAGGGTCCATCTCCAATTCACAACCGAAAATCTCCTCCTTTTCAGATAACACATTGGACCACTATTCTTGCAATTTCAAACATGACCAGAAGCTGTGAGTTAGGGTACCAATTTCTGTCTTGCATTTGAGGCACATGGGTGAAAGGGTAGGATTATACTGATGTCTGCGAAATATGGATATATGCATTCTGTGTATGATTTTTAACTGTATTGCTTTGGTAAGATTACAAACTGAGATTGATTTGGCATAACTCCAGACATCTTTCCACTCTTCATCAATTGCTATACCTAACTCCTTTTCCCATGTGCCTTTAAGCCTCTGTGACATCACTGAAGGTACAGAATATAAAGCCTTATAAAATATCTCTTCACAGGTACCTCTTTATCTGTTAGAAATAATAATTTTTCAACAGGAGAAACTTCATGACTCTCACTAAATTTAGTACTATGCAAGATATAACACCTTATCTGTAAGTAACGGAAAAAGTCATGTTTGGGGAGAGAATATTTCTCAACCATTTGGTCAAACGGCATAACTACATTGTCGGAGAATAAGTCCCTCAGTCTGTGAATTCCTTTGTTCTTCCATTCCTTAAAACCTATATCGAACATCCCCGGTTGAAAGTCAAGATTATTCACAATAGGGGTAAACACAGATGTTAACTTAAACCTCAATTCGACATACTGACCGCCAGGCCTTAAGTGTATTAAGTGTGACTGGATTATCACAGCTCAATCTAATGTCTTTAAAGTTCTTAAAGAACAGTAAGTCCCTTGGTCTGCGTTTACTCCATATAAAAGAGCTTAGCCAGCCATTCAGATCCTTCATCACCCAGATATCAAGATTTTAATTCAATTATTATTCTTATTATTAAATTATTCAAATGACAACTGACAACTAAAATAATTGTAAAATAATTTAAAACTAAACTATGCAGTTTCTGGGGCAATTGTGGTGGGATTGTTGTTATTTCTTGGTCTGCAGCCTGCTGCTAAAAAGTTTAGGGTAAACAGGTGTGGCTAAAAAAAAAAAAAGCAGCTATAGCATCAAATATCTTCTGACAGAGAGCGAACCACTCAAATCAGCCAATCAGATTGTCAGTTGCTTTCACCTGTGATGTGGCAGCAAGTTGCCAACTAGCAAAATGACTCGTAGACATTGGTTTATAAAATCCAAACCATAACTCATATCCACCTGGTTTAAAAACCTTGAGTGCCCTAACAGGGCGCTCTCCAGAGCTGCGGTTGTTATTTGTGTTTGTTTCTAGTTTTAAAAATGTGGTTAAAGGAGGAAGAGAGAGATAGCTTTTGTGTTTCTCCAAAAATCCTTGATCAAAGTGCAGCTGATCCCTGTGAGGCTGTTAAATGGCACTCAGATGCCCACAGATCAATAAGTGCAAGTCTGTCAGCACAGTTGCCTCACAGCAAAGAGGTCCCGAGTTCGACTCCACCATCTGCATGGAGTTTGCATGTTCGCTATACAGTGGTGCTTTTGCTTTGCAACAATCCCGTAAGTAATTCTCCGAGCTCATGTTAAGAACATTTAATATGTTTTGGCCTTTAATGATCCTTGAGGTTGATACGTTCTTTAGACCAGTGTAAAAAACAATGGCCCAACATCTCCATCCAGCTTATTCAGTGATTTTCTGAAGCATAACATTAATTATTGAGATGTGTTTTCGAGAAACTAATAGCACTCTATTTCTCAGACAGATGTCGATATGGAGGATAGAGAAAATAGATGTTGCACTATAAAACTGTCAAACAACTCTTCAGGGGATGTAATTGCTTCTTCCTGCACCCTGGTCTTGTCATTCCCGCCCTGAGTGTAGACACATTGAAAGCTTCCTCATTTCCCCCCAAAATCCACCAACTTACCGAACTCCTCTAGACTATCCTGAGACACTCATTTTCCCTCACAGCATTACACATGATTGAAAAGCATCTGCTAAATGATAAAAGGCACCGTCATTGCCAAATTAGCACCACATTCAAAACTTCTGAAAGGCTGCTGAATGTCAACAATGGAGGCTGAGCAGCAAAAGCTTAATTATCCTAAATGTGTGTGTGGGTGTGCAGTTGCATACAGCATACACGTGTGTGTGTGTGTGTGTACTCTCTACCCAGGTTTAGTACCGATGATGTAATATCACATATCTGTGTCTCTGGATGAGCATTACATCACTGATGCTGCTGGCTGGCAGAAATAGAGAGGTGCTCAGGCTGCACTGGCTCTGGAGGCATCACTGTAGATGAAATAGTGAGGGCAGCCACTGAGTCAGCCAGTCTGCTGCTTGCACAGAGAGCAGCGGATGCCAACATGAGGTTCAGGATCCTTCGGTGGCCCTACAGATGGTTTTAGAGGGCCAAAAATCATTTGCTTAATGTCTTATGTCACTTAAATGTAAATATTCAACTTCTTGTGTAGCAGAGTGTGGTGCTCATATTTATGTAAGTTTAACTTGATTTTGATCTTGATAATATTCATCAACTCTAACATGTAAAAGTGTTCTTTTTTTTTTTTACCTGCGATGTTTGCTTTGTATATTGCTTTTATATGTTTTCCCTCTTCTGTGGAGGCACGGAGCTTGTGGGAAATATTATTTATTCCACTGAGAGATCTTAAAACTCTGCCCGCTATTTTTTCTAATGCTTTTTATGACTGTTGTGATTTTTTTGGCGTATACATGGTGGTTGTTTTGACTGAATAATTGATTTTGATTGTTATGATCTTGTCCAACTATATTAGTAAATGCTAGGATTTAACACATAAAGGATATACTTATATACAATGTGACTATAACAGTATTCATCCATGCTTACCCAGTTCAGGCTCACAGTTGGGCTGAAGACTATCCCAGCGGTTAGAAGCAGGGTACACCCTGGAAAGTAAACCAGTCTATCGCAGGGCTAACTCACAGAGACAGACAACCATTTGCACTCACATTCACACCTAGTCTAGAATCACCACGTAATTGAATATACTTGGACTGTGAGAGGAAGTTTGAGTACTCAGAGAGAATACACACAGACATTGGCAGAACATGCAAACTCCACACAGTGGATTCAAACCCAGGAACCTGCCTGCTGAGAGGCGGTGATGCAAACCACCACACCGTATAACTCGTAAAAGAAGAAAAAAACTGTTTGGATGCCACAGTTTAGTTTTCTCATTTAACTCTGAATTGAAACTATCGAAACAACTTGCCCATTAGGGGTTTGTAGGAAGAGATGCATGTGGACTGTATTCATAAAGTGCTTCTAGTGTTTGCCGTGAAAGACATCGAATGCAACCAGACAGAAACGTCCTACGGACAATAACATAACTCCACTCTTCTGTTAGTCATCTAGCATGAAATGAAAAAAGCAGCAGGCAAGAAATATGTCTATACGTCAGACGAAAACTGTATTTTTTTTTAAAAAAAAGAACAAATGCCCAGTCTCACTGAGAGGCTCAGTATCCTGCAAAAACTGCTTTGTCATTTCTTCCTTCTGCAGTTTATAATCTTCAGTATGCTATCCACTTTGGAAATGCAGAGCAATGGGTTCAACCAAGGCACTTCTAAATTACCAGATGAGCAGAAACTGTTTTAGAAGTTGGCTCGGATTAAGTTTGCTTTGATTACCTCATTACACAATTTAAGTAATTTACAATAGTGCAGCCAGGAGTATAATATTACATTGTATTGATTTTTCATTTTTGCAGGTCGGTAGGTTTCTATTGAGTCATTTGACAGACTGCGGATGAAAATGGCCGTGCCCTGATTTAATTACTTGCATTGGAAACACATCCTGTGTTCAAAGGTAGAAGCAGAGAACATTTTAAAAAAGAAAAGAAATCATACATAATTATTTATGTAAAACTTCACAGTAGCCCTTTATCTTCGACAACAGCCAGCTGTAGTTAGTAGGCCACAAGAAAGTGTGGCTGACAGTTTGTAGGTACCTGTCTGTAATTCTTACTGATACCTGTGCATTAACCTGCCTCACCTTCATGGAAGAAAACATCAAAAGCAAATGAGAATTTAAACTAAAAACAAGGTGATCCAATGCACAGTTAGCTCTGCAGATGATAAAGCTCTAGCCGGAAATTTGAAACAAAAGTGAGACCTGAAAATTACTGTAATGGAAATGTATGAAACCATACTGCATAATGGTTTTTCCCAGAGTTCTGCAGCTGCCATGACTGATGCAATGTGGACAACCACAAAATATCGAGTGACCGTATTATCACAATGTAGATAACACCGCTAATATAGGATTCAGCGATGGCGTGTGTCTGCAGTGCAGTGCAAGTCACCCAAACCAAAGAAGATCAGAGAGAAAGAGGCGGGGCGGTCAGCAATAAACATGTTTGTGTGGTGGAGTAAATTGATCACAGTGTGGATGTCAAATATCTTGTGTTATCCCCTTTTTGGAGCCACAGAGAGGGTCATTGTTTTATTTTGAATACATGAATGCAAATGTATGGCTTTCTTCAGGATTCACTTTAGACCCTGAATACATCAGTGCAGACCGAAAGCATGCCCAGTCCCGCATCTGAGCTCAAACACAGACGAACTATGAAGGGCAAAACTTAAAATGTGGTACCCCCAGACACCACTCAACCACACAGCCATAATTAATACTTTATTTCCCAGCAGTTGCCTTCATGAGGCGCAGATGCAGGGAAGATGACCTGAGATTGGGAAACCACATGTGAGGAGGCAGCATGGAAGCCAGGTATCGTGTTTACTTTCATAAATATGGCAATCCCCCCCCTCTCCCCCCTCCAATCCCCCCACCCTCCCTATAGCCATTCTGTACCTAGCAATTAAATCCAGTTAGAGATTACGCTCTGCTGCATCCCTGTCTTCACAGGAGTCTCAGCCTCCAGCCTGGACTGATAATAACTATGGTCGGCACTGTTTCAGCCATTCATTTGATAAAGTGCTTTTTCACCTTGCAGCTTTCATTACCCACACACCAGAAAGTGTGTGCATGTGCGTTCAAGTTTATTTGCTTGGCTCAGAGTGAGCTGATTAAACAAGTGTCATGTGATTATTCTGTAATCAATTTTTCAATTACGACTCAGGCCCTATAACACTGTAATGGAAGGTGAACTCGGATCTATACCAGAGCAGCGAGGTGATTAGACTCTGCTGGAAGCAATCCAGAGAAGAAGAAGAAGAAGAGAGAAAAAAGAGAAAAAAACAGGGCGATGGGTTTTTTTCCCCATTTTTTTTTTTCCTGAGTTAGATCGATCCTGTTGACTGAAATGGTCTTGGTTCATAACAGACCGTGTCTGCTAGCAACAGCTTAGCTGGTCCACTGAAGTGTCTGTCTGCACATCTTTTGGAAGCTTCTTTAAAGAGGGTGAGTAAAGAAGTCTCTCTGAGAAAAAAGGAGAAAAGATGTTTATTGTGATGACCCACCTTGACACTGCGAGGCTGCTTCCATGGCACAAAAAACATGCTACTCCAGGGCTAGGCTTTCAGGCAGTCTGCAAGCAAAGACCTTTAAAGCACGGAGCCGACTCAAACAGAAAAAAAGGGTTCACTTTAGGTTTTCCAGGCAGCTTCTTCCTTCCATTTCCACTCAAAGAAATTTTTTTAAAACGCCTTCTTATATGATTCTGATTCAATTACAAATTAATCAAAATCAATAAGGTGCTTTTTAAGGTCTCAGCTAACCTTTTTGTTTGTATTTGAATGATGAGTTTGACTCATCAAAATAAACTACAGTATGTTGAAATTTTTTTAACAGTTTAAAAAATAAATCTTGTTTTTATAATGCAAATGGACAGAGACGACATATATAGATTTCATAGCTAAAAGCGCAGTTGTGGTTATATAAAAGAAACATGCTAGTTTCAGCAAACAAACATGCAACATAAATGTAAGATTTAAAACATTCGATTTTTTAGGTTTTAGAGGTCAGATCATTTTTTAACATATGCATGTTTGAAAAATAAAGTTAGAGTGAGTACTCAGTTGCCTAAACACCAGAACAGGTTAGCATCAGTGGTTTTCCTCTCGCTACACTTACTGATGTTGCAGCCACAAGTTTGCTAGCTAGCTCTGTCTGCGTCATGCAAATACATCTTGTCTTCTTTGAATGATGAGCTGAATATACAAGAAGAGCCATACTGACCATCTGTGCAGCACCAGAAAGTCTCATAAGGACTTGGAGTAAGCTAGGACAACCCACTGTTGTCTGCTAATAGCATGTATCATTGGTAGCCAAGTCTACAGTAGCTCTTTGTTGTGTGCATCAGTTTAGCTTTGGCAAGCGATTATTATATGTGAACTGTGATTTTAAGTTAAAATTAGCACCCACCTTTTTTGTGTGTGTTTTGGTGTGTAACATTATAATTAGCAAACCTTACAGCCACTATGTCGGGTAGTTTAAAAAACAAAAAATCTTTTAAAGAATCACATGCAAAGTCTTAAAATTTTTTTAGTTTCTCTTGTAATATCTAATTATGTTCATCTCAAGTTGGTTTAAAAGGAAAAAAATAATTCAGCCTATTTGGTAGTGTTAATAATATGTTGCTCAGCAGGGTTTCTGCTTTACACTGACTTTAAAGAAAGGTTTTATTGCAAATGTTTCAACCACCTAGCAGAGTTTTATGAAAACGGCACAATTTTATATAACTCTTTTGTTTAAATTGTATTAGCACTTAAAAATTACACATGATGAGAGTTTTGTTTCTGCTCATAAGCCATAAGGCTAATACAGAGGTGCAAATCAGTCCACGGGCCATTTACCCTGGTCTTCCTCCAAGCTTTTCTGTCTTCTGTACACTGTCCTACTGAATAAAGGCTAGAAAACGAAATATATATTTAATATAATTAAGATGGGTACTGTTTAGTCTTATTGAGTATTGGCTCTATATTTTCTCCCCTTTCCCCTTTAAGTAGAAAATGTCCAGATATCATGACAGTCAGTAAAAACTAGAGGTCATAAACCAGTGGGTTACATCACAGTTTTCATATGTTCTATAGTATTCACACTAATTAGTGTGATAAACATCCAAAGGCACTTTTAAATGAGTTGAACATGGCATTACTAAAAATAAGAGTATAAATGGCCAACAAATGTGCTTTAAAATGATTACTCTAATAACCACGGTGTCATGGTTAAACGTTTACTTTCCATTCTTCTTAAACTCATGACCTGCACATTTACACGGGCGCACATCTGTACACAGCTGTCCAGCGCGAACGCATAAAAAAGTCACGTAAAGATCTGAGCGATTGATTTACAATTTAC
The DNA here is from genome assembly GCF_963576455.1 of Neolamprologus multifasciatus. NCBI lineage: Eukaryota > Metazoa > Chordata > Actinopteri > Cichliformes > Cichlidae > Neolamprologus > Neolamprologus multifasciatus. Next base: position 20,394,120 of record NC_140447.1, on the reverse strand, counting down.
AGCCAAATGGAGACAAACTACCAAAACATACTGAAAAAACAAGACAGCAAAGATGGATTTTTTCCAATACTGTAATTTGAGGTTTTAAAGTAATCTCAATTATTATTTATGACCAGGAAGTAGACAGCAGCAAGCAGATGTCAGCAGAGTCAAATAACTAACTGCACATCATTTATAATGCTATTATCCCCCCCTACACCCTGCACAGAAACACATATTCACCTCACACGTAACATGCTCCTCCTGAGGAATATTGCTCACTGTACTGGCATGAGTTAGCAAATAATTGCTAGTCAGGGGAGGAGGTGGCTTATAATATGCATTGGGAATTTTAATCTTGACTTTTAATAAGCTTTTGACCTTCTTGCGTCTGCAGCCTATAATTAGAAATTCTGGCTGGGCCGGATTGACAGAATGCTGTGTCTTAGGGGAGGTAAAACCTTGAGTGACTGCGGTCAGCAGACCTTCTAAATCATTTGGCTGCATGGGAAATATTTAATCTAACAAATTGGTTTCTGTTTCCTCTCTCTTTTTTTTTTCATTCTTTCATGCAGTAGGTATTCTGAATATGAGGGTGATGTCATCGTCTCATCCTCTTAAGAGTGACTGTGGACCATATATTCTGTGGGGGAGACAGAGAATCAGGACCTAATGGTCTCTCCTCCTCCAGCCAAATCTAATTGTGCCCTTATCTTCTCCATGTTTAACTGCCCCATTGAGCTGTGTGGACTTTTAACTGTTGACTTGCCCGTGTGTGTTTTTGCATATGTGAGGTGATATTTCAAACTGAGCTGCAGCAAATCTTGCCATTTCTTACACTGACGGCGTGCCGGTAACCTGGTTTTAACCTCATCACACCAAAAAAAGAACAGTTGGGGTTTTCTTGTATCTGAGTAAAAAGAGATAAACTCTCTTCTTGTTTTGGGCCTGTGCATCTATCAGGTGGCACTATATTTAGTGGCTGGCATTTATTTACCTTATGTCCTTGCTGGTGTGTCCTTGCTTAGTGAAGGCGAACGGGACTGTCACCGTGCAGAGGACACCAATGCCCAGCCCCTTGGGAGTTGATGGATAACACGGTGTGCGTGAATACAAACAAGAATACACGTGTATGCATGTAGACACGCTTGCACGCGGACCAAAAACAAAAACCTACTGACTGTAATCCACTCAGATCTCAAGGTACAGGAAGCTGGGCGCATGATCAGCCATCACAACGGGCCTCTGTGCCTCCAGTCATACAGGTATTTGAGTTTGCACCCTGTGAAGGTATTCCGTGTGGCATAGTGGTATTTGCACCTCTGCTGTTTCAGTGTGTTAGTGTTGAGCGTTACACAGTCGTATGGATCAGTGCCTCTGTATGGATCCCCTGGAGCAGCCTCTTGTTCCTTTAACATTCCAGGTACATCCACACCAGCTCCTTCCTGTCGCTCCCCTTGTGTGGCGCTGATTGACAAGCGTCCGCTTCTCTCAGGCGCATAATCAATCTGCTAATTGGTGTCGGAGGGTCGGTTGCTGTTGAAGCGTCCCCTGCTCTTTCTTTAGCTAATTTATCTTTGTCACCACCAGACTAGCAAGGTACATTAGTTGGGGAAGTTCAGTCTCTGCAGAGCCTCGTCTCCCTCTCTCTCTTGCACGCAGTATTCTCCTGCACCTTTTCTCTCTCTCTCTCTCTCTCTTTTTTACTGCAATACATCACACAAAAGAGTGAGGGTAAATGTTAGCCTTGTACTGTTTCCATTGGTAACCACGGCTCAGGAGGTAGAAAGGGAGAGCAGGTCAGTCTCTCTATCCAAGGTAATTGCCGAAAACAATGTGCTTTATCATAATTCACTACAGCAAATAAATCACTGAGGTGGAAAGAGTTGGAAAGAGTTGTAATTAGCGAAGGTGCTTTTCAAAGATTCTGAATACAGCCTGATCATCTTCTTTAAGAAAAAAAAATGCTACAACTGCATATTGGGTGGGGGGATGAGCAGCATTAAACGCATGCGATTCCTGATAGGAGCACAACTGAAGCTTGTATACTTGCAGAGAGCTGACTGAGCCCTTGAAGCAGCACTTCACAGCTGATTGATTTACAGGCCGTCTCTACCCAGGGTGCCAATCAAGCCCTGATTAGACATCAGTGACTCGTTGATGACAGTTCAGACGGCAGCAGCCGTGTCCGTGGTCTCACCGAGCACGAAAGATTGATTGCACGAGGCCGCCTTAACCCACATTAATGTCTGCAAATGAGATAACGCACATTAAGTTTTATTCTTTTCTTGCTTTACCAGTTTAAAGTCACTGCAGCGTGACAGTGGGGAGAGCAAAATGAAAGGCATATCCTTACTCCCAAAGTTGTGGATTAGGCCCCCAGTGCCCCCTATTGGCCCCCAAATCATCTGTTGATCCTCTCCCGCACTGATCCTCCAAAAGACTTTATTCTGAAAAAACCTGAATTAAATGCAAAAAAACCCTAAAATACACACATACTTACACATATATGTATCAATCTATCTATATAGATATGTATAGAGATAGATGTATGGCAAAATGAAACAATTTATGAAGTGTATTCTTAGTTTCTTTCCCTCCTTTAGTGTCTCTTTTGCTTGCTTCCTCTTCTTTGTCCTTTTTTTTCTGACGTGGTGATTTATAGGAACAGAAGTGAAGTAAGGTGCTCTGATGGGAGGAAATTATGGCGAGCAGCAGGGGAGAAGTCTATATTCTAGCCCTGCCAGCTACCTTCCTTGCTCTCAATACAAGAGCAGCGGCTGCACACTGATCATACCCTCATTAAAGTTGTTCACTTTCTCCTTTTTCACTCTTTTATTTTTTCTTTGATGCACTCACTGCTCTTTAAGTGCTTTGAACGCTGCGGCTGTCGCCTCAGTAAAAGTCTGTTAACTACCACCTTTTCAATAATGGCAGGACTATCAGAAGATGATTTTATGCAAACTTCTCCAGAGATCGATCCACCTCCATTACCTCCACTTTTATTCACTTGCTACTGTTATATTAGCACCTTAAGTGTCTTTTCAATGCAAAATAAGGCTCTTAACACAGCTTAGGGATCAGAACAGAGCTGATCTTGACATTATTATTATTCACAGCAGCGAAAGTCTTTGGACTACACTTTTTTGTCCATTTGTGGTTTAATTTAGTCATTTTTTGACTTTCGTTACTCAAGTCAAATGAATTTTAAACTTTTGAAAAAATTAAATCGCTCCCAATCATCCAGTCCTTAACACTAAATTCTTGGACTCCACGTGACTGTGATTATATACATTGATGCAATAAGATGCTATTTTTGCTTAAGGTGGAGGACGATCTGGTGCGTCTTGTTTCACGTGAGCTGACATATACTCGAGGTCGCTGTGAGTGTTGTGGGGCCGAATAACTTCAAGACACCTCTGCTCTGCCTATCTGCAGCCTGGCTGCCGTGCGTCACACTAAACATTGTTTCAAGCCTGACCCAGACACGGAGCCAGACAAACAGACTGACAGGGATCCGTGGACACGCCTGATACAGATCTGCTTTTCTTGAGGTTTCTGGATATTCTCAACCCTCTGCAGAATCAAATATAGATTGTGACCTAAAAAATTGCTTTAACGTCGCTCTGAGCGCCTACTGCCAGCCCATTTGGACTAAAGCGTTCCTCTCCGTCTTTCTGTATTTAAAGAAAAAGCATTTAGGCTGTGAATTCAACACATTTTTGAGTGCTGAGCCCAGTCTGGTTGGCAACTTACTTGACAATGTAGCAAGTGGGTGAGTTTTTGCACAGTGTCCTGTCAGTTTTCAGGGAACTACGCAAGCAGGGGAAGTGGTGAAGTCTCACACTGTCCCCGACCTTCCCGAAAACTCCAGCGGTGGAATCCGGCCTCTGATAGTTTGGTGAGATTATAGTGGAACAGAAGAGGGTCTAACCTTAACAGAAACATTTGGAAAGTGTCATAACAGCAATGAATCCATGTAGCTACTGAGACACACAAAAATCCTGTAATATTGTAGTAATGTGGAATTTCCTTATAAGAAATGGTGTGAGCTAGGGTTATTTAAGTAACAAAAGGTGGGAAAACACCTTTCCTGCAAGAACAAAGCATAAACATTCATTTCAGCAGCGCTAAACAATAATCAATTTGTGCTGCTATTAACTAATAAGAGCCTTGAGCAAGATAATCTCTGTGAGATTGGCTGTACTGCATAGTGCAGCCGTCACCTCCAGTGCGAGCAAGTCCGTTTCCTGTTCTTTTGATCTGCAGGGAGAACACGTCTTCACAAAGCTGAAAGACGACGTACGATATGATATTATGTTCATATGTACACGGCACTACAGCAGCCTTCTGTACACCCCTCAAACACCTGCGTTGTCTGCTCTGTGATCCTCTCACCTGTGATCTAAGCCTTTTATAAACCTCTCCACCCTGCAGAAGCTGAAAGAACCATCAACCAGTAAACTCCTCCCTCTGCTCCTGACGGGGCAGCCATTCTCTGAGGCAATAAAGATAAAGGATGAGGAGTTTCCCACCTGTAGACAGGAAGTGGGGATAGCTTCGATTACAGCCGAACTGCCAAATATAAATATTTCTCGAACCTTGTTTCTCCCAGTTTGGAGTATAAACCAACATCCAGGGCAACTCCTGGCCTACAAACATGATCTGACCCCATGTGATAGCACAAAGAAATATGGTGTTTGAGTCTTGTTCAGACATGCCCATGCAGCCCCTTCTTCTGCATATAAGCCACCTGAAGTAATGTTTTAGTTTGTCATTTGTACTTTTGAAATATGTTTAGTCCTTAGAGTTTTATTTGTTTTGGGAGGACATTATTAGGCCAAGCCTTTATACTCAGCTTAGCGCAAAAAGTGAGGAATTGTACTGAAGGGTAAAGAACCTACAATAATACAGAGAAAACAAAGACACCCCCAAGAATCATATCACCCCCTATGAACAAGCACTTTGGCGACAGTGGGAAGTAAAAACTCCCTTTTGACAGGAAAAAAAACTCTGGCAGAAAGAGGTTAAGAAATGTGGGGCGGCATCTGCCGCAACTGGTGAGGGGAAGAAGACAGGACAAAGACACACTAGAAAAGTTGTTTATAAACACATAGTGAGTGAAAAAGGTGACTGAAGAAGAAGCAATGCATCATGGGACGCTACCAGCAGCCTAGACCTATTGCAACATAACTAAGGGTTCAGAGTCACCTGATTCACCCCTAACTATATGCTTTGATGTCTAATTAGCGTGTGCAAGTTTACACACTTTTGGACCCTGCCCCAAGTGGCCATTCCAGGAACTGCACTTCATTTTTTGGCCTGATTTTACAGCCCCAGAGGTCGCCTCTTACTAAAAAGGGGAATATCACTTTAGAGCCTATTCATCTGTGATTTATGTGTTTTATTTTATTGTCAGTCAGTTAAATCTGTCTGTTACTGATCAGACATCAAAGGAGATTTAATGCAGGGCATGCCCCACATTTTCCCTCGGAGGACACAAACAGAAGCTTCTGCCTTCAAAGACAAACACACCGGCTAAACAAATCATAAACATAGGTATGAGAGCTCAGATTGTTTGGCAGCATTTTATGAACGAGCCATAAAGGGATTTGGTCTTTCCTTCATTTATTGTACGTTTCTTGTAGATTTTCTGCTTGTAAAAAAAAACAAAAAAACAGTGAATATGTCTGAAGGTGGAATTTGTTATTCAAGGGGTGAAAATGTGAGTGGCAGCGGTCATCGCCAAGGTGTAAGCAAGCGGCGCAGCGCAGTCCGTATGCTAATCAGACTCAGCAGCGTTTGTCACTTTCCCATCAACGCTGATGCCCTGCTTGCTCTCTCTACTCACCTGAGCTCCCTTAGACCTTAAACTCCCAACCTGCCTCTCTTCCATACTGCGTTGACACAGGCGGGCTGCTCCGTCACTCACTCGCCTCATTAACTCCTGCAGGGATGTTATTCCCGCTGCTACAGCCGTGCATGCACGTGCCCATATGCACTCTTGCATACATTCACTGAGGCAAACTATCCCATTTGGAGTTAGTCGACTGTTTGTCGGTGTGCACATTTTGACATGTTTTGGTATTTTGCTGCTTGTCTAAATTACAACAGCTGCAGGAGTTACCGTTACCCTCTGATCAGATCTATTGATTCTGGAATGTGGTGACAGGATAGGTGTGTACATTCCTCATTGACTGTTTGTATTAGAGCTTGATAGAAACATCAGATTATTAAAAAAACAAAAGCAGTATTCTGTGCAGTCGTGTGAATCAGTCCACTCCATGACTCAATAGCTTATAGAACCACCAAATACCTGTTTTCGCTATGACTTCATTAGTTACTCAGGACTAAGGACTTGCCACAGCATTTCAGTCAGTTTAAGGTCTGGTCTCTGGCTGGACCATTGCAACACCTATATTTATTCATTTACTTATTTTCAGCCATTCTGGTGTAGATTAGCTGTTGTGCTTGAGATGACTGTCCACGTGAATGACACAGTATCGGCCAAACGTTAGCTGTTGGCCACATGGCCTCAGATTTGACTCTAGATTACTTTGGTATGCACATGAGGTCCTGTGGCTGCAAAACAAGCCCAATCATAACCTCTACGCCACTGTGCTTAATATCTGTTATGAGGTGTTTGTGCTGTTTGTCCCGGCAACCCTTCCAAACAAGCCATACTTGTTCATTTCTTTTTTTCTAATCATACATTCATGAGCTTTAACATGCTAACTTGGGCCTATAGAGTCTGACATGCAGGTTCTTTTGCACTTTCTTCGAGGGTTGCACAGAGGGTTGAACCTTGGGGTGAATTTCCTGGGACCTCCACTCCAGGGAAGACTGTTGCACACAATGTTAACACACACCTGAATGCGCCAAACCAACAAAATGCCCAAAACTTCTGCTTTTATAGAGTTGTTCAAAGTTGCTGATGATCAGTTAAGCCCTTACGTTTGATTATCTGGCTGCTACTAATCCTCTTAATTCCCATGAAAGCAGTAATAGTATACATTGTTTTTCACAGTGCTGCACAGTCTTATAAATACTTAGTCCTTCACATGACTTCAGGTACTGAAATATTTTGGTTTGATAAAAAAATAATATTTAAATACTGATCACAATCTTAACAGTGAGTACCATGCCACTTAGCTACAGCTACGCCTGCCAACCCTTGAGGTTAGTTTAGCTAATACTAGCTTAACCAAAATTGTTAGCATAAATTGTATACAGCAAATCAAAAATACCCACGGTGATATCGGCCGTGGGATTGTAGAATTTAGGCTATTGCCTTCTTGGTTTTGTGGACCCAGAAGTGACCATATTGAGATGAGAGAAGTGCTAAATTAGCAGGGTCCATTTGCAGACTGAGATTGTTAAGTTAGCTTACAAATACAAAATAAGAATTTCAGACACCCAAACTGGCACAGACAAGAAGACAACAAGAAAAAATGGGGGAAAGTACGAAACCGAAAGCAAAATGAGAACTGCACAGAAGCACTGCCCACAGTAAACAGTTGTTTTAAAATGGAAAGTGGTCAGGCCTTTGTAAAAGTAGTTGCCTGCATCCACTTTCAGAGTCCGTCAGGTTTCTAGGAGCAAAGCACTTAAGTGGCAGAACACTTCTTAAGTATAAATTGCTTTTGTATTTGATATTAATTAGCCAAATCAACCATATTTGAGCGGTAAATCAATAGACACAATATGTATGCCACAGAAAAAAGAGGGTTTTCATTACATCACTTCTGTCACCCACAAAAAGCATTGATCATTACAGGAACTGCTGTAACTGACTCAGAATTTATTGCCCTTTTCACTTTGAATTCCCATCAGATATCCACCTGACAGAGATCTGCATCCATCCAAAGACACAATCCATAATAAGATATGAGGCAATGTCACTTAAGTTCAGCTTCCTTGTTCCTTCCAGGCAATAACTTTGATGAGTGGCAGCAATTTCCTGGATTAGTAAAGTCAGAACGAACACACAAAGCGGGAAGGATATGGGCTGCTTTAGGACGGATTTTGACAAATCAAACTGGAATGCAAACTGTGTGCGGGCCAGCACCATTTCTATTTTAACAAAGCTACATATATTTGCAGCAAATGAACTTTAAAATGATTTAAAGGTAAAACTAAAATTGCAAGAATGCAGGAAGTGATGTTTAGAGTTGAAAAAAATAAATACGGATTACATATTTAACCAGGCAAAAGAACAAATAAACATCGGGGCATGAGCGCGATGACACATTGTTTTGCAGATATCATCAAGGCAAATGAGAAAGAGCTGATTGAGGAGCAGCATATTTGCATAAGCAACTATCAGACGCAGGTGGTTAATGTGGTTGGCATGGGTAGTGTAGTAGCCTGCTAACTGGGCGTGACCGAAGCTTTGCTGCTGTTTGTTGTGCTCTTATTCTTTATTTTAGGCAGTGGAGAGTTATTAACACTTCTTTTCGGGGGGGGGGGGGTTATTAGCCCGAGGTGTGATGGCACACACTTGAAGCGTTTAGGACTCATTAGAGAGATAAAATCAGTGTCCTCTCTTTAATGAAAGCAAATCCTGAAGCGTTCGTGTTGAAGCAGATTGCTCATCTCTAAGAAGTATATCTGTACGCTGATGCTCTCACATCAGTGTGATTAACGCTGGTGTTTCAGATGGTTACATGCAGTTTCACAACTTTATGTCCCCTGAGTCATTGAGTTTGTTTCGATTGAACTCGTTTCCTGCAGTCTTGTGGATGAACATATTGTGACTGATGTAAAATATTAACGCCGTGTATGAACTCACATGTTGCCGCTGATTCTTCCAGATTTGCGTTATAATTTAGTTGCTTTCACAGGTTTTGCAGAATGTAATTAATGTTTTTGTTTTTTTAACGTCTTAAAACTGAAAAAGATAAAAAATGACCCTACTGGCATCATTTTTTCTGACTTCTTTTTAAAAGGCACCTATAAATTTCAGTTCACTTGTCATCAAACTGCTTCCTAATCTATGATGACAGTAATGTTTTTGACTTTCTACTCTAAAAAAAGAAAGGCCATCGGAGTTATCACTTGGTTTAGGGTTTGTTTGGTTTTTTATCTTTGAGCCTAAACACCGAATAAAAAGCAGGCAGACAGGCAAGCGGTGAGAACACAAGATGCTACAGAGTTGCAGTATGGGAAGGTCTGCATGCAGTGTGTTTTTGGAGTGTGACTCATGCTAAGAAAGATCACAATATTTCAACTTCTGCAGCAAAAAGGTTGCCGGTTCCAACTTAATGTGCAGAAACCAGTGTTTTCAGCCTCAGCTTGTTGATGTGTACCTTTTATTTCTGCTCATTTTTATTGAAACATTTATCAAAAAGAAGTTAAATCAACTATTCACTCTGAAGAAGATAAATCTTTATTGTATTATTTTCTACATCTACATTTCTCTATAATAACAACAAATCCAGCATTCTCAGAAATTCTGCATCTCTCAGTCTGTAGGTGGTACACAAAGGCATGGCTGCTCCCATGTCACAAGGAATCACAACATGATTAATTTGGTAAAGTTTTACAGCGGATGTCCTTAATGATGCAGTACCAAAGGGGAATTTTTGTCTCAGAATGTGAACCCAGAGGTGGTTAGCTTAGCTTAGCCTAACTGGAACTGCTTTGTCAATGACTAATAAATAAAATATATTTAACTTTGCAGTTCTATTCATGTCGTTTGTTCTGCAGCTGAGAGTTTTCCTCTGAATCAATACTAAGCAGACTCAGAGGCTGAGATGGAGGAACAAAGCAGTGACACATTCATCCAGACTGCCGAAGTTCCTGTATGAGGTGATCAACTCTGAAATTCCAGGGAAAAAGGTTTGGCTTATTTTCACAAAAGCCCAAATATAATCTGACTGAACATGCAGACTGGAGGCTGCAGTCAGGATTTTCTCACACTGGTACATAGAGAGAGGTATCAAGAACACACGCGCGCATACAGCCCCTCACTTCATCCAACTTCTTGTATCATGCAGTATTCTTATCTTTTTATTGTCTAATTTGCTGTGATTTAGGGTCTGTGTCCGCAGGCAGAGGTTTTTGCACAGGAAGTGACCAACCTCACATCTATTTGTCACAAAATAGCCCAAACCTTTCTCCCCTGAGGAGAAACGCTGTCATTCCTGAGCTTCGCTGAGGTTTTTTATGGAAAATAGATACAAAAACCCCACAGATTCTTATTCACTTAGATAATGTTTGAAATTTTAAAAGTCTTCTTCAGAACAAAACTGGAGCTTTGCACATTGTTTACTCCTCGTCATCTTTTGAAAAGCAAGTAGATGCTCTTTCATCTATGCGTTTGCCACATCCCATTAAATGCTGCTGGTGTCTCAGTTGTGCACAAGGTGTCCTTTGGTGTCAGTGCCTTGGCATACAGCCTGAGTGAAACTGGACATAATACAGATGTAACACAGACACATAAGTACTCTTTGAAAGCAAATATTTTTCTTTAGATCTATTGAATTTTATTTATATAGCCCCAGTTATTGGTCAATAACCTTTGTCTCGAGGCACTTTATATAAGAAGTAGCGACCTTACAATATTAATGTAGGACACAGGTTCATTGGACTCACTGGTGAAGTGAACGCAGGTCAGTTTCTGGAAACACACTAAGCCACTTGAATGTTTGCATATGAACTCATTTACGTGAGGAAGAACTGATTTCAGGAAAATAGAGATGTTCAGATCGTAAACATTGTGAGGCTTTTGTTCATGTTTTAGCTGTTTAGATGTTTTATCACACAAAAAACATTTACATTAGTCTAGAGATGAATGTCGTCATTATATTTTAGTAAATATATTCAGAGGTGAAGAAAATAAACTGCAGTGGTTATCACATTTGCATTAGCCGGTTCAATTCCAATCGGAGACACAAATCTCCTTCGGAGGTTGCTGCAGCTGAAACTAGCTTTCCATGAGTCTGCTTGGTTTCCCCTCTTTTATTCTTTTTATAACATTTGTACACCTTAAAGTGTAAACTCAGATATTTTCTGTAGAATGGAAGAAATCGGCCGCCTGTGCCGTCGTGACATTGAAACCGGTTTGGAGAAGAAGTGAAGTAATATCACTTTTCTTTAGGACGTTGAAGACACGGCTAAGCTTCCACAAACAAAGCAGCTTCAATGTTTCGATGTAAATTCTTCACAACGCCTCATCGGAAACTCTCAGTACAGTTATGCATTAAAGTAAACAGACACATGTTAGTCCCTCTGAGCCGTTCCCTCTGTTATCACCGTTGCTTAAGACCGAGATGGTGTTGCAGCGCACGGTGGCCAGCGCTGACTCACCTGGTGGAATAACACACAAACACCAGCCCCCCGTTCTCCACTCACTCAACTCCTTCCCCTCCCACTGAGTTCACCCTGCCCTGCAGTTCAAAGAGGTTCTGCCTGTCTAGCCTTGGCGTTTAATGTTTAAGTATTGGGAGCGGCAGGAGAGTGCAAATAAAATGCCTTTACAGACTCCGGGGCACGCTGAGGGTTGTGATTCTAGATACTGTATTGTGAAATTTCCATTGTACTTGACAGATTAGCTCCAGGTCACCTGATTCTGTTCAGCTGAATTCTGACTCTTTACCTCTGCTTAATGCTTGATGCGTGCGGCTTAGATAAACCATTTAGAGGAAGATTATTCAAACTTTGTGGCTCTAACAAAAGAGTACACATGCTCGTAGGATAGATGGCAACGTGTCCGTGCTATAAACTGTTTGCCAAAAGTTCAAAACAGGATAAAGGGTTGAATGCGGACTCCACCTGCGAGGAGAAACCACAAAGAGTTGCGGTGGGGCTGTCTTTCTGTTAGCCTGGGAGAAAGGAAACCCTATTTGCAGCAACGGAAAACAACACAGAAAGCCTGACACTGCTTATATGTTTGTGCGTGATTATTCTCTAGTCCTAATCCGTCTAACAATGTTACAAAACATTCAGACAGGAGGAGGCTTTAAAGCAGTAATTGGGGGGACTTACACTGGTTAAACTCCACTCAACCACTTCTAGTTGCATCTCGCTTGTGCTTGATCGAGACGGTGGCAGATGAAATTAAATGTGGGTGTGGATTTAGTCTGATTCTAAGCACATCTTTTTGATTCCTTTGAATGTCAGACACAAGAGGGAGCCTTCTAAAGAAAGGCAGCGCAACGCAGCAGATGAAGACGATGCGATGGATCAGGTAGAGGGTTCCATAAGTGCGTTTGCACATTTTGGACGGTAAAGTGTTAGATGGGACACACAACGAACCAGAAACTGATGACTCATCGGCCGTTTTTCACGCCTCATACTGGATTAGCCATCACATGCAACAGGCTTCTTAATAATTGTGTAATGCCCTCAAGCCCTCCAGAATTATTTCAGAGAGCTGGTCTTTGCTTTTCTGCATCACCCTCATATGCAAATCCACTGTAAATAAAAGAGTAACATAATGTGACATAATGGCACAAATCTGGGATCTTAGAAGGTGTTTGTTTTAAGACGTCTGATCAAGGCAAATGCTCAAATAAAAGTTCACACGCCTAATAGATGCAGATACTTTAATTGTCTAAACTGTGTGCAGTGATTTACTTTGCCTTTAGTTGCAAACTCCACCCATCTGGCACCGAATTAGGCCAAAACCAAACAATGAAGTGTAATGTTTGCAAATACTATTTGCCCCAGGTCTGACTGAGAGATGCTTGGTTTCCTCTGCGGTAGAAACTCAAGTTCAATCCCAACAGCAAACCTTGGTATTTAGAAAGCACAATTCATTTTCATTCAACATCTTTTTTTTTCTTTTGTCAGTTTATAGGTTGTTGCTTTAATAATTGTGTTAGTGTGAGCATTAATATAAGTATTATTACTCTTTTTCAGGAGGACTGAGACCTCTGAGGACTCTTTCTACCTCTGCTTCACCTCCTTGTGGGTTTGAGGCATTTGTGTGGCATGCCAGGTTTTATCCCAGAGCTGTGACACCTGACCTGGGGCTAAACAGTGCCTCTGGTGTCCCTCAGGGCACCACAAGTGCTGTCAGCTTTGTGTTTGAATACATCTGCAGACGTCGGCGCTGAAATGTGACTAAGGAAGACATCTTAAGAATCTCAATCATATGCAGCAAAAACTGAGTGATGGTAGTCATTTGCGGACTGAAAGCTGGTAGTGGATTCTCTTACTCTGGGTTATACAGCAGTGTGCCAACCATCTTTTGGCTAAGAGCTGATGATCGTGGTCTCAGTGAGCAGCAGTTGGTCTCACCTGCCCTAGCTGCTTTGCCACAAGCCTGGCACTGACTAAACAACACCAGACTGGAGGTCAGCCAGAGCGAGGTCTAATGAGAGAGAAGCCACACCAAAGACTGGCATATCTGTCCTCACTTCAGAGCACCTGTGCCACAGTGTCTGTGTGATGAGAGCCAAAGTTGCCTCAGAACAGCCCATCTTCCTCTAATTACTCGTTGTTATCACACAAATAATTTTCCTTCCTGAATTATTTTAGATGTCTGTTAATTTGAATACAGTGGTGTCTCATGGTACCATACAGCCTTAATCAACAACAGTAAAATATTTCTTCATTGGCCTTTAATTATAGGAATGAGACTATGAGAATGTTGAGTTGGTGATTGAAATAAAATCTATTTTAATACTCGAGAAAAGTCATAATTTCTTTCCTTTCGGAAAGTTAGTTTTTCAAAACTATGAATCTGTGAGTAAATGAGGTTTTGACTGTGTAGGAGAGAATATTGTTGCTACCCACTATCAGTATATTTTACGCACTAAATAGGTTCTTCCCCATAAAAAGTGGCTTTTGGTTACTTTTTTTTTTTTTTACTTTTTTTTTTTTTTTAACCCTATCTAAAGCCTAGTCTACTATTGTGCTGTAAGTCTGTCCCGTTCCCACCCTCATTTTAAGGACTCTGCTTCATTTTCTGAATCTGAGTTCCAGAAACCTGCGTGAAAATAAGATGAATGTGTTGAAAAATAGTCACATGGAATGATATTTTGGAGAATAAAATGCATTTTTACGCATAAACTAAAGTAGGAAACTAGCGCGCAGAGGGCACTGATGTTACTCCAACTTTTGTTTTTTAGATCTGATGAAATCTCCATAATATTAGTCCAAAAAGTACATTACAGTACCATGTTTTGTCAGATTTATTGTGCCTTTGAACCATCAATAAGTTAAGAAGTGACCTTAAAGCAAATTTCGTGCGTATATTCACGTTGGCACGCTGTTGTTGTTGAAAGGGACGCGAAGTTAGAGGCAAATTTCAATCTAATCTAATCTAATGAAATCTCATATCTCACTGCACTGTAAGCAAACTATTCCATAATATTCGTGCGTTTATTCTGGTGGATATGGGGTGTCACAGCCAATTCATGCAGCCTTTGCGCACTGCACGTCCATGAGCAGTTTTATTCTCCTGGGAAACGCATTCTGCGCTCAAAGTTGTCCCACACAAATCAATTCACCAAACTACACTGCTTCAGATTTGAGAACCACTGTTCAAGTTCCCCTGTCTGTGCTTCACTTACTGTGAAACACTGGAAAACGGGAGGGTGGAGAAAAAAAAGACAGTTTATAATTGATGTTTTCCCATGGAGCAGCCCCTCCTCCTCGAAACAGAGGCTAACCCTCAGGTGGAAGAAATCTTTTAAGATTTTTGTGGGATAACATCAGGAGGGGTAGTCGACGCCAATGAAGTCCCTCCCCTATAGATCGGTGCTATAATACAAAGCAGTAAAAGCGGTAGGCACACACACAAGCGGCAGCAGCTCGACTAGAGATCCCGTGGCTTTTAATTCCCTCACTACTTTTTTTTTTAAACCCTCCTTCGATTTGCCCCGTTATTACCATTTATCCGAGGCGTTCATTTCCGCACCTGCCACACAGAGACCAAGCTAAGGCGAAGTAGAAGAGGAGACAAGGACACTGCGAGAGCCGGGAGAGGCAGACTGTAGAGATAGCAGCGGTGACCCGTTTGAGATCTTAAAGGACAAAAAAAAATGCTGCTCTGGACCAAAATCGCGTTGGTCGGTCTCATCTGCTTGTCCTTGGTATCCTCTGGGATGGGATGCGGACCGGGCAGGGGCTACGGCAGGAGAAGACATCCGAAGAAGCTGACACCTCTTGCGTACAAGCAGTTCATCCCCAACGTCGCGGAGAAGACCCTCGGGGCAAGCGGTAAATACGAAGGCAAGATCACAAGAAACTCCGAGCGATTTAAAGAACTGACTCCCAATTATAACACAGACATCATATTCAAGGATGAGGAGAACACCGGTGCTGACAGGCTAATGACTCAGGTAAGGAGACGGAATAACCTTTTATTTTAATTTTATTGTGATTTTTATTTTTTTGCCCCCACTGTCCATTTCCTAACGCACCATCACTGCGTACTGCAACAACCCCCTTGTCAGACTGATTGCGCACCTTAAGTGAAGTCTGTTTTACCCGCTGCTGAACTCTTCACACTGAGCCTTTTAACTTCACTGCAAAGGCAGATGCGCTTTATACACCAGCATGGGAGTTTCCAAAGGCTGCAGGCTTGAAGCGAATATAGAAATCCAGCTGGATAAGTGATGTGCAGGCGGACAGTCAGGACACTCGGCTTTCATGATTGTGACAGTGTATTTAAAATATTAATGTGCCCCTCTCCTCATATCTATATTTGTATCTATGGGAGGCTCGTTTTGTTGCCTTACAGGGGCACGTCCATGTTAGATTTCATGCAGACTTTCTGTGTTTGCTGCCTATTTCGGCTTTACGTTGCAGCTTGTTTAAGCGCCTTTTCCTTACCCCAGCCCTGGGGATGCGCATCGCTTTAACAGCCGGGCTTACTGAGGCATGGCGTAGCTCATTCAGACGTTTCCTTGCACAGCCTTCTGTAATTTAGCCTTTCGCGTGGCGTGCATCTGTGCATGAAAACTGACATTTCTTTGAGAGTGTCCAGGCCTTGGTAAATGGGTGGGACTCGGCCAATTACACGAGCAAGGCGCACAGGAGTGCTGGTGTGTTTTACAATACACCTGCACGAAGGATGGCGTTTGTTTTAAATATCTCATCCTCTTGCAGCCAGTCAGTTTAAGACCTTATACCCGGTTCAGTGCAGCTAAGAAGAGGCTCACATACATCGGAGACATGCCTTGATTTCTCTCCAGGCTGCAGGATGTCGCGTCTCTTCAGCATGACTTTTAGCACTTAGATGCTGGTGAATTATTAAAAAGCTCTTGGGTGATATTGGCTCAGTAATAATAAAATGAAGGTGGTGATGGTGGTGCTGCTGGTGGTGATGAAGCCAGGCGCGCGCCGGTGTCCCTGAACCCGTGCCTAGCACCACGCATGAGGGCGAGCTCCAATAAAATATTCACAGTGCGTGCGTCGCTCAGCCCTCCCCACATCTCCTCTGCTATACACCTATAGGTTCTCATACGCGGGGATCGTGAAATTACAGTAGTGTGAGGATGTGATTACCAAGGCGAGGGGTTAGAGACCTAAACGGATTCTCCGTGGGGGTTTCCAGGTCTCTAGCAGGAACATAGTTTAATTTAACCATTATTTCGAGAATCTTTGAACTAAAGAAGCACCTGTCTTAATCCAAGCTTTTACTCTGAGTAAAAAGACCCGCATGCCTATAAGGATTTGCTTTTGCAGGTCAGCATCAAAACGAACAAAGGTGGGAGGTGGAAGAGCTGATAAATTGTGATTACATGTGGCACCATACGCTTGTGCAGCGTGGCCTGTTGGGGGTTTCTTTTTGCTTGTCGGATTTATTTGGGTTTGTTCGTGATCCATTTCCCACTTGACTGTTTACAGAAAACACGGCGACCGACTCTAAGTGTGAAAATGTACACGAAAGAACTTTTAGGCGCCCCTCGCCGGGGCTTGAAACACAGTTTGAACTTAGAACCTTTGGTCAGCGGGAGGCCACAGTAAGTTAAAACAGGTGTGATTATCCTTTTTATATATGACACTGTAAAGCCACCAGATTGAAGCATGTGCACCCAAGGGAGAGCAAGTGTAGCTGCAAGCAACATAAGCATTATCACATGGGGATTTACGCCGTGCCAAGGCTTTATGCATGAATCCAGAGGGTTTTTACGCACGGAGTTTTACGCATGAATGCCTTGAACTTCTTTCGTTATCTCGCGGTTTAGAAAATAGGTGTTGTATTCATAAATGAAACAAGGCACGTGTCTAGAGTAGCCCCGTTAGATATGTGCAATAAATGAATTAATCAGTCAATCAGTTTAGTGAGGTCTTGCCAAGATTATATACTCGAAGAAGCGCTTGAACAAGCACTCCTAACTAGTTTGACACAGACATTTACGAATAGATACACGAAGTGACGGGTCCTGACTTGATTAGGACCATCACTTTCGCCCGCTATTCCACGGGTTTTAGACTTATGCTCACCTGTCGCTGACCCTCGTGAATTCAACTTGTGTTAAGTGACATTCTACGCAGAAAAGTGGGAAAAATAAGACTCCAAAGGGATTTTTAAGGCAATAAAATGACTTAAAATTAAACAACAACAACTTTGATTTGCCCTCTTTAAACAAGTGAAACTATAAGCCACAATGTCAGGGGTTACTTTTTTACATTAGACCCGGTGCCAGACTAAACGGCGTTTTCATCTATTTTTCTCCCCCTCCAAGCGTAACAGTGTTAAGAGCCTGCAGTGCAAACGAGTTGGAAACGAGATGAGCTGGCGGCTTGTTTGCACTGACAGGTAGCTGATAAGTGTTTCCTCTAACCAAATCATTTGTGAAAAGATTAAGAGGCAGGCTGTTGAACAACTTTACCCCGAGCACAAAGCGCCGGTCCAAGGCGCCCTGCTGGGCTTCATGGTGGTTGAGCAGAATTTGGCTTGATTTGCGGCACACGACCTAATGAATTAATAAATAGGTTAAGCTTTACGGCTCTTGAATCCAACAATCTCTCTCAGTATGCAGAAGGGTTTTTAAGGAGAGTTTTTTTTTTTAATTCAACACATTCTACAAGTGTGATATCCTCATAAAACAGCGACTGATATATATGACTTTGTTTTCTGTTATGCGAGCGGGTAGATTTGTGTGAACAACCCCCGATTGAAGACCTCAGACTGTCCCAACCGTGGCGTGGGGTGGGAGGGCAGTGGGCTCTTCTTTGCCCCCAGTGCAATCCTGGGATATTTCACAAGTCTGTTAGTCAGCAGCCAAAACACCTCGACTTAAGAAGGCATGTCACGTTTCCAAGACTTTGCAGGAGAAGAGTAATGAAAGTTTCCCTCCGCCGCTGGACTGAAAAGACTCTTTGTGATGTTTTATTTGACATATTGGTTCGGCGTCCAGAATAGTTGTCTTGGAGAAGGCCAAGCATCTTCATTTAGAGCGCGGAGAGCTTAGGGTTCAACCAACTCCAGATATTTTAAGCTGCTCTTGAAGATCATCTTCATATCATCTGGACATCAATTATTAATTTAAAGAAAACAAGCAACTGACAAAAGACTCCCTCATTCATCGCCTAATGCAGACTCGTGAATTCATACTGTATTAATGTTGTTTTTAATGCAACACTTCTGGATAGAAAAGGGTCACTGCTCGCACCTCTCCAAGACCAAAGACCCATATGTTATAGGCCAGTGAAGCGAATGCAGTGCCTTATCAATATTTTATCAGCAGCTTTCTTACCCGAGATGTGCCCTCTGACGCTGCTGCTAACACTGAGAAATGCAAGCTCAGGATCAGAGACGCAGTTCAGCTCCAGTGTTTCACCTCAGCTGGGAGGAAACAGGGGAGTCAGGTGGGTGGGGGGATGGAGTTGTGCGAGAGGCCTCAGTTGGTCCAGTTTTAATCTTTAATTGATATTAACCCTTGTGTGGTGTTCATGCTTTTGTTACTCGGGCAACATTGGCGGATCTGGTTTAACAGATGTTTACTTTCTCAGTTCTAAGCAATAAAATCCACACATATGGCCAATATGTGGAATTTACCTCCGTCAGAGCGTATTTATGAACTAAAGCGCTGCTCGTTTTTGTGAGAAAATATCATAAATATCTAAATATAAAAATGTTGTGAATCATATGAATCTATGTAACTCAACCTCGTTAAACAAACAGCCTGTTTGTTTAACAGCTTCTACACAACACATGGGGGGCACTTTTGCTGTGTGTGCACATGTGTTTCTTGCCCACAAACATTTCACCTCTTCTTTTTGTTGCTACTGGATCTAGAATAGATCGGGGAATGTCTCCTGATCGGTGATGAAAAGTGTGTTGGTCCTGGCTGGACCACGTTGCCACGTTGCCACGTGGGATGCTTCATTCCTTGGACGAGAAGGCCATTTAGTTTCACTTTTTCTCCACCTTGCTGTCTGCTGATGAGCTTCTCTTCACCCTCCTGTCTGCACTGTCCTCCCAATAAAGGCAAAAGTCCTCATGTACTAAAATCTCATCGTGTTCCAAATCCTCTCTTTCTCGTCTAAAATCATAGATATTGATCGATAAGGAGCCTCCCTAGCAAAGCTGTTTATTAGTTGTGCTCCTCCTCGATTTGTAGTTGGGACAAAGGGTATAATGTGCGGGGATGAGGGAGCAGACAGGTGCAGGTTTAACAAAGTTGGAACTTTGTGCGGAAATAGCAGGAGCAGACAGAAAGAAAGAAAGAAAAAACAAGCGCGCACAGCAACAGCAAGTCATGCAGGACGAGGAGGAGAGAGTGAAGGGACACCAGCACGACCACACTTCTATGACCACATGAGTGTGGGGGCTACAGTGTGATGCTTTATATGTTCTTCGCAGAAAATGAACCGGAATCTGAGGTGGAAATGATGATAAAGCACACAGTTCTTCTGGCACAAAGGGTAATTGCTGAAATGTAATAAATCTGTCGGGAGGCTGATTAGATGATCTAATATTTTATTTCTCTGACCGCTTATCAGCCCATATTTCTCTCGTCAGCTAAGCTGTGTCAGTGCAACGCGTGATTTGAGTGATTTTCACTTCATAAAAGCTGACATTTGCGCACTGTGGTGCTGTTTCTGGCAGTTCCAGTGATGCATGGATTCATTTCTTGTTCCCACAGAGATGTAAAGACAAACTGAACTCGCTAGCCATCTCCGTGATGAACCAGTGGCCCGGAGTGAAGCTGCGGGTCACCGAGGGCTGGGACGAGGACGGACACCATTTAGAAGACTCTCTTCACTACGAGGGCAGAGCCGTGGACATCACCACTTCAGACAGAGACAAGAGCAAATACGGCACTCTGTCCAGGCTGGCGGTGGAAGCTGGATTTGACTGGGTCTACTATGAATCCAAGGCCCACATCCACTGCTCCGTGAAAGCAGGTATGGCTCCAAAGTAAAAAGAAAAACAGAACTGCGCTGATAATCTGCCATGCGCACCACTGTCTGTAGGATAACGGCGCGCATTTCCCATCAGGCGTGATTGCAATCGTTTGTAACAACAGGTGCAGCTCAGGGAAGCAGCAGCCCTGCTTTATCTTCTGGAAAAGTTTCACCCAAGACTAGATTGTATCAGCTGATTGTGATGGGAAAGTAAAATAGAGTCGCAATAATACTTATCATGGGCTTACTGATCTGATGGTTATTGTGGACAAGTGTGACCACTGATCAATTCAATGATTTCAGTGATTAATCACAGAATCATAGTGTTTGAGGGGTCATTTAAGTCCAGAAGTCAGATGTTTCAGATCTTTCCATTTGTTTTAACTGGATAGTTTTTATGAAACTGTAAGTAGTCATTTCTCTGAGTGATGTATAGGCATTTCCCGGTTAAAGGCGTTATAAGCGTTTCTCGTTGCAGCTTATTTCTTGATCTTACACCGCCCCACACTGTCTCCTGGTGGGAACCGCTACCATAGTCTAACGAGGCTGCTCGGCGTGACCTAGAAATAGCACATTTTTCTCGCTCTCTGATAAAAATAAGTGCTGCAAGGTGAATTTGGTAATCGTTTTTAATTATATGTGAGAAAATCATAAGAATTTTCTCTTCGAGGCGTTCATTTCCGTTTGTTTGTTTGGTTTTTTGGGGTTTATCGAGGCTCATAATCTACCCAGGCCATCACTACTGGACACCTATGACGCCCAGAAAATATTTCTCCACTTTGACTGATGAACCATGGTGCTTTTTCCTTCTTTTTTTTAAATTGATAAATCCCTTACTTATCATTCTGCACACACGTTTTGAGATCACAGTATGAGCTAGGCCGACGTGTCATTGGAGGTCATGCGACTTTACCAAAAGGATTTGGCTGAACAATGTTGAATTGGTTTGGGGTAAATCTGGTTTTCAGTTGTCACCTTATTTCATGCTCGGGAATCTTAAAAGAAGATTAAAAGCCCCAAATTCTGAGTAGGAAACCCTTTTTTCTCCCTCTGTGCAGGACAGTGTGATCCTAGAGACTGGTATGTGAAGAGTTCCACCAAGGCCAAAATTATTGTCATCAAGATTGACAACAAAGCAGGGAGAGGTGGTAGACAGGGAGAGGGGGGACATTGATGTTGCACAACAGAAAGCATTTAAGAGTCCGGGCCCTCATTTAAATTCAAATCTACAACTCGAGAGGCTTGGAAAAGTGGCTCCACTGGGTAAATAGTAGTTGTGAGTCGCCTATTTGTGTGAATTGTCACATAGAGGTTTCTGCACCTGAGTAAATATGGGAAGAGTAGCTGGGAAAGGCGTAAGTGTTCTTTACGGAGAGTAGCTCGATCCACAAGTTGATTTAGAATAACAATGCCTGCTCTTCATTGGGGTTTTTAATTAAGAATAGATGAGCCAGGGCTTTCAGTTTTCCCGTCTCAGACAACGTGGGCTAAGCTAATACGCATCTGGCATCAAGGAGCCGACATCATTATGCAAAATGCATACGGCCCACCGTGTTGTGTAGAGGCAGAAAAAATACAGATAAAGGTGGATTTTTCAAACAATTTGAATTATTATGAATGGGCCTTTGAATGAGTTCTGGGCTGGAAATGTTCAAAGCGCATGTGATGTTTCTTTGCACGCGTTAAAAATTATTAATAAAAATCTCGCAGTGAGGAAAAACGACTTAATGTTTTTCTTGTTTCTTCTAACAGAAAATTCAGTGGCAGCAAAGTCAGGCGGCTGCTTCCCCGGATCCTCCACGGTCACCCTTCAGGATGGCACCAAGAAAGCAGTCAAAGATCTCAAAAGCGGCGACAGGGTCATGACAGCAGATCACGACGGAAATGTAATTTACAGCGACTTCATCATGTTTATAGACCGAGATTCGATGCTGAGGAGGATCTTCTATGTGATCGAAACCGACTCGGGCCAGAAAATAACCCTCACCGCCGCGCACCTCCTCTTCGTCAGCCGCAACAGCTCCAGCGAGGCGGAGAAGCGGATGTCTGCGATTTTCGCCAGTCAAGTCCAGCCTGGACAGAAAGTGTTCGTCTTTGACGCAAAGCGAAGTCGACTCGAGCCTGTGACCGTCAAACGGATTTACACGCAAAGTCATGAGGGTTCCTTTGCGCCCGTGACTGCACAGGGGACCATCGTGGTGGACCAGGTCCTTGCGTCCTGTTACGCAGTGATCGAAGACCACGACTTGGCACACTGGGCCCTGGCACCCGTCAGGCTCGCCCACTGGGTGTCCTCGTTCCTATTTAGCTCCCAACCTCCAAGCAGTGTACAAAACGAAGGAGTGCACTGGTACTCCAAAATCCTTTATCAATTAGGGACATGGCTCTTGGACAGCCACTCGATCCATCCACTTGGAATGTCGGTATACCCAAGTTGAAACAGCTGCGACAGGAGCAGAACGAGACTTTAAATGTAGGACACACGAACTATACAGTAGATTAAAATAATAATAATAATAATAATAATAATAATTAAAAAGAGAAAGAGAGAAAGAAAAAAAGCGAACTGACAGACAGACGTGACATGACAAGGGCCCCAGCGGAGTTGGGATATTTATTTCAGTGACTTTTCCATGATGTGTCCCCCTTTCAAAGAATGAATGGAGCCTTAAAAAGTTTCTCTTTGAATAATTTATTCTCATGTGAACTCTGCTGCTGTCACATAAATGGATTCTGAAACTGTGTGAGCAGCAAATTGTGCATAATCTATTTTTGTAAATATCAAATGCAAAAAAAAGAAAGAAAAATGAAGAAAAAAATTGAAAAATGGGGAAAAAAAAATCGGAAACAGAAAGAAGATCATGTAAAACGGAGCTGACTTTGACAGGCTGTAAGTTTCATATATATATATATATATATATATATATATATATATATATATATCACAGCTGACTGTTATATTTTGGGGAGAGAGGAAAAAAATAACCTCGCGGGGTTCCATAAATTATATTTTTATACACAGAATTGTAAATTAGATTTTGACAGATCGCTACCGAATCACATTTCGTTATTTGAAATAGTGTAAGATATGAAAATATATTTTAATTTAAATACAGTAGCTGGGAAAGTGTTGGAAAATCTTGTACTGCTTGGTTTATTAAGAATTTTATTATTTTGTAAACTGTTCGTTTCAGTTGTTGGAGAGGGACAGATATTCTGCCCCATGTCTGCATTCTCTGCTTTTTTATGTGTATGTGTTTCTTTTCTGTTTTCTTTTGAGAAAAAATAATATCAAATGCAGATTCTGACAATTCAGTAACAGTTAAAGTAGTACTGAAACCGTTTCGTTAAATAAATTAATAAGTAACTCCTGTAAATGTACTAAAATCTTATTTTTCTTTTCATATTTTGTAATAGGGAAATAGTTTTATAGAAATGAACTGCAGGCTGATGCACAGTTTGAATAGACTATATATAGGCAGACCTACCAGTTAACTTTCATAACAGGGCGATGTGTCAAAAAATGTCTAGAATTTATTATTTATATGTTTATTATAAAATGAGATAAAGAACATTTTCAAACTTGGAGTTGTTATATGTCTTTTTCAAAAAACAGTGCCAGAGGAACCACAAAGTAGTGTGAAGAACGGGGGCTTTTTGGCCATATTATTTGGACATTTACAACCAAATTATAATCTGGACTCAGTCGAGAGATATATCAATGGACTTGGTTCACGCCCGCCCCCCGCCAAAAAAATCGCCAGAGCCTATTGGATGGCTTACGCACAAAAAACGGGGAGAATATTGCGCTTTGATCTACCTTTTGCATGCTTGCGAAATGTTGAAAGCCTATGTCAAATTTAACGAGGTCTGCCCTCCGCAAATAACTTCCAACGCGCAGACAAATTAAACAGAAGCGTCTTTGTTGGCCACAGGTCTGCCTCTCGGCGTCTGCTGGTTCAGGTCAGATCGCTCCATCCGACAGTAACTGACAGTCGGGGCTCATTATAAAGAAACGCTGCAGTCCCACTAGTCCACATTACAGCTTTGTTAGTCTTAACAAATCACTATAATCCTGCAGTATTTTCATAGACTTATAGTGCGCATGCAGCACTTAATAGTGAGCTCTCAGAGATGCGTTTTTGTCCTCTAGTGGAGCGATTTGGCATCGGGCTGCACATCTTCTCAAATCGATTACAGCATTAGCTTTTTTGGAGATATCATCTTCAGTGATAGGGCGACACCTTGTGGTTAAATTAGACAATTGGAAGTAATATTCTGCAGCTGGGTGTAAATACTTAACGTAAAACCCAGAATTAAGTTCTGGAAAAAGGATTTTAATATAACCAACTCTAGTCAATGTGTTTGTAAAGCTGGGAGCAAAATCATATAAATCAAGCAGAAGAAAAAAAGCAGTTCTGAAAATGTGAGACTATAAATTCAAATTAAAAAAAAAAAAAAAAAAAAAGCCCACGCACACAAAAAAAGATAAATGTTGGTGAATCACTCAGACCCATCAAAGGTAAAAGGGGCCTCTGAACCTGGGTTTCTGAACACTGTTGCAACATGAGCAGGAATTCCATTTTCGTCTCCCGCATTGTGTTGTGCTGTTGATATTGTGAGGTGGAAACTTCAGGGAGGGACAAAGCGGCCCATCTCTCCCGGCACTGTGACCTTGGGTCCCTGTCAGATACAAAAGCGTCGGTGCAGGGCAGCATTCCTCAGAGCAGGTAAACAGAGCCTCCTCTAATCCCTCTGGGGGCCCTCAGTCTGCTGGAGCTCAACGACGGCTTTTACAAATGTTGACATTTGCAAACATGAACAGTCTGGCATTCTGCAAAAACAAAACTCCCCCGTTTCTAAGAGAGTTCTGCAAACGGCAGAGCTCGTCCTCTCTGCAGGCAGCTTTCGCTCCTTTGCGGCAGCAGCCAGCAGAGTGCTCAACGTGGAAGTGGCAAGTTAGAGGGAAGCAGAGATCCACAAGGCCTTAATTGAGAGATGTCCCTTTATTCCTACTAATGTAGTATTAATAGAGCAAAGAAGAAAGCAGAACTTTTTGTGACAGGCCAGCATGGATAGATGGATGGATACAGGCCTGCAGAGATGGGAGAGTATGCACCCATCACTTTGGTTAAAAATGGCAATTGTGATTTTCCAACGAAACTATTTAATTTGAATAAACTGATACTGGTTCATGGTTTAAGGTGAACACACTGCAACAAGTTTTCCACTTCAGAATCACAGCTACATAGTTACACCTTTTGGCCCCTTTTTCTACACTCTGTTCTCTGATATTTGGCCGAGCTGAGCAGCATTAAGTTTCTGATGGTCTGAGGAACACAAATTCCACCCAGAGTGACGCTGCCTGTATTAAAACCCTGAACTTTGCTGCAAGGTAACAGTGCTAAGCATTCGTCCCTCATACTTCTGACTTATAGAAAGCATACCCTACAGTAACCGGGGTTTACAAATGAGCACTACTTAACTTTAAGGCAAGTAAGAGTACAAAATAGTTCTTTAACTGGGACTCATTCTGCTTCATCTATTTCTACTCAAAGTTACACAAGGCTGAATGACAGAAAGGTCACCAAGAAGTTTATTTCACACCTGTTTCTGGTATCAAATGTGACATTTTCAATTTACATAAAATATTGAATATCTTGAATCATTTTCCAAATATAAGACATAAAAAACAGACCAAATGCAGTATTTGTTGTTGTTTTTTAATAATCCAGCAGACAACACGATCCCTTCTTCTGACTCGTGTGATCGGGATGAAAACACACCACAAGGTGATCGGTTAAAAGTTTCAGTCAGAATTTCAGTCATTATTTGTAGCGTCAAACCATCCGAGATGATGACACCAGGTTAAAAAATAAATAAAATATATAACAGCGATGAAGCTGGAAGGAGCTTCTGGTGAAGTGAAAGCCGTGAAGCAACTTGCTTTAGAGTTATGTGTCTCCTCAGTGAACCCGGCTGTCGTCAGATGGAAACCTCCATCCACTGGACTAGCAAACAGTGTTAATCCAGGCAGGCCACCCTGCTCCTGCTTGGTACAGAAGTCTTAAGTTCAGAGAACAGATGAGATATGTTCGAATGCACGTACAGCAAGTTGGAACAACAGCAATGACTGGAAAAGCAGAATATTCTCTGGAAGAGAAGGCTGTGGCTCAGGAGGTAGAGCGGGTCGTCCACCAATCAAAAGGTTGGCTAATAGATTCCTCTGCTACTCCAGTCTGCACTCTGTCCCCTAGATGGCTCTTAAAGCATAAATAGCTCTGTGACTTCTTCAAATTTAATAAAACACAGACATTACATGCATGACGTGAGAAGCATTTAAACCAAGATTATCAACCTCATTTTACGTTGCAGGCCACGTGCAACCCACTTTGATCTTAAGTGGGCCGGACAGGTGAAACCCCCTTTTTGTCAGTGTAAAGTTTTCCCACACATCTCAAAATGCAGATATATATATATATATATATATATATATATATATATTTAAAGAAGTGTAGTATGTCCCAGTTTTTCTACATGATCCAAAAATTCAGTTAAAATAAAGTTAAAAGTCCAAACTCTACTCCCTACTTCACCTTTTCTAAAAGCCATCCGGTGGGCCGGATTGGAGTGGTCGTCCTGGCTGATTTGGGACACTGGGCCTTATGTTTGACACCCCTGATTTCTACGTGTTTAAGTTTGTGGTTGTAAAGTCAAAGTATGACAAGTTAGTGGCTCTCAGAGTGACTGGAACTGTCTTAAGACTATAACTGAAAAGAAAATCAGTCAAGTTGTCAGACAAGAGTGAGGTTAGAAATCTTTGAAACAAACTTGAACAATCCAGAGGTCAAAGCAGACTCACAAATGCTGCACAGACTGTTAGATAGGTTAACTGTAAGTCCGACGAGGGAAGAGGAAATCTAGAGTCAAAGGGCGGGACCAGATGGTTTTCCAGTTGATCTGCATTAAAACATCTTTGATATTTCCATATTTCACGAGTGTTGCCTTGTTTTTAACCAGGCAAAAATCTGAGGCCAACAAATTTCCAATTTGTTCCAAATTTGTTAAATTCATCTTCGTCCACTTTTCCACTTCGGGGTCGGTCAGCTGTCGTAAGGCAAAAGGCAGCGTACACACTGGACAGGTCGCCACTATCACAGAGCTAACACACACACAGTGAGCCGAACACACTCTTGTCCAGTTTAGAATTCCCAATAAAGTATAAACCCATGAGAGAACGTCTGTAGAAATAACTACAGTAATTTTGGTTGCTTCATTTTTTCTCCCTGAAGGCCAAAATATGCCGGTCCTAACTCAACAGTCCCATTTATCTAGGACAAGGATTACACTAGCTCGTGACACTGGTTACTAAATTTGAGATACAGGACTTCAACCTTAGGCCAGGGGAAGTCCTGCAGTGGCAAAAAGCTCAGAACTGAACTGGGTGGAGGTTCAGGAACAAAGATCAAATGTTAGGCACTGGACAAGAAAAAAAGATGTCCAGAAAGGTCAAAGATGCAATTCTATGCTGTGAAACACGAATGAACTAAGGAAAATAGCCTTTTAAGTATCTTTGTATTTTAGCTCTAATTAAGAAACTTTGTTCTGTTAAAGTAAAAATTACAAAAAAAGCTAAACTGGAAATAAAACATGTAATTGCTTATATAGAAACTTTTTGCAGCAAACATTTCAATGTTTTACGTCACCAGGTAAGGTCAGGGGAAGCTTCAGATGATTACATCAGCTACTTTTAGAACATAAACTTCCCAACTTGCATTTGTTTGACATATGACAAACAATCAAGAGTCAAATTAATAAAAATAATGTAATAATTAAAAAAAACAAAAACAATGGTGCCTATAAATAACATTTATTATGAAGATGAATGGATCACCAATCTTCAAATTTATTTGTCTAAGTATTTATTTGTCTTGATTAGCTTCGATTCACTTCTAGCTACAGGACTTTTATTCATTTTGATTGAAGTTTTGAGCAAAAAAAGCCAAAAACAATAAAAACACAGAAATATTAAAGTGCATCAAAAACTTTTATTTTTCATGAGTTTGAGGTATAAAGAATAAAAACTTAAATGTACTTAAAAAATGAAGTATCTTTAAAAGTCTTCATGTCATAGTAGAAAAATCCCATTTTTACAGCATCAGAACAAATTGCACAATCATTTCAGAATAATTCAAACACAACATGATTCCTTCTTATGACACGAGTGTGAAAAACACAGATGTCTTCAAAGTTTGCTTTTTGTTTTGGTCAGAACCCAACGGGCTGGGTTTACAGTCATTTGGAGCACCATACAGTTCGAGATGACGAAACCAGTGCAGTGTCTTTGTGTTAAAACTCCAACCAAACAGTGAGTGTCAAGAAGCTGGAATGACCTTTGGTGCAGTGAAAGCCATGAAGCAGCTTGCTTTAGAGGTTTATGTGTCTGCTCAGTGAACCCGGCTGTCGTCACACAGATGGAAACCTCCATCCACTGGGCTAACAAACAATGGTAATCCGGGCAGGCCACCCTGCTTGATACAGAAGTTTTAAGTTCATTGAAGAACAGCAGCGGGAAGGAAAAGACGAGATACGGTCAAGTTGAAAGAACAGTGACAGCAGGGAAAGCGGTTAGGAAAAAGGCGACAGGCCCGATAACCTGAACGCACCAACAACTGTCGAGTGAGGGAAATGAAATCTTCATCTCGGAGTCGGAGATGGCGAGGCTGTGAAAGAACGTGAAGTGTTAAGCGAATGAGTTAAGGCATTATCATGGTTTAAGCTGGTCAATGGCTCCTCTTACTGGCACGCTGTTAAAATAAAGTAAAAGTATGCGTTAGTTACAGATGTCTCTCTGTTGTACTCGCACCTGAGATGGCTGGCGGTCACGTCAGGTGAATCAAATCTCAACTGCACCATCGTGCCACCAAGTGTGATCAAACAAAGAGCACCACAAGAGCAAGTGTGGGACCACACCAGAGGTGTTTCATGCTTTTACTCAACCTCTTAGTTAATGACTGAATCAGTCACAGGTCATTTAACACTGTTTTTTAGTTTTCCTGTTAAAAGGCAGTTTTTCCCCTCCACTGTCACCAAGTGCTCGCTCATAGGGGGTCGTCTGATTGTTGGGCTTTTCTCTGCATCGCTGTAGGGTCTTTACCTTAGAATATAAAGCGCCTTAAGCAAACTGTTGTTGTGAATTGGAAGTCTACAAATAAAACTGAACTGAAATTAACTGTAAAAAATAAAAAAGATCCTTGAAGAATTCCCTGCTCAGAAAACAGGTTGATTATTTTTCTAGCAGAACAACAAAGGCTTTGAGAAACTGGGTGAGGTTATATGATGTTAAATGACCTGATAGGTTTCTGGGAAAAGGCCTCAGATGATTACATTAGCAACATAAACAGGGGATACTTTTAGCAGATTAATATAAACAGCCT
Source organism: Neolamprologus multifasciatus (assembly GCF_963576455.1). Lineage (NCBI taxonomy): Eukaryota > Metazoa > Chordata > Actinopteri > Cichliformes > Cichlidae > Neolamprologus > Neolamprologus multifasciatus. The sequence goes on along the minus strand of NC_140447.1, from coordinate 20,364,391 downwards.
GCTTAATTTCAGGTCACTCGCAAATGCACTTTGTTGATTGACTAAAACATGTTAAACCTTTGGTATGGCCTCTAAAATTTGCTTTTAAAAAATGCATTTGTCACTCTGCTCCATGGTAGAGGATTTGATCTGAAGAAAAAGACAGAATTCAGTGATTAATTCAGCGACTCTGCACCTTAAATGTACCTGTTAAAAAAAAGTTACAAGTTAGTGCTGTGCAAAACTCAACCTTTGACCCAAATATGCTAAATATTCTCACTATAATCATCAGCAGCCTTTATGGAGGTTTCTTATGCAAACATAAGAAAGCTGCATTCACATCTGACAGGCAAGCCCTTCTATGTTAAATACCTACTACAACCATATGAGGTGGCATGTTTGGAAAAACATGCTGTAGCTTAAATAAGCCTTTTTCCCCCAATTAAAATTAATCACTTTTAAAAATTCACAGTACACGTCTGTATGAAATTCTTCACATTAAGGTACAGATAAGATTCAATATGAATCTGTTCTGGCATTAAAAGACCTGACGTCTTATAACAATATCACTACGACCTGGCATTGCCGTTACTCTTTCAAATCCACAGGATTTAGCGTAGCAACTCGAGCGAGTAACCCACAACATGAAAGACAATAAATACATAACCGTCAATACACAGAAAAAGCTCAAAAATGTCAAACAAAAAAAGAATAAAACATAAATAAACCAGATTTCTGCAACATACAAAAAAATAAATAAAACAATAATTAATTTAAAGAAACGGCACAACTTCACTGTTTATATGAAGAAGAGGAAATTTGGGGGATCGAATACTTTGGGTACTTGCTGAGAATGTACTGGTGGCTTATTTTAAACCTTTATGGATTATTAGTAACTTCAAGTAACATAAGGGAAATACCACTAAATTTGTGATGTGATTCAACACATGCAGACAGGACAGAGAAGCCAATTAATACACATTTCTCAAACCGCAAAATCAGGGAGGTTAATCTGTAGCGCCACCTAGAGGCACAGCTGGGAACAGACTTCCAGACAGATTAAAAGAATAAAATAAAAGTGGTGACCTTTTTTTGGCATAAAACTCGTACTTTTTCCCTACCAGCCGAGTAGCAATGCTTCTCATTTTATGGAGCTGCACATTCAGATGACATCAATGCTAAATTTTCAGGCCAAAATTTCTCATTTAAGGAAATAAATTCAGTGATATTCCCCTTCAACTTTGAGGTAGTATCTCTTCCCATAATACTGCTCATTTTTTGTTTTGTTTTTTTGTGCGTCTATAAACCTACAAAATCAAAAATGACTTTAAAAAGTGGTTCATCCCAAGAAAATACGCAAGTTTCCAAACGCATTTGCGTCATATGTTGCATAGTTAAAACCCCCAAACTTACAGAATACGTTAAAAAGTACAAAAGAGTAGAAAGTGTGGCACAGAAGATGAAAACTACGTTATCATAAAGGCACATAACACATGGACATCACACACAACCACACGTCTTTGGGCTAAAGTTCAAGTGGCTTCACATACCTGCATGTTCACGGTATATTGGCCATATTTTTATTTACACTTTTGTTTTTGGTTATTTGTTCGTTTTTTCTTTTTACCTTAAACTTTTTGTCAAATGTATTGTTTAACACAAATGTGGTCCAGTCATTCCTCGTTTGAAAATACAAACAAAATACTTGTAAAAATGACTTATATCTGGACACTTCAGCATATCCTTTACATATAAAAGTTGTTTTTCCTGATACAACGTGAGTGAACTCAAAAAAATTTAAGGAGTTAAATATCGAGTGAAAGCCTGACTTATGCACATGATCACTACGCGGGTAATGGTTGCCCCCTCTCGTTGTTCCGTCTCGTCCCTTTGAATAATGCATATAAAACAATTTCAGTCTTCGATGTGAAAAAACGTCTGCATTTAAACTTTTAACACAGTTTTACAACTACAGTACACAAACAATTTTGTGATGAGGAGAAAAAAATCTGAATAACAAAATTTTTTAAAATGTGACGAGCTAGTAAGTGATGCCTTGGAAAAAATGTGTAAAACTGACAAAAGAGAAGTTAGTGTATTTAGGAAATGTATCTCTCTACAGTCTCCATGGCAAAATATTAAGGTGAATTTTTCTTTATATTTCCTCCTCTTTTATCCAAACTGACCGCTCTGCGTGAAGGAAAAACAGTCTGCTGTGCAGCTTACTGATCAATAAGGCACCAAGCTGATAGTCACTCAAATTTGGGTAAATATTTCCAAACTTATTCCAATTCCAGAGGAGAGTAAGGAATGTATCCTCGAGGAACTTCACAGAAATGTCTGTTTATCCTGCAGAGAACTGGAAACAGTTCTTTTCCATCTACCAACAATGTCAAATACCCTGCCAAGCTCATTAAAAAGAAAGAAAGAAAACTCAAAAAACATGTCTACATACTCACTGGCACAAAGCACACTCGGCACAACCTAAATCTAACTACTTCATAATCAGACATCCAACTAAAATGCAGGTCAAACAAGGCATGAAAGGTTCATCCACAATGTTTTCTAGTTAACAGTTAAAAGCTGAGTAATAACCAACTAACTTAAACGAGAGAGAGAGAGAGAGAGAGAGAGAGACAGGGGGAGAGAGATATAGAAAGGACTTAGTAAGCAACAATAAAACTGAAAAACAGGAGAAATCAACTCAACAGTGCCCACATTTACAATTCTTTAAACCACAGGGAATTTAGCAAAAAAATAATCACAGCCTATTCCAGCTGGGTTTAGGTCACTGCTATGACATCTTGAATCATCACAACCAGGACACCTCTGCCTATATGCAGGAACCCCACTAGGTAGTGCCATAGACCAAAAAACAGACTTCACAGCTACCCGAATGCAGGGCTACGAGAGAAAGACTGAAACACCAATAGTGATAAAATACTGCCATCTACAGACAGGGGAGACCCACTGCATGAACAGGCTGGCCGCATCCCACCACAACCAGTCCCCCTGCATGAGCACCACACCACTAATAACATAAAAAATTCTATTAAGTGGTCACGTTAGAATCACAGCGTTCAAGTGTCATTTGTCACGAAGGATTTCACTAAAGAGGGGAGCAACCATTATCCCGTGACGAGCTCTACTTATAGTGTCCGTGTCAGATGCAAAATAAACATTCCTCACAAACTACATTGAAACAGCAGAAGGTATCCAGTATCTCTCCAGTGCCATTTTCACAACTGCAGACACTTGGTAGAAAAAGTCAAACACAGGCATGCTCTCAGCTAAATGTCTTTGTGTTCACTGTCCCAGCTCGATGGGAGACGACTTGATGAATGATGTGCAGAGGCGTTGAATGTTAGTGACCCCCAAAAGAAATGGAGAAGTATCTGTAGACCAGGTTGGAGCTGTGCAGGAGACCCTCCAGCGTTGGGAGAGAGCGACTTCTTGCAAAAGGACCCGCTGGCTTTATAACGCTCCTCATCCGTCAATCAGCGACACATCAATGTGGGACAAATCAATCATGTGCCTGTGTGGTAATTGTGATAACAATGTTTGAGCCACTGTGGATGGAGATACCTATGACACTGTACAGCAGCTAAACTGGAAAATAGAAAAGGTCTACTGGAGTATGTCTCACATGTTTACAAAGATAAAAGGAAGGAGGTGTGTTCAGTACCTGTGGAAGCTCATTTGGAAACTTGCTGCATGTTGGGGACTGGAAAATGTAGCAAATGCTTTCCTCTGCTGGGGCATCATTTTGAAAGTCTGCAAGTGGATAAAAATGGGGGGAAAAGGCCCAACTAAATAGAAGTGCATACTCCTTTCCTCCGCAAGGGGGAGCGGGGGTGGTAACAAGAAAGGGAATAATCAATTGGATCTTCAAAGCTAACCTACCGAATCACTACAACAGAGGGCGCTGTGGGATTGCAGATAAAAAAACGCCATTGCTGTCACTGGTGGGTGCCACTAAATATGTGGTTTCTAAGTTTTCAGTGTGAAGTAGGGCGTCAAGATGACCAAAGTGATCAGCAATATCTCGCCAATTCTTACCTAATTTCCTAATTTAATCTTTTAAATAAATAACATAAATTATTCAAAACTGAATCTACCTCGCTACAGTTTCATGTCACATAACATATAAGCAACACTTGCAAACGCAGATGTGTCTGGGTGTGCACGGAGATGTGCACGCAAACACACGCTCAGACTTCTGCACACTTTAAAATTAATGTGTGTATGCAGCATCGTCATACGAGGGGGGATTTTTCAATTTGGAGAATAATCTGACTAAACGTACAGAGATACTCAATGAGCTCATTTCTTTTATTAATCTTGGGGGGGGGTGGGGGGAAGTGAAGACCCCCAAGATGAATAACTTAGTGTATCTATACACATGTATACTCTAAAAGGATCCACTTTAACCTTCTCTGCCAAACTACCCTAGTAGCAATGCTATCAGTGACTGGCAATCCCTAAAGGGTTACAACAGGACAATCTGACCATTAAAGCAGATCACCTGTGTGAGGTATGAGGCTTTAATGTAAAAACAATGCATAAATTCAGCTTTAGCCAAGCCATGTCAACAAGGTATGAAAACACAATATAAATATTCTCCAGTGTGATGTATTTGGTACCCACCTTTATGGGGCCGATGGACCTCAGAAGGTTCTGAAGCTGCAAATCGGTTGTAGATGAGGAGAGGCCTTCAATGGACACAGTGCAGCGCTCACTCTCAGCAGTCTTTTGGCTCTGTCTGGTGGGCATCGGACGACCTCGACCCATCTGGCTACCCCCTCTACCTCGGCCCCGGCCTGACACAACAACCTAAAATCGATGGAAGGAGTCATTTTAAAAACAGGGAGAGAGACCACAAATGTACAGAGTGAAACTTCTCCTCCTAAAAACGGGCACGCAGGTGCATTCAGCCGTGTGGAGAGTTTTCTGAGCACAAAGGCAAATTTTTTAAATTCTGCACGTTTCCCTCTCACACCTCTCAGCCTTGTCACGCTTTCACATGATTGACTCGTCATATTTCTGCATTGAACATCAACATCAGAACACAATGCAAGCGGCGTGGCATATCTTCATATGAGCTTGTGAGTGAGAGATATGTTGCTTCAGCAGCAGAGGGGGAGGAAGAAGAGGGGGAGGAAGAAGAGAGGAGAGGAGCTAGTGGGAATATGTCTGTATGTGTTGGGGGGCGGAGGAGCATAAAGGGAGAGGAGCCATGCAAGCGTTATGGTGGCTGCCTTACCCTGTCAGCGCCAGTGAGTACGGCAACAGTGACAGGAGCCTGGCGGTGACAGGCGTGCAGAGAGGCCAGGGGACCTTGTGTAGTCCCCCTGTGTTACACCATTTTCAGCCTGTCAATACTCCCGCACCTGGCATACTGTCCTGTCTTATTACAACTCCTCGATTGGTACGTCTACTGAATGCCACAGGAGTGCCACGGGCACAGGACAACTTTACAGGAGTCATTTCAGCTTCTTTTATAGCAGAACTGCCATCGCATGTGCAGTGACCTCCATTAATAATCACATTTCAGGCGAAATTCTCTCTAGTGTCTACACCACAAAAGAAACAGAGCTCATTTTGAGCATACCCTGTTTTGTTGTGGGTTGCCCATGCCCCCGCGGCTAGCCTGTGACGGTCCACCTGGTCCCTGTTGCTGTTGTCCTGTCATGGTAACTTTCCTTTGGATGCCCTGGTTGAGCGTAGCTGCTGGCCAGGCGCCTTGTTCCTGTACTGGGCTGCTTGTGGCCTCAGGCCCCTTTCCACTCTGGATGGGAATGACGGAGGGCAAAACTAATTTAGCATCTCAAAAAAAATAATAATTAATTATAAACTTCCCACTTTTTAAAATCACCTTATGCACATTAAGCATTTAGGGAAAGTGGTTTATGGGCAACTGGGAGAAATGCAAGGACATATCTACAACGTTAAAATCTGTCAGGACTGGACGCTGGATTCGTATCCGCCAGGCTGTGGAGAATAAAGATCAGCTCAACAAGGTGATGGTCTCATTATCAAATAAAGTCACAGCTCAACTGTGTTGACATGCAGGGAGGAATTGAAGGTCGTCTCCTCCCCGAGTCTGCAGAAAGATGTGACAGATCAATACGAGGGAAGAAAAGAGGCGATATCTCTGACCTGTCCCCAGCTGAGAATAAATGGATTAATCCCTCCTATAGAAATCACAGCTCCTGATTGCGCCCATCAAATGCTAAGCTGCATTACACTGAAACGACAGCAGCTCGATGTGTACCCCATCTCCCTTGCGCGCTCCCCTCCTCCCCAGCTTTTGTGTTTTGCACTGCTTTGTATTATCCCTGATGAAAATATAATTTGCCTCTTATCTGTGTGCCTAAGCCATACAAATCCAAATCCTCAAAAGTGGCAACTTTCTTACACAGGTATTATGTTTCTCCCCCCACCGCCACCACCTTCAACCAAAAAAGATTAATTACAAGAGTCTTGGATTGGCATCTTTTGTTGCTTCGCACCTGAGAGATGGGCTGAGGGAAAAAAAGCAACTGAGGGATGACAAGAAAGGGAGAGAGAGAGTGTGAGGAAAAATAAGGAAAGGAGATAACATTGTCAAGCTCCCGTTGATGACAGCAGAACAATGTGGAAGAGAGAGCACCTGGAGATTGTTCTTTTCACTGCTGCTATAGGGCCCTAGCCGTTTCTTTCCCTTTCCATCGCTCTCTTTCCCCACTTCACATCCCACTCCTCTTTTTTTCTCCAAGATGCGCTACATCAGATAGCTCTGCGCAGGTTTCCATTAACGCGCTGACACCCAGTTATCTTCATCTGCAGCCAGCCTGCGATTTTGGCTCGGCGGCTTGATCCTCTGGGATGAAGTCGAAAAGCAGCTTATTTTAAATACTATCATATCCCACCAACACATCTCATCAGTGACAAGTATGAATGTTTAACATGCACGCTTTTGTGGTTTTTCAATAAAGATTAATGTGCAATTAAGGCCACAGCAGTAACTTATCAAGCAAGCACAAAAACAGACAGCAGTGGTAATTCTGGACTTTACCGCCGTTACCGTCATTCTTATTTTACCCCCTCCGAGGCCTTTATCATTAAAAGAATACTCTTCTGTCCTGAAAAGAGGATATCAACCTTTAGGAGCAGTGATGAGGTGTCCCCAACTCTACAGATAAATGTCATATTGCTCTCTTTTAATGCCTCCAGCCTTTCTGTGTTCTCTAGGCAAAATGTATGTAAAGGCGCTGTGGCTTAAATACCAGATCCCAAAGCTTAAGAGAGGAAACTCTTAACAGATCAATTTTTCCAAAATGACACAGACATCACTATGTCATTCCCATAGGTTAGATATCATCTGGACTGCAACACAGACAGTGAGGGCAATCAGTGGCATTTCCTTTCAAAACTGTGTAGTTTCCCATGTGGGTAAAATCTGCTGAGGAGGATCAAATAAATGTCAAACCAAAACAGGCAAAGAGGTGTAGGATAAAAATGAAATCATATGCTCACCGCTCCTGAAAGTTTGACGACTCTGACTTTTTGCGGCACCTGCTGGCGCTCGAAGCTAGTACTCCTTGCCCGCTGCATCACAGTTCTTTTAGCGCCGAGTTTAGGTCCTTGAGCCTGAGCCAGGGCTGGACTCGCTGAAGGAGTATCAGGTACGTTCCTTTGAGGAACTTGAACGGTTTGGATCGGAGCACCAGATCGGTTTACGTTCTGCAAAGCGCTGTTCCTTCGCTGCTGCACTGGCTGCAGCTGATTTTGTTGGGGTTGCTTAACAGGCCGGGCAGGCTGTTGCTGCTGAATGCTGCCTTTTACCATCTGCAGCCGTGTCTTGACATTGGGACGGGGCGCGGGGGTTTGAGCAGCACTGCTGGGTGGGATAGTGTTACCTATATTGCCAGTCTTTAATGTGGGATTTACTGATTGTTGTGTTCTCTGAGGAAACTGTCTTTGCTGTTGTGGTTGTGGTTGTGGTTGCAGTTGCTGTTGTGGTTTGTGTTCTGGTGGTGGTTGCTGCTGCGCCTGTTGCTGCTGCTGCTGCTGCTGTTGTGCTGGAGGTACAGGGTGTGGTATTTGCTTATTTGGTTGCTCGGGCTGAGCTTGTGTAGTAGTGGTGCCTTGGCTTGGTGCCTGGGCATTAAGTCTTTCAAGCAGCTCCTTCTTCCTGACACCAGCCTGCATCTGCCGTCGCATCTCCTTCCTCTTTAGAATCTCCTCTCTCAGACGCTTCTGCTCCTCAATCTTCAGACGATACTGCCGTGTCTCCTCATCCTCATCAGGATCCTGTAGCACAAAACACAAGCTGGAAATATGCCTGCCACACTTCACTTCCTGGATGTAGTACTGTGTCTTATTTTAATCATTAGTGCTTGGGTTGGGCATTAAGTCTAAAGCATGTGAAAATGTCATCAGCAAATATATGATTTGGTTTTTGGTCAATTTTTAGCACAAGTAAAAATCCAAAGACTTTAGTATACGACAAGTAATTTTTTGTACTTATTACACACATCGATGTGTTTAGATTACATCACTTTAAAAAAATAATGTATAGTATTATTATTATATATTAATATTCCCCTGTTTTTACTGGCATCTAGTAGTATGTAATGCAATAGTACTACCAGAAGGTGGCAGCAATGAAATTATAAGTTGTCTGCCAGTCTCCTCCAAGCCTATTATAAATTCTAACTAAAACAGAAGAATACCGCCTTCACCAACAATTACTAGACACACATTAGATGCTCTGATACAAACAAAAAAAGAAAAAAACATCTATGGCCATTAAAAAGTTCTAAAGAATGAATGACAACAACGCCCACTCCATAGTTTTCCAGGTATATAGAGCATATATATCCACAGTCATATGAGAGTGGGTGCCGAGGGGTAAAATAGTCAAATAGCTTCCTATGACTACTTTAGAGTATTTTAGCTTGAAATGTTCATCTCTAACACTGATTTCCTTCTTTTACTTTTGGGACACGAGCTTAAGATGGTTTGAATTTCATGATGCAGGAAAAACAATGCTGTAAATAACATTTTTGACACTGTGTTATATACCAGAGGATTTATAAAAAAAGTGTATTTGGAAAAAAAAAATCATCACATTACTATAAACACATTATGTATTATCCAAACACGCTCATTTTTTAAAAATGTACTTTTTTTGTCCTTGTCTCTGACAAAAAAAACAAACAACAAAACTGCGATCTTCGAGTCCTGACCTGTGGTGTCACGCCGGACGGCGTGCGTGGAATTTCCTTGCGAACAACTGTCCTGCCTGCTCCCTCAGGCTGTGATTCAGTCTTCGCAACAGCTTGGCCTCTTCCTTTGCCACCGTCAGGCATCGGCTGAGTGTTCTGCCCAGGACGCATCCCCTGTGTTGTCCTGGCAACAGGCTTGATGTTGGCAGCGGGGGAGGTGGGGGTGGTGGCAGGGCGGGCGCTGTTCATGTTTGTGTTGCCAGGTGCTACAGGGAGCTCACGTAGGTTGCTGTTGCGCTGCTGCATTTGCTTGGAGACAGGTGTGTTCTGAAGAAAAGGCCAAATTTTGTGTTTTCAAACCATTTAGCTCAGTTTTTATTTACTGATTAAAAATAGACGCGATACATATAACAACGATGGCAACATTTTATTCTTTCATTCTTAAACTGCGACCAGTTTAAGAATAAAATTAATGAGATAATATGATAATCACTCACCATTCTCTGCCTGTTAGACATGTGGCGCTGTTGGGGGTTCAGAGGGCGGGGATTCATCTGCCTTGGGCTGCCATGCCCCTGCTGCTGATGGAAAGGATTCTGGCCATGGTGCATCATGGGGCGAGGCTCACCGAGATTTAGCTGCGGCTGCTGATGGTGGGGTAAGTCCTGCCTATGGTGTTGCTGCTGCTGGTGCATGGGCTGATGGGGTGACAGCGGATCATGATGTGGAAGCTGGGAAACAGGAGGGCCGTGCATTAAGCCCTGAAAAATCAGGAGGAAAGGAAGCTCAATGAACACATCTTTTTCTGAAACAACAGAAACTGCACTAGTTTTTCTGAAAATTGTTCCCAACATTGGAACGAGCAATTTCTACATAATTGAGCTCTAACTTGTGTCCTCATGCATCCAACTAAATAGTACTAAAATAATGCTTTAATCACTAGAGGGCACTCTTGTCTATGTCTCCAGTCAAAATGCAGCAGTGCCAAACACAAGAGCCTCAACACTTTAGCAGCAATGAATATGATTACTAGTCAGACCAAATTATTGAATTTAGAAAGCACGTCTAACTGTGGTAGAAGAGGAGAAAAAGGGTTAAATAAACAAACATTCACTAAACAAACACACACAAATACACACAGACATCTAGTGGTTATAGAAATCACTTACTCTTAGTCGTACCTGCATCCCAAACGGAACTTGTGTAGGAGGGAAAAGGTTCCCCTGTTGGCCAAAAGCTTGACGAGGGCCCATGAAAGGCCTGGGCTGGTTGGGGGGTCCACCTTGTTGATTTAAGTTCACCATTCCTGGGTGATTTTGGTGGGGAGGGATGTTGTGTCTTGGGGGTTCTCTCCCAAACAGTCCAAGCGGGCCCTGGCCCGGGTGGTTGAAGGCTGGTCCTGGTGGGCCGAAGCCCATGTGGCCCTGGCTGGGCAGCTGCTGCTGGTGGAGGTTGTTGCTGCTGTTCATCAGAGGGCCGGGGCCCTGGTGATCAAACATGTGCTGCCCTGGAAACCGTGTTGAATCTGTGCGCTCTATTTCCACATGAGGAATAACAACAACATAAGGGAGATGTCAGCTTTCTTTCCTTGAGACTACACCGGTAACTAAGACTCCGGATGTATACTGTTATAGCATGAAAAACGGATACAGCCAGCTCTCTCAAGGTGAACGGAAAAACAAACATGTTGGTTATTAACTCTGCAAATGAAATATGTATAATGCCATTTCCAGGTTTCATTCTGACGTATATAAATATATATACACATGAATTCTACATGAGTTCTGCTAACCAGAAAGCTAGCAGCATACCCTGTAGGTATAGCGCCAGAGGTGATGATGAACAGGGTTAAATATGCTAAGAGAGCTTTGTTATCCTCATCAAGGCTGGATGTGAGACTCACCTCCCATAAAGAGGGGTTCTCTGTCCTGGGGGCCTTGAGGTGGCTGGTTCCTAAAAGGCTCCATGTGATGAGGGGGCCGCTGGGGCTGACCAAAATTACCAGGCATGTGCTGCTGAAAGTCTCCCGGTCCCTGGGAAAACACAAAACTCATGAATTATAGGCCATTCTGGGAACTCAATAATCACAAACAAATTAAACTAATGAAAAATGGGAATTTGTGAGGTATTGCATTGGGCAGAAAGCGCTTGTAATTGAGGTGCTAGGGTCATTAAAAAGATGCAGAATCTTGAGTTGTAAACATCAATATGCATGCCAATATTAAAGAAACCCTTCAGCATGAATTTGTGAGCAAACCTGCATTAATGCTACTCGGGGCTTCTAATAGGCTTTTTTTCTAACAAGGAAAGGGTATTTCAGGAGGGGATAAGTGCCCTCATCTTTGTTTCAACCACTTTGTATGTTAGACAGCTTTCCACTCATCGCATGCACACCACTCCCAATCTATCTTCCAAGGAAAACTAGATAACCATTTAATCCCTCCTTGGAATTCGAATCCCCCTCATAACTGTCTCCTTTATTCTTTTAAACATCCATCTCTGTTGAAAAATTAACCTGCTATTCAACACGTGCCACTTCCACAAATGGGCTGCTTGCCTCCTCCAAGCCTATTGTAAATTACTTAAGATGCTATCAAGGCTTAATCCATCTTTATTCCACTGCTGTGTGGAGGTATTTAGAGAGAAGAGGTGTTAGAAAGCTAGAAGGCCAGAGTCCCAAAAACTTGCTTAACATAAAGTTAATCAAAGAGGCTTACAAAGACTGAGGATCACAATGGGGGCACAATCATGCCATTCTGAAAGGTCAGGCAGGCAGGTTTGCACAATGAGGACTCCAGTGTCCATATAATACCTCTCGAATAACACGGCTCATCCTCTCACGTCTAATCCTTGATAAACAGTCGACTCGGTATGTAACTGATGCAAGGACAGTGCTTAGTTGTGATGGGATAACCGTGACAAATATAACAGAGATGGGCCAAATGTCAAACTATATAACAAAGAATGGAAACTTGAGTTTTTGTTTCTGGGTTTAACATAAGACTGATATCATTTACTACTTGTGCTATTTTCAAAGTAGTGAACACTGCTGTAAATTAATAATAGCTAAGGAGAAAAGATTCCTACAAAGTGTCTGCAGAGCAGGCGTCTCTTTCTCAGACACGACTCATCATCGGATAATTTTTTAAAACGCATTTGTTGTTTAGGTTTAAGACAACACAAGCTTTCTGACTTTAACAGTTAGCTTTGAGCAGATAGAAAGCGCATGCTTGGCTATTTCCTGGTTTTTCCATTACATTAATCAATATTTCACTGAGAACGGGCACCAAATCAAAATAATTGTCAAAATAATCCTTAGTTGCAGCTCTTTTGTGGTGAAACTAAATGTGTGAAGAGTAAAAATATTCGTAATAATGACTTTAATTGGTGTTGAGATTAATATTTCAAAACCTGTCTCCACCAGCAAAAATTTAATGCAGTAATACTAGAGGCTATGACCCCCAATTCGCCTGGCCTATTAACAATTAAATTTGATGGGATGATAATGTATGATAATCATGAGTAATCAGGTGCCCGCCGATAAATGGGATGTTGCCGGCTGGTATGTCACCTGCATTTCAAATTGTGTCCTTGGCAACACCAGCCTAAATGCAATTGACAGCTGGGGAATCCAACACTATGCTGTTCATCAGTCCAGTTGTCTGGATACCTTTCCAACCCACCCTTGCACTGCCAAAACAGCTCTTTGCTACGGTGCCATCAATAACCAGCACAATCACAGACCTCAAGAAACCGGAATGCTGTGATACTGACACTAAAGGCCAGAAATGTGTGTAAATAAAAATACATTTTTGACAAAGACTGACTACTGTGCAGAGGTCTGGCATCTGGCAGCAGGGTTGTAAAATCACATGAGCTCAATTGGATGCAGCCATTTCCAATGGCTCATTTGCATAAATCCATATAAAAGGCGCTCTCCAGAAAGATGTCAGTCAGTACCAGCACCACCTGATGCCTGAGCATCATTAAGTAGAAGGATGGAGTAACTTAAGGCACCCTGGGTGACTTTCTAGCGAGTCATTTCCTTCAATACAGTAATTACTTTAAAGGCATTTCTGTCATGTCTTGGATGGGCTCTTTGTGAGTGAAATAAAGGACCTTTTCTTTCAGGAAATCACTGACTTAAGATCAGCCCGTCTGACGTGAAATTCTGCCTTTGCAATATGTGGTACACCCGAGCCCATCAAACCACCACCCCGTTTCACTAATTTAGATACTGTTCGAAAAAGGTCTCTGTGCCTTTGGGATACAAACTTGTGGAAAGTGAATTTTAACTGGCAGTATATCCTGGTTTCACAATTCCATTATATGCCAAGCTGGCTAGTCTGAGCCCCAGCCCATCCATAAAGAGCTACTAAGTAAGTCCCGCCACTGCAGCCCCAACCTCTAAAAGTCGACCGCCTAAAGCCCCTATCACGCATTTCCAGTTGTGCAGCCAGGCTCCTATCAGTGTTTACAGATTTGCTTTAACAGTATTTGGCCTGGGCAGACAGTCTAATTGAAGTAATGATATTGCCCTCACTAAAAGGGACGCTAACCGTGTGAAGGAGGAGAGAAAGTGAGGCGAAAGAGAGGTAGAGGAGCAGCTGCTACTCACAGGGAACCTCTGAGGACCCACAGCAGGTCTGGGCTGGCTCTGAGCAGGAGGCATCAAGGGCACTGCAATGAGAGGTAGAAAGAGAGCAAGAGAAGGAGGGGGAGGGGGAGAAAATGAAAATGAGAGGCAGTAGGCAGAGAGAGAGAGAGGGTGGTGATTGTAGAAAGGAAGGAGACCATTAGAAATATCCATGCTAAAGGCTCTTAGTCAGGGGTACATGTTAAATTTTAGCTCAGTGTTGCTGCACAAATCTGCCCCCTCCCCAGTTAGGTACAGACCAGGGAGCTCAAGGAAATAGTAAATACGTGCTTGAATCAACAAATATAAAAGAAGAAATTTCTTATTGTTTGAAATGTTATTTTTTTTAAATGGGATTTTCTTAATAAGCATTGGTGAAACCATATGCCAACATCCAGCACTGGTAAAGAAAATTAAAGTGGAACATATAAACTACACAACACAGATGTACAAAAATAAATAAATAAAATGCACTTGCACACATATGCACACACAATCCTAACCTCAGGCACCCCCAGATCTTCCAGCAAATGCCTTTCTCTTGGGAGCACAGCCCACACTGCACACGCTTTCCTAACACAATTTCAATATCGGCCTGGACAGACAGGCCAGATAACCCATCTCAGTGAATGAATGCATACTTGAGGTATTGTAACACTGTTCATCTTCACTGCCCATACTAACAAATTTAAGTCAGAAAATCTGACAAGACATCTCATCGGGTCATATATGGCAACATTTTGTGAATCTACTCTAAAAAGTGTTTAAATACATTTCCAGCCACCATAAAGAAACATGGCTTAATTTGGGTTTTAGCTTTGTTTTCGCAGCATATGAAAGCCAGGCCAAAGCCCAGATTTTCAACTTCTAGATTAACTTTTATCTTTGTCCTTAATCTGTGTTCATTTCCTGTTTGTAGTAAAGCGTTTTTGTAGTAAAGCACTATACAAATACAGGCCATTTACCATTTTGTTTTGTTTGTTTGTTTTAAATTAAAGATGTCTAATAGTATCCATTGCCAGTTACTGTGGTTTAATAAACAGGCAAATAGATAAAGAGCCTCTTGTAACTTCACTGAGTTTATAAGAAACCATCAGTTACAATTACTACCACGGCCCAAAGATAAAGAACTGACCATCATCACTAATGGGATGGCAGACTGGCTAGGTCGCAGCCTCAGGCGTGTGTGGCTACACTGAGTGGGGGTTCCCTCCCCACCTCACAGCCGAGAGGTTTGCCGGACAAGGACCCGGGGCAAAACAGTGTGTTGCTTACTTGAAGTTTATGCATCGGAAACTGTTCAATAAACTAATTTTTTCCACTTGGAGAATTATTTGCAGACACTGAAGCTACAATAACAAACACTGGAAATGCTAATGAAGTCACCGTTTGACTGACTTTGTGCGCAGGTGGGATTCTCAGTTTCTTGTCAATTTCTCGACTTTTTGTATGTTATGTCTTTGACTCCAAAAGGTTCCACACAACAAATAAGACTCTAAAGCAATGTGGTTTCTTATGCATTAAAACTTGTAAATGTGTATATAATTATGAGAGGTTGGCTTGATCCCCTTGTTAATGGACAGAACTGTTGAATATATAAGTTCTCCAGCAATTTTAGTTTTAACACTAATCCAAAGAAAAACTGAATAAGAGGGAAATATTAAGTTAAATACCAAAAGTCAAACAAAGCACTGGGTTGATGCTGGAGAAAAGTACCTTGAACGGGTGACGTTGCAGGCCCTCTGAAGTGGGGGTTAATGTGGATGTTCTTGGGTTGTGGAGCCTGTTGCTGGTGATGTGGAGGGAAGTTGGGTGGCGGGGAATTCATCAGTCGTGGTGGCGGCTCCATCTGAGGTCGCAGCGGCGGGGAGCGATGAGACATGTGCGGAGGGATGAGGGGCTGAAGGGGCTGCTGAGGAAGCGGACGCCCGTGATCTTGGAAGTGAGGCGGTCCGCTTGGACGTGAGGGGTGGTGCTGCGGGGAATGCAGCTGCTGCTGATGAGACTGATGAGGAGGAAGCATTCGCGAGGACTGCTGTTAATTGGAAAGAGAAAGGAAAGCAGAGAGGAGGGAAAACCAAAACAACCCGTCAAAACACCTTCCGTTCTTTTGGATTCTGTTATGATGCGAGGACACACCAACAAGTCAATTCAACAGCAAGAACAAAGACGGTATGGTAGAAATAGGATGTACGTCTGTTTTCTTTATGCTGGGTTCAGACTGTGATAAGAGCCTGATTGTGGCCTCATACAGATCATGTAGGCTTCACTGTTAATCGAAAACGATAACAATGGATGGAAACTGGAGCAAGTGTCCTGACAACCTGCTATGTCAGAATATTTTGTGAGGTTGACCATTATGAGAAAAGTAAAACAGGTATGATGCTGCCAGTATAGCTCAAGAGATATCCTGTGCAATCATGATTAATAAAGGAGAAACAGCAAGTACTCCGTCATGTCTCTCAGTTACAAAAAGGCAGGTTTTTAATGACTATGATCGCTAACTCTGCCACAGTGACCATCATAACAGGTAGAAATATTTTGCACTGTGAACCCAGCGTTAGATTTCATCAACCTTCATTCAATAAAAATATAAAATCTTTGAAATATGCTACAAAAATTAAGAAAAACAAACAAAGCCAACACTTAAAAGTCATGCCACCTGCTACCACTGGAATATCCCTGCCATCGATGCATCAAAAAAATAATTATATAGTTAGGTGATGTTTCAAATGGGTCCTTGATAATTGGTCAATATGTTTACCGAGCAAACAAACAAACATGCCAGTGACCAAATTAGTCAAATAGTTAAGCCTGACAACTAGAGTGCCTTGTAAAAAGCGCACACTCATTAACGGCAACCAGCAGGATGTTTGTGGTGTTGGCATGTCATCCCTGTGCCATTAAATTTTCATTTCCAGTGTTTACGTTTGGTTTTGAATTTTAAAGCCTATTAACACTAATTAATACAACCTAAAATAATGCAGTGCTGGAGTTGGATTTCATCTAGCCTTGGAAAAGAATCACTTTAATCACAGTCTCAAGCTGTGAACAACGGGGGAAACACCCAACTCATACTTTTATTTGTTGCCTGAAGCCTTGATCTAAAAACGTAAAGAAACCCAACACACCTACACAATTTGTTTTATTTTTTAAAAAAAAGAATAAAATTTTTATTTGATAAATTAATTTACATTGTAACTATTTATATCATATACCAGTGTATAAAAAGGCCCAGGATGTGCTGAAAAAGTATTCGTTACTTGCACATACACATGCATATCATGGTACATGCTCAATGTGACTTTTTCACCAATAATAAATGCATATCGAAAGATTAAATGGTTGGAGCTCAGTCCTGTGTAAAGAGCAAACAATTTTTTATAATGCTGTCTAAATGAACAACTGCTAAATCATTTTCTATAATCCATATATCACTGACTACAGGAGAGCAGAGAGTGCTTTGACTTTCTTTCCATGTGTAATCAACCATTGCTGTGGTGCTTTTAGATAGGAAGGAGAGCAGCAGCAAAATAAATACATGTCAAGTACTTAGACACGCTGCCTTGTAACTGTGACGAATACAAGGAGGTAAAAAGTTGAGCCATTTCAAATCATCTTATTCAGTGAAGCCCTCATGCTCCCTTACAGTGAAGTGACACAGTACTGAGTGATGCAATACTCTGTGCAGCCAAATAGGAGAACGGTTTAAAAACATTCAGGTGGATGGCTTGACAGTGCTTTACCTGCATGCCCATGTTTCTCATCGGGGGGAATCTCTGGTCGTTCATTCTTCCTCGGTTTCCTCCTCTATAGTCTCCCATTTCAAACCCTGGGAAGCCTCCTCTTCCTCTGCCTCCTCGTCCCCCACCTCGGCCTCTGCCTCCGTGACGATTTTGTTTCTTCTGCCGTTCTTGCTCCTCGAATTCCATCAAATCTCGCTTGGCCTTCTCTGACAGTTCTGTTTATACGTGGAAAAGGAAAAGGAGGCACTCACACATTAAACTTAAATCAATGGAAGTGTAAGTAATGTAAATGAAGCCTATAAGAGTTTAGAGAGATTCAATGTTTCAGCATCTTTAAGCATTCAGGCTGTCAGTGGATACAGAATAAATTATTCCCAGTAGGAATAATTTGTACCTAGTGTTTCAGGGATGTTCCGCCTTTTGGAGCCTGCATCTGCCAGGCGCACAACAACGCCCTCCTTTCTTTCAGATTTGAACCTTATGCGGCCAGACTCTTCATCTTCCTCGTCTTCTTCATCCGATTCCTCCTTTGTTTCTTCTTCTTCTTCTCGTACAGCCTCATTTTCACCCTGAAGGACATGCTCCGATGTTAGAAGCAGAAGACGTCTCCTATCCTAACATTTGCTTCACCATTTTTACTCTGTGGCTTGCTGTGTTTAATTTCATCATTGGCTTTATTGCATGAAAGGACATCCTAAAATTCATGCTGGTGTTTATTGAATATACACCAACAGTTGGGGGCCAGTAGCCAGAAGGTTAAAGCATATACTCCAATCAAGCTCTATGCATTCCTAGCTAACAAAGCCAGCCCTCAAGCTTGATTGTACCATGTGAAGTTGTTGCACCACTTCTTCATCCTGTTTCAACACTGAAATAAAAACAATGAATCTAAAGAAGCTGGCTTCAGAATACCTCCTCCATGTCATAGACTCGAGTCCCTTCAGCAGTGTCTTCATTCTGCCGATTTCCCTCCACCTCCTCTGTGTCCTCCCCTGCACCCTCCTCCTGCTGGGCTCCATCTTCATCAAGAGGCTCATCACCATAGGGGGTTTCGTATTCTTCATCCTTTAAAGATGAAACGGTTAATATGCATCAATAAATTGACAACAGATTTCTGATTAGGCAATGAGCAAATAATTTTTTATTTTTCCTGTTTCTGTTGAAAATAAAAAAACATTCTGTTTAATAAAAATGCTGTTATAGATTATCTTTTTTTCCCATCACTAAGAGCTGAAATGAACGCAAGAGGTGACATGATGACATACTTTGCAGTGCAGATTGATAAAATTTCAACTTTTCTCATTAAAAAAAGGACAAAAAAATAAATAAAATAAAAATCATACAGAGCAAGCACAATAAAATACTATGGTGAGGTTTTTGGGGAGGCACCAGACAACCCCACCCCTTCCAAACCCAAATTATCATAACAGTAGGAGCAAGGCTTCATTACTATTCCTGACAGCATTTGAAATTCAATGAGATGTAAATGTTTGACATGATATACAGAAATGCAGGCGCAGATAAAAACACTCCTCCCCGCTTCAATGATGGTGAAAATATCATTGACTGACTCCTCACAAATCACTCCGTTACTGTCCACGCCGATTTCACTTCAACCCATGATGCAAACACTGAGCTGTGATCCAAATACACAACTCAGTCAAAAAAAAAAATCAACACACAAAAGGTGCAATATAGCTGGAATATGAGCTGCCAGCGATTCCAGCATCCAAACTGCACAATACCCTCTAACAAATACCAATTGCTGAATAAGGTCAGATTGTATGTCTTGCAGTGATGTTAGGTGATGTTAGGTGTTGTGCTCCATTAACCTGCCAGCAGCAGTGCCACGTAAAAAGGCAGGGGAAAAAAAAGGGGGGGGGGGTATTCCAACCAAACCAGGCGGATGGACAGTAAGCCCCAAGGGAGGCACAAGAACAGCTTAATCCTTTAAACTGTTCCACAAAATGCTCAATGAATACCACAGTGAGCAAAATGTCAAGGCCATGCAGTCTAGTGACCTTGTAAACAGGCATTGCAGATAGCTGAAATACACATCCACACCTGCAGACATCTCCAAAATATCCAATCCAAAATAGGCAGCCACTTGTGCTAAGAAGGTCAACATCTTATCGTTGTTTGGAGAAAGACGGTAGGCTAATATATCTCTGTCAGGTGACAAACACAATCACACCATAGTAAATGGAGCATAACAGACATTTGCACATGGATCTGGTCTTATCTTTGATCCTCTTAGCCCAGGCTAAGAGGAAAGGAAAACGAATAAAAGGGAAACTCACATCAATCATTAGAAAACTGTATGGAGTGTCCTCGGGAAGGTCAATAATCTTTTCACCTGCATGAGACTTTATCAGATCCAGTCTAAAGGCAGAGATAAAAGCCCCCCACATTAACCTCTGCCGATTGGCAGCACATCTCCCTGACACAAAGCAGCTTCTTACTCCCCCAAAGATACAAGGCCCAAGGTCACAATGGCACAGGGATTTGGAGGCGACAGCAGAGCATTACCTCACGCCAAACAAGCTGTCAACAAAACTTTGTCAGCAAGATGGAGAAATTAACTGGCAGGAAGTGATAATGAATCTAATCCTCCCCTGCCAAAAAACACCGACCAACATCTCCTTCTCCTGAATAGATTTTCAATCCTGACTGACCCTGTACTGAGACAAGAAAATTGACATTATCTCTTGGACACAATAGAGCTGGGCAGAAAAGGGGGGGAGAAGTGTGTGTGTGTGTGTGTGTGTGTGTGTGTGTGTGTGTGTGTGTGTGTGTGTGTGTGTGTGTGTGTTTAGGCATAGATTTGAACAACTGAGGAAATGTGAGAACTCACTTGAAATTCACCATCAATAGGCTCATTGATTTGGATGTTTAGCACACCATCCTGATAGTCGTCGTCAGCCTCTGCTGGCTCTCCGGCGTAACCCATTTGGCCTTCGGAAATCTCTGCGCCATCTTCTTGGCCATATTCCTCTGTATATGCCTCATCCTCTTGCTGGTACTCTTCCGCCTCCTCCACATCCCCTTCTTCACAGCCCTCTGCACCGAGGTTCACAACGTCATCGGTATAGTCTGCTTCCTGTGAGTTGTCCTGCTGGTCATAGGATGTGCCCAGGGTATATGTGGCATTGAGGCTGATATTCTGACCACTGAGAGGAAGTGAAAACATTTTTAACATCCCATAAAACAGAAATGAGGGATGATGGAAGTCTAAGCAAAGATGAGGACACAGATATAAGTGGATTACCTTTGATCTACGTCTTCATCATCACTTCTGAGAAGATCATCATTCAGCTCTTCATCTGACATTTCTGATGGATTCTGAAACAAACAAACAAACAGGACCATTATGGTGTTTAACATACTGTTCTTTAGACGTGTGCGTGTGTTGGTGTGTCTGTTTAAGGTGTGGGGGCAGGGGACCACCTCCAACCCCAAAGGATGCTCTATTCCCATGTGGTGAAGGCAATCTGGACAGGTCAACAGAGTGCTTTTTTGTCCACTGTACTTCCTCCTGGTTCACATCAACAATTCCCCCTGTGGAGGAGCCACCTGCTACAAATCCACTGATCGCATCACTTTCTAAATGTTCCACAAACACCATCAACTAATGTTTAGGATGTTGTTTTCCGGTTTTTAAGCAGAGAAACCATACCAACAGCTTGGCACAAAGCACACACAGCAAAAAAAAAAAAAAGTGACTTTTAAAAGCTTTTAGCTTATTCTTACCTTTTTACCTGACAGCCAGTCCTCTTCCAACAAATCCTCTTCCAAATCACTTTTGTGGCAAAAAGACAAACAATGACAGGTGAGTAGAGTTAGACATCAGCATGTTACTTAATACTGCCTTATATAATACTGTCAACTCTCTATTCAACTAGCAAGTTAAACCTGTTTAGGTAAACTCTTCTTAAAAGATATATATAGAATTCTCAACTTTTAACAATAACAATATTATTGCAATAAAAGATAAGTAATTTCAGTAGCATCTTGACCAATACAAGGGATGTAAAAGTTCTAAAACACAGGCCAAAATCCATTACAGACATTTCAATGATAACAGCAGGTTGTGCCATTTAATACAATAAAGAGATGGATGAAATAGTTTACCTCTCAAGATCATGATCTTCACCTCTCCTTCTGCGTGACCGCTCAGCACCGGGTTTGTCATATTCATCAAAGTCAAAATCTGCAAAAAGGACAGTTGTGCTTAAAAATTAGCTCTAACAAGAGCAACGTAAAATACTAACAGAAGGCTCCCACATGGACTTAGAGGTGGGTGGTAGGCGGCAAGCAGGATAGTGGCTCGAGCCACTTTTTTATCATTTGTGCAGATCTGTTAAGACCAAATCACATGCGGCGTCAGTAAGATTTAACAATGAACAATCACGTCGTTACACATTAAGCAGGATAAAAATCACTCCATGAAAAGATAAACCCAAAAATAAATATATCTGCATTTTCAACATGATTTGGGAAATCTGGCACCGGCTTAAAATAACTACAAAATATATAAAAATTAGTTTTAAGGTGAGACATAACCCACATTTCCTTCATATGCCATAGGCCTATTATTCTCACTATGATGCTTGTTTTAGTGGGACCGTGTATCCGTTAAAAATGGAGGAGGCTCCTTGCCTGTACAATTAAACTTTTACGTTTACTTTGCAAATGTTGGTCAAAAACACTGAAGACTAGTGTCTCTTTTCTACCAGCCATGATGCAACACTTGAGCTGAACGTCGAGCCACACATGAATTTATGTCTTGGCAGGACTAACGCAGATGGGCATGTTTCTCCACCATCATGTTAAAGCTGATTTGTAGTAAATCAAAATATATTAAAATATTTAAATGTTGGGTTGGAAACTAGCGCTTTTAAGAAGATATATTTTATGTATCTTAAAGCTAAGAAATTCCTTTAATATGTAAAGCATTAGACTAACATTATGGAATCGGGCTCCACAATTAATTGAATTTTAATCTCGATCACCATTTTGGCTTCCCCCAATTAATTGAAATTGATCAAGCGACACTGAAAACGCGTGCTTCCCCAATGGAACACAAAGCAGAGGCAAATCAAGTGCTTCCTAAATCAGCACCTGACCACGTGCCTGCATGTGCCAATCACAGCTGTTCCCTGTGCAACAAAGCTTCAATTTTCCTGGACTAGTCTGGACAAGTAACATAATGTTAAAAGACAGAAATACAACAAACTTCAAATGTCTAATACAGCAGGTGGTGAAGAGAACATCATTTGTTCTTTGGAAATACTTTGGATTTAAGGCAAATTTTGTCAACCAACCAGCAACACAATGAACTTATTCAACTCCCTTAAAACACACCACAAACTGCACTGCAATGAAGGCCGAGGGAAAAAGCAATGGGTGCTACCGTGACTCGTTCAACGTTAACTCAGACATCCATGAAAGTGAGCCTGTGCAGTGCATCAGTTTCCATCCAGCTCACAAAAATACACTGAAAAACCAATGCAATCACATTTAGCCAAAATAAGCACCCAATAAACACTTTACATAATGAAAGCTTCAGGGAAATGATACATTTACTGGACTAAAGATAGGCTACCCCTCAGCGCAATCATTTTTCCAAAGTAGCAAAACCTGCGCTATATGCAAACAATCAAAGGATAAATAAAGAGGAATCTCTTTTAAAGTACTTTGCTACAAGTTTTAGTCATATCCATCGCCCAGGTTTGATTAATGGAATGAAAGACTTTATATTTTCCTTCTAGGAGATGCACTTGAGTCAAGTCAATAAACACCTTGTCTGAAAAGCTTCTTTAGTTACCTGAAATGTAGCACAGTGTATTTTTCCTCAATAAAAGCAATAATCAAATGATTGTCCATATTTTTATTATTTATTTTTTTATTATTTTGGCCATAATTGTGCAGCCCTGCAACAGACCATGTGCTTTTCACAATCTGAAATGCCCCTAAACTGCAAACACCCTGCTGCACATGCTCCTTACCCCAACAAACTGCCGTTGTTGTTGCAATGACATGTGTATCAAAAGCCTATTAAGCAAACTGATCAAACTCTTCGAAGCCTTTCTCAGAAAGAACACAGATCGTCTATCATGGACGATCTTAATTTGTCACAGTAGCCAATTCAGGCAAACCAACTTTATTTATATAGGAATAGGTTAAAAAATACACATAATACAAAGGAGTGCAGTGTACAATGATGTGTACTCAATAAGCGATGGGCCTCATGTGTCAATAAAAAGGCACAGTTATCTGATAAGTTTAAAGGCAGTGATCAATAACCGGATTTTAGGTTTTGTTTGAAAATGGCTAGCACTGAAGCAGATTTGGCCTCCATTAAATCAATAAAAGTTCCGTTCAAACGTTATAGACCTTGATGCAACTGGGGTAAAACTCACTGCAGCAACATGATCAATGAATGTCAAAGCAGCTGAGATGTTAACCACTCTGATCAGAACTTTCAGAATTAAATCAGAGATAAAAGAACACAGATTAAATTATGTGGGCTCACCTAAATCTGAAGAACTCAATTTTAGCAGGTTTTCCAAACAGCCTTGAATAGAATCTGTCAGGCTCATTCTATTCAAGATAGCATCCCTACACTTAGAACACAGCAAATGAGGCAAAATGCAACCTCTGATTATCTGAAAGCCAGACACCATATGAGCAAAAAAGGGACGGATGCTCAAAATACTGACAAATTGAAATTGTTTAAATTAGGGATGCACTGACTGATCAGCCAGGGATTGGAATCAGTGCATTTTCAGCATTGTAAGCCCTATGTCCAATTACCAGCCAGTGTGTTTCATACAGGCCACATACTAAAATTCCTATTAACATGCAAGCGCTTCAGTGTGAGTGAAAACCAAAAGTTCATCAAAGTAAGGCACGAAACTAGCACGAAAACATTTGTAACAACAAACTTAATAAGACACTTAAAACACCCTCACATAAACATTTTAAAGAAGCTACAAAAGGCAACTAAAGCTAAAGCTATCCAAATCCATCCAGCTATCCATCAATCCAAAGACATCAGAGCCAGTCACAAAGCAGAAGCCTTGGTATGAGAGAAAAATGTCAGTGTCCCGTTAGCAAAAGTTGATTTTTCTTTGTGCACGCTATCAATTATACCCCTTAGAAAGAAAATCCGGATTGGCAAAAGCTGATAATGAAAGGTCACACACTAATAAATAAATAAAAATCAGACTCAACCAAGAAAATTGCGATCTCTACTTTGATTCTAAGACGGGTGGATATAACAATGTGCTCTGCTCTGCTGACTTCGACAAAACTGGAAGAGGCTCAGGTAATTTAATTGTGATTTAAATATCAAGTTTAGCTCATGGGCGTCCTTCTACATCCATGAACCTTTCTCGCCTCTACCCATCTCGAGCAGACTATCCTTCATGACCCTCCCCAAAACTAAGGCTGGTGCTCCCTGACAGACAGTCGAGCATAAAACTTTTATCTGGTAAATTACACGATGTAATTCAGAATAATTTTCTGTTTTATCAGTAAAGTGTTAAAAGCTACACAGCATGGCGGGAGTCACTGGTGACGGTGGGAAGTCGGGTGTATCAGTAGTGAGAACGCTTTGCACCTTCAGAGTATTCAAACAGAATGAAGCAACACATCACGTCTTTCCCTCCAAAAATAATTCCAATAATTAATAAAGATAAAGCGAATGGAAGCATGTCGGCCAACAGCAGCACAGCCAACCATTAAAAACAAGTTTAACAATGAACTCCCACTGGCAGACATTTTCATCTTTCACAGAACCTACTACCTTGTCTACAGTCTATGGCAACGTCAACCAGAGAGCCACTTGTGCTATTAAGTACCTAACAACTGTTGCAGGAAGCATGTGTCACACATAAACACACACAAGGCATGACATGCAGGTTTCCCCCAGCAGTGTGCTCAGAGGTTAATAACTGTGTGTCAGTGATGCAACAAGAACTATATTCAAAACCCTGAAAATAATGTAGCAAAATTTAATTAACCTATTATCAATTTTAATTTTTACATTTGCACATTTTCTGTTCTGGCAAAGGTTTTTCTACTCAAAGGGCAAATTAGCAGCTTTAAAGTGGGTTCTTGAATCTGGTTTGCCTAATAATTCAGTCTCTGCTCATCTAATTATTCTGTATCTGTGCTTTCAGCTCGAAAATCTACTCTGACAGTAGAGCCTGATAAAGCTGCCATTTTTAAATAACATCCTAGAAAAGCAGCCATGCACTGAGCATGGGATTTCAACAGAAAAACTGTTGTACAGTTGACCACCATCAGTGTCAACAATAATTATGTATGAGTCAGTTGTTTAATGGACTGTTAAAGGCACGAATCACAAACTCTTACATTTGGCATTGAAGTTAGGCTAAAAAAGTTTCTGCATTCATGCAGTGCAGGAGAATAACTGGTTAATTTAACATATGAACTTGACAAAAAGAAAAGCCATAGCATTCCAGTATGCTCATGCTGTCAGAAATGGTAATCAAAATAAAATATCTAAGTGTGATTACTTGCTAAGTCACGTACAGCCAAAAATACAGCCAGAGCTGGCCCATAAAGGCAAATAAAATAACCCATAAGAAGAAGTAGATGGAAAAAAACAAACAAACAAGTAAAAAACAAAACATAAAATCTGTTTTTGGTAAGAAATCTCATGTCTAAAGCCTGTAGTGGCTCTTTACTGCTGTTTAACAAAGTCCCAATACAGTGTGTTTCATCATGACTTGTTCAGTGGTGCATATCAGACAGCTGGCAAGATGTGGTCTTATTTAAACACTATAATATTTGATTTAAATTGTATTTATACAGGGCCAAGTGACAACAACAGTCGAATCAAAGCAAGTTATATTGTATGGTAAATGCCCTACAATAACAGAGAGACCCCAACAAACAAACAACCACCCTTTAAGCAAGCACTTGGCAACAGTGGGGAAAAAGAAAGCAGGAAGAAACCTCTGCACAAGTAGGCTCAGGAAGTGGAAGCCATCTGTTGCAACTGGTTGCAATATTTTTTATTTTAGGCTGCCGCCAAGTCGCAATTCAGTCATCCAGTGTGAGGTCCTTCATCCAAGTCAGTATGGCCTCCTAAATGTAGTCTGCCAATGTAGTAGCAGAACTGATGTGCAGAAAATAGGATTGCAGCTGTTTGGTGCATTATCATCCTCTTATTTATACTGAATAAAGTGACATTTTTAACTGCCCCCTCCAGCAATCTCTTAGAGATGCAATCTCTGTATGGGTTTTATTTGAGGTAAAAGCCATTGGTCAGTCCGGCCTTGGGGTCCCAACCAATTCCAACATCCAAATGATCCCAATTTTGTTCAAGTGTTTAGAGTCTGGTGCCTGTATTTTACCGCTTGTAATCAAATGTATTAACTCTTACTGTAATTGTGATCGTAAGATGGCCTCTACAAAGCAATGCTATCCAAACACAACGTAGGAATCACTGTGGGGATATACGGACCGCGTTAACTGCGTCATAGTGCCCTTATAGACATATGCAGTTGTGAGTATAGCTACGATACTGGCGAAAAAGCCATAGAATAACAGCCAGGTAGTTAGGTGCATAATCAGTGTTAATCATCCATAAGAGTTGGGGGGGGGGGGAGAAGACTACCTTGAGCTATCAAAATTAGCTATCGATAAAAGCGCTACTGCGATCAAAAAGGGGAAAATACCTGATTAGAGAACAATTATATCTGCTTTAAAATTCAAGAGAAGGCAAATAGGACCCATGGCTTAAATTATATTATGCTTAGCTATTCAGGAATCAAGGTTTTTTTCAATCCCACCAGATACCAGACTAGCAGCGAGCGTATTTGCTAATAATGTTAGCAAACAGGCCAAAAAAGAAATTCAACGCTAATCAGCGCTTGACTTTGTCCTCAATGTATTAACAATAGCTTTGGGAATTATGCACAGCTGGAGCGTATTACAAATTTAAACTTGTTGAGTTAACGTTGTGTCCGGTATTTTCGTCTGCTTATATTCGTTTTCGTTTTACAAAGCTGGTTTAGCTACTGGCTAGCGTGCGGCCTTCTCTCATTGAAGCCGTCTGTTGACAGTACGAACGAGCTAAGTTAGCCTCAGAGCTAAGTCAAGCTAACTTAGCACTATCGACAAAATGAACTGATATTACTCACCCTGGTCGTTGGATGACATGATGCAAGGCCCGTCCCGCTTACAGTGTAATTACTGTACTGCAGAGTGCATTTAATCTTCAGTACTTCACCATTTTCATGGTTTAAAATATCAGACTGGCAAGAGCTTCTATGCGGCAATGACTTCAGATCCCGACCAGGATACAAGCATGCTAGAGATGGGTTTGCAGCGATGATGCATTGTGGGTGGGGAAAGTCCAGCTCCCTGGATCGGTTTGCTGCAGGAAATCGAGCTCTCTCCGTAGACATATGTTCACCCTCTACTACTAGGCTACATGCAAGATGAGGGAGGGATATTTACTTTACATCTGGATAAGGTATGAAGTTGACTTTGTATTAGTTCTACAAAAAGCATACATCATTAACACAATAATAAATCTGAATATTATGTGGCATATTGGTAAGTAAGTGTATTACCTATAAATTCAAAGTGACCTTTTCAGCCTTTTTTTCAGGTTAGGGCAGCTGTGGCTCTGGAGGTAGAGCGGGTCTACCATCAGGCTGGTGGTTTGATTCCCAGCACTTTTAGTATGCATGATTTACTGTGGATACTGAACCCGCAGTTTCCCCCGAGTGTGAGCGTGTGAATTCTTAAAAGTCATTAGGCATAGAAAAAACGTGTGTGTGTGTTTGAATGGATGAATAAGGACTGCAGTAAGAAAGCACTTTAAATGCTCAAATAGAGTTCTGCACTACATATGTACCAGCTCATTTACAAAATTCAGTACTATACAAAACTTTATTGAAAAGTATA
Source organism: Neolamprologus multifasciatus (assembly GCF_963576455.1). NCBI lineage: Eukaryota > Metazoa > Chordata > Actinopteri > Cichliformes > Cichlidae > Neolamprologus > Neolamprologus multifasciatus. The sequence goes on along the minus strand of NC_140447.1, from coordinate 20,335,868 downwards.
AAATGAAGGGTACATTGCACTGCAATACCTTTAATCTATCCTTCTTTTTGTAGTTAAGCATCATCCACAGAGGAAAAAGAAATGCACATTTTAAGTTCCTATGCGCTCTCTGTTCTTTAAATGTTTTCTGCTTCTTTCCCCCACAGCTTTAAACATTCATGGTACTCATTCAATTTTTAATAATCATTTAAGAATGAACATGCTTTAGCTGGATTAATCCTGCCCTCAAACCTCTCCTTGTAATGTTTTTCCAAGGTATGAAAAATTAGGATTTCCACCTGTGTTGGGGAACTACTTGCACTAATGGAAGGATAATGTTATAGAAACATAATGGTTTTTGTCATGCATTATTTCGGCAAGGCTGATGAGGTTTTTATAACACTTACACCAGTGGTAATCCTGTTATAAATAAAGCCTTTTTTAAATTCTAGTTTTGCAGTTTTATTTTTCTAATTTCAAAAAATACATTTTAAAACCAAAACTTTTATCTTCCTTTTTGCTATAAAAAGCACACCTGTACTCTTGCACAATATCAAAGCTTTAGTGGAGACTGTTCCCTAAAAGGGACAGTCGTGCTAGGTACTTCCTTTTCCTTTTGTCAAGTCTCAATCAACTCGCTGATAACTTTGCTCCCTAAAGGAAGAGTAGACAGGTTCTGCACTAAGAAAAAACAATGAGTAACAACAAAAACCAGGAGTCTTTTTTCTGATTGAATCTGAAACTTGGAAAAGGAAACCAATTCAGTCCCCTGCTCAGCTGAATATGCTATTTTGCACACATAAAATCATGAAGAACAAAATAAATACTTGCTATCTTTAGAAAGGAAACAACCTCAGGCATTCAAAAGTTTGTATTTATTGTCTTGACATGAGATTTTTTTCAATACAGAGAAGAGATCACAAACTGGCTTAGAACACTTGAAACTCATCAATAATACAAAATACTCTGGTTGTTAATTGGATTCCATATGTTTCAGTGCCACATAAATACATTAACACCAGAACAGAGAACAAAGAAAAACTTCTTTCCATTGGTCAGCTTTATGCTAGTGGGTGAAGTTTGTCCTTAGGGTGTCTGCTAGAAAGCCTCAAGGCAGAAGACTTTATGAGGTCTATGGTAAGCTAGTATAAAAAGTGAAACGTGTTGGAATAGGGAGGAGGTAAGGGTGGATGAATGGGCAGAGCACAAGACTTTCTCCTAGGAGACACCTGGAGTTTGTGTCCCATGTGAAACCAAGAGTCAACTTTGGCCTTTGTTAGGCTTTGTTTTCAGTTGTATTTTAGTTTAAACACAGGCGTAACAACTCTATAATGGGCCTGGGGCAGATATTTTTTGGGCCCTTACTGCCACCAGAGCAAAAACACCATCTCACATTCTCTCTATATTTCTCAATAATCAATACAATACAACATCATTCTAGCTTTTGAACAGCACTGTGGACAGAAGCTGCACTCAGAAGTCGGAGAATGGACACATTTAGTGCTCGTTTAGTGCTATAAACTCGACTAGTTAAAGTGACATGAAGACAACTGTATTACTATAAACATGGAACAAAGGAGAGAAGCCCATTAACCACATTCAACAATCATTTCCAGTCGACCAGCTTCTAGATGTATTTTCACATGCAGGTGGTAATAATGTTTCAGTCATTTAGAAAAAGAACTTTATCTTAGCAACACATTGATAACACTGCTCAAATACAAAGTCTATCATCCTGCTCTCTTCTCTCCTTCCTCTTCTGAGCACCACATTTTTACTTTGGCTTGCTAAATATAATTTATAATGCTGCTATGCTGACAAAGTCCTCTATAGTACAGCCTACAGAAAACTTGATGTCAACAAGTTCGTGCACATCATCCATGGGCACCAAGGTCAAAAGACAAGTAAAGTATTTCCCAGCATATTTGTCACCAAGACTTTTCAGAAATTCAATTCATAAGGAAAATGTATATTATATAAATCAAGTTAGGCCTCTGTTCACAAGATAGAACCATGGCTTAAACATACTGGTAAAACATTTATAATAGAACAAAGCAAAAGATCATGATATGAGCTGTGGAAGTTTGTGGGGTTCTCTTCCTCGGTCTTTACGCTGTACAGGCTCCAGTGATTCTTTTAAAAAGCAGCTGAAGACATTTCTATACAGACAAGCTTTTAATTCATTTGTTGTTTTATTTTTTCATTTTATTGTCTTATATTTATTTCTGGTTTTATTGTAAAACACTTTGTGATTTATATCTGTGAAAAGTGCTATTTATATACATTTTACTTACTTTTACTTACTTATGAGTTAAAATAAATCCTTTTATAGTCAGTAGCAAAAGTACCTTCATCAAATTAACTGTCTATATGTAGGAAAACTTAAAGGTAAGCAGCTTTACATTGTTTCATGGTTCAGCCAATAGAATTCATATTTGTCATATTCTATTTGAAAAACATAAAAAACTCAACAACTTATGGCAACGGATATTTAAGATTCTGCACAGTATCTATGCCAATGATCAAACAAAGAATGAGAACAAAAGCTCAGAGTTCCTCGAACTGTTTCCCTTCTATTGAAGCATTTAGATGACACTTGGGTTGATTTGATCTGCTCATCAAAGACTTGTTTAAGTAGCCATTATTCACTTGTTATAAATATGACTTCCCCCTATTTTACAAAAGAAACTTGATTATTACCTATCATTATATGTCAGATATTGTCAGACTAACAGATATTAAGAGAGTAAGTAAAGTAAAGTAAAGTAATATCAGCAAGACCAAAAGCTCAATGAAAGCTTTAAAACAAAAATTATGCCAATTGCAGAATTTGATAAACAAAGGATGCAAGACTCCAGTCAGAAAAAGAACTGCCATGGTTACTGTTGTGGTTATCTTGATAGTGGTCTCTGAACCAAAAAGGGAACAAAAAGGCCAGATGGATGATTGGATTAAAACACAGTATTTCAAAGTGAGTGAATTGAAAAGAGAAAATCTATTTACTGATCACTTAAGTTAGAGATTAGCGTATCAGTATCATAAGTGTGTAAGACATGGTAGGAATAAGTAAATCTGAGTGTATCTTTTCTCTGGAGTTGCACTGAGTTGTACTGACTTTCACCGAAGAGAAGTGGCTCATTCTTCAAACATGCGACAGCCTCTAGTTTGCATGTTTATGGAGAAGCAGGATTCACGCCCTAAATACACCTAAAAGCTATGCAAGGGCCTGAAGTAGGGCTGAATGTTCCTCCACATTCAGCCTAACAATTTAGCTAATTGTTAGCTAAGTAGAAATTGTTAAGTTACTGTTATTACATATTATGCCAAATATATATATATATATATATATATATATATATATATATATATATATATACATACATACATATATACACACACACACACAGTGGGGCAAAAAAGTATTTAGTCAGCCACCGATTGTGCAAGTTCCCCCACTTAAAATGATGACAGAGGTCAGTAATTTGCACCAGAGGTACACTTCAACTGTGAGAGACAGAATGTGAAAAAAAAATAAAATCCATGAATTCACATGGTGGATTTGTAAAGAATTTATTCGTAAATCAGGGTGGAAAATAAGTATTTGGTCAATAACAAAAATACAACTCAATACTTTGTAACATAACCTTTGTTGGCAATAACAGAGGTCAAACGTTTCGTTCTTCTTCCTCCAAACACGACGAGTTGAGTTTATACCAAAAAGTTCTACTTTGGTTTCATCTGACCACATGACATTCTCCCAATCCTCTGCTGTATCATCCATGTGCTCTCTGGCAAACTTCAGACGGGCCTGGACATGCACTGGCTTCAGCAGCGGAACACGTCTGGCACTGCGGGATTTGATTCCCTGCCGTTGTAGTGTGTTACTGATGGTGACCTTTGTTACTTTGGTCCCAGCTCTCTGCAGGTCATTCACCAGGTCCCCCCGTGTGGTTCTGGGATCTTTGCTCACCGTTCTCATGATCATTTTGACCCCACGGGATGAGATCTTGCGTGGAGCCCCAGATCGAGGGAGATTATCAGTGGTCTTGTATGTCTTCCATTTTCTGATGATTGCTCCCACAGTTGATTTTTTCACACCAAGCTGCTTGCCTATTGTAGATTCACTCTTCCCAGTCTGGTGCAGGTCTACAATTCTTTTCCTGGTGTCCTTCGAAAGCTCTTTGGTCTTGGCCATGGCGGAGTTTGGAGACTGACTGGTTGAGGCTGTGGACAGGTGTCTTTTATACAGATGATGAGGTCAAACAGGTGCCATTCATACAGGTAACGAGTGGGGGACAGAAAAGCTTCTTACAGAAGACGTTACAGGTCTGTGAGAGCCAGGGATTTTCCTTGTTTGAGGTGACCAAATACTTATTTTCCACCCTGATTTACGAATAAATTCTTTACAAATCCTACCATGTGAATTCATGGATTTTTTTTCACATTCTGTCTCTCACAGTTGAAGTGTACCTTTGGTGCAAATTACTGACCTCTGTCATCATTTTAAGTGGGGGAACTTGCACAATCGGTGGCTGACTAAATACTTTTTTGCCCCACTGTATATATATATATATATATATATATATATATATATATATATATATATATATATATATATATATATACATATACATATATATATAATATTACATATAATATGTAATAACAGCAGCTTAACAATTTCTATTTAGCTAACAATTAACTAAATTAATAAAATGGCCACATATTGATATTCATCTTCCAGCGTGTCCTGACTGTGAATATTTTTAACATTAGCTAAGTCAATATATTGAAGACATCGCTTATATCCCCCCCTTTTTTAACATTTAGGGTTGGGGTTTGGACATTTCTGCTGTTTGGCTGTTGACATGAATGAGAAAGGATGGGGAGGAGTAGTTTGAATGCTCTTCTTCCACATGGTCCTAGTGCATGCAGTGTCTCCCTGGTTGTTAAGTATTACATTTGTTTATAGACTGTAAGTAGTAGAGGGGTCCAATTCTGCATTTCCTCTTTGTACGTATACCCCACCGTCTACCACTTTTTAATAACAAGCCTAAATTTGACTGTACAAAAATCAGTCAGGGTCCATAGATGGTCATTGTTTCTGGAATTTCTCCAGTGGGGGTCTCTGATCTGCTTTGCAGTCCAATTTTATGTTTTGATATCTGGAGGTGGCATCTGAATGTGCAGAGCTTCTCTCACTCACATGAGTTGTAGCTTTACTTTCCCCTGCAGGCAGGTATCATGACTCATCAGATCTGTTATTTGCTGCAAAGCTGTCAAAGTTAAAAAACAAAAAAACAAGTGCTTGGTTTTCAGTTTTAATGTAACAGAGTACAGCGGTCATGTAAATGCTTGTCCTTTTCAAATGGTCGCTTTGGCTGAAATTCAAAATCTGGCCTTATCTTTATTCATTTCACTCCTTTGATTTTTCTTCCCTGTAAGGTCACAGCCTGCTTATCTCAACGCTATTTTTTTTCCCTCTTTTGTGCTTAAGTCTGGGAGTCAAAGTTTCGTCTGAGTCTGGCCGTTAGACTACAGCAGAATTCTAACCCCCAAATTCCTCTTGGGCTGACAAACGTCAACAAAGACCCCGAGAGACACCAAAGAGAGGTGAGCAGTGAACTGAAGCCTCATTGTATTGGCTCATTATGGGGTCCCGCAGTGAGGAAGAAGCTATTTTGTAGCACCACAAGGTCAATATCTGAAAGCCAGGGTGATGGAGGGGATATGCTGTGAGATTTTTAATTTGAGAAAGTGTAAAGGGACTTTGTTAGTGAAATATAGTCGGTGAATTCTAATAGACTGCAGCTACTGATAGACAAAATGCGGACTTTGCCTTTTTTTCTTTTAAACTAATATGAAAAACTGTTTATCCAAAGCATTGCAAATTTGCAGACACACCCAATACTGTGCTGAAATTTAACAAGCCCATATTTGTAATAGTTTGCAAGTTGGAACCAAAATTGTATCTGGCAAGACCCATTGCAGGTGCTTTTATAGCCCATAACATGCTTTCTGACATTATAAAGGTCTGGTGTTTCAGCCTCCCAACCTCTGCAGGTGCAGTCCATATCAATACATATATTCCACACCTCATTACATGTTCACTCACAACATCTGTTTTCAAAGCTGTATAAGATATTTCTATGCTCCATGGATCTACTTTCCCAGGAATTTTGATTTTACTTCCAAATAGATTTGAAAAGGGGACCTGTCACACTCTATTATGCTGACCTCAATGATTCTGTGCTCTGTCCAAATCCAGCGGTTTTCCATAACAATGCAAATTACAGGGTGCAAAGCCGAAGGAGACAAGACTTGTTATTCTCCACCCAAAGGACAGAGGTTCTTTACAACAAACTCGCCTGTATGCCTTGTGTAGACTTTGACAGAATATAAATGCCAACCTGGAAGTTGTTTTGTGCCAGACAATGAGTTTTAGATGTCAGTTCATAAGGATCAGCAGCTGTCTGGAGAAAGTGATGCTAAGGCTGTGGGATGGGGTGGGGTGGGCTGTAATGGTCTGTAGGAATATTTTTGTGAATGAATGAAACTTTGAAAGAAAGAAAAAAAAAAAAAAATCAGCCGAGACCTTCTGATGCTGATTTGAAGGTTCAAATTGGTTCAGTTTTCTCAATAAGGGGAAAGTCCTTGGCAACATGGAAACTATTAGGGTTAATGTATTCAACAACTTTCTTTTTCATCTTGTGCATAAAATCAATAACTCTAGCATTATGCAGACCATATCTATCAAAGCTGTCTGGCCTTTATATGTATTTAAACATCTATCTATCCATCTTGAGGAACATGCTACATTTTTTAAAAAGGGTATGAATGATTTTAACTGTCTTAACCCTAAAATGTTAACTGTTTTAGACTATATGCTTTTTCTTGAGTACACAACACCATGCATCTGTGCCTTTTTCCCAGCGTGGATAGGCTGCAGTCAGTGACCCACATCTCAGCGCAATGAACTGCTTAACTCAGACTGTTGTTTTATTCAGTGCACTGTCAACAGACGGCTGAGGAGGAGGACGGGCGGGGCTTACGCTTATGGTCCATTATTATTGGACACTAGATTCGACTCGTCTTGCCCATTGGCCACTCGCGCTGTCGCTCTCGATCTGTTATTGCCGCTTCCCGCGCCATTCGGCGTGCACGCGCATGCAGGACCAGGCACGTAACCGTTTGGAGACTGTCTGGAGTCTGTCTGAAATAGATAAAATTGAAAATGGACTTTTAGATATCTGTGTTCATTTACAAGGAAGCCGCGTGTTGGAAAATGGGATCTTTGCTCTCCTCCTCGAGCGCCTTCGCCCACCAGTCGCCACGCTCTGGCAAAAATGTAGATTTTTTTTCTAGATAAACGTTGTGAAAGTTTTTTCTTCTGCAGTCTATCAGGAGACAGCTCTTTATGCACAGGTAGGTACGGCAAGCGTCAGAGTGAGAGTTGCCCGGTGTACTGCAGCATTACACAGCTGGTTTTTATTTTATTTTTTATTTTATTTATTTTTTAAATTCATTTTAAACCTGTTTATTTGTGAATGTTAGCTATGTGTTTTTGACTTAAAAAAAAATAAATAAAAAATAGAAAACAGTTAAATTGCAGACCTTAAAATCTAAGGCAGCTTGTTTTACGTAGCAGACTGTAAAAAATAATAAAATAACGCACATTGTGATATTTTTATTTACTTGTGTTAATTCGACTAGCAGTAGCTTCTTTTGTTGTGGGGGCTTCACCTCATTCACTACTTCAGGAAGACGCGCAGGTGATGCACCTTTGCTGACGTGAGGTTGTTGATTAACCCCATGCGCGCTTTAGCTACCTGTTAGTCAGCAGACACCTGAAGGCAAATGCTGCCTTCGGTGGACTCTTCTATTCTCAGTTTAACCCTTTCAGCTACACTGACAAAAAAAAGACCACATTTTTGATTACAATGCATTTCTTTTGCAAGTAGACGCACATTTACGGATTCTAAATTCGTATATGTGACTACAGGGTAGTGGAAAATGAACACTGTATGAATTCTTTTTCTTCTTTTCCTATCTTTGCTTGTGCTCTGCAGGGAATCACCCTTCAGCCCTGGAGTTCAAGAGGAGTGCACCATCCAGAAGGCAGCCTACAAGAGCACAGAAAGGTTTGTTGCTGTGCGCATTAGGCTAAGATAGAGATTTTTGAACTGACTTATAGTGTGGGCTGATGTTATGCAGGATGTTATTAGCTTTGTAAATTAACTGAAAATAGTCTTCAAAACATGATATTAATATTTGAATTCTAAAAGTTTTCAGAATTTGTCCTGAACTTCTCCCTTTTGTAGCTTCAAAGTATAATAAAACACTTACTGTGGATAAAAAAATACATCTAGAAATCTATACTATATTCAAAATGCACACATATTTTAATAAATGTAATAAATCTGGCTACAGCATTGCACCAAACTGAAATCCCTACGTGTGCTTTTAAACATCTTTTGTAGCCCAGCCTGGATGAATTTGGTTTGACCACCGAAAGATGTTTTTGTCAAACAGTTTCTTATCCTAAAACACAAGACTTTACAGAAAACAGAGAAATATTGGTAAGGCTTTAACAACACGATCAAAGTAATCTGTGTGCCACTGTGGCTGTGTACCTGATGTGCTGCTGCCACAGACTAGTCTAGACACTTTTCCTCCTTCACTGCAGTTGTCTGCAGACAGTGCAGTCATATGACTTGGGGAGAATTCCTCCCTCCTTTCAGTGTCTGCTCTTTTAGGGCAAGATGGCTGCTAAAGTATTGTTGCAACCCATGACGTATATATATGAATCAACGTAAAGGAGGAAAACGGTGGCAAAAATGGTCACACGTCTTATTATAAATGACACCAACATAGAAAGGGTAATGAATATCAGCTCTTTTCACTGATTTTTTTCAAACTTACATTTATTGTAATCGTCAGCTCAGTTATTTCTTTGGTCGATTATTGATTGCTACTAGTTAGCATCCTTGGATCAGTGCAACCCAGTAAATGGAAAGTTGCAATGTTTTTGTGCAGTTCTTGACTATCTGAGAGCTTTCCTCCCCACTTCTTTCTCTTCTGCTGCATGCCGGTCTTTTATAGGGGCGCTTGGTAGCCATTTTGTCTTATTCATCACTGCATAAGGCTTGCAGGGTATTCCAAAATTTGTTGTGCAACTACTCAGCATTTCTGAGCATTTGGCCCTGCACCTTCAGAAGGCTGTGGTCTCAACAGGAATACGCAGTACAAAATGCAGTCGTGCTCCAGTGTTGTTGAAAATGAAATTTGAGAGTGTGAATGTTTATATTTTTGTGTTCATAAAAAATCCAGCGAGTCTTAGACAAATAGTGGCACTAAAAAGTAACCTAACATAGGAGAAAGCATTACTTGGAATAATGATGTAGTCTGTAAGATTATACTTTAGTTTTTATGATTTGTAATTTTTTATTTTAAAGCTTTTGTTGCTTTAGACATGAATGAGTCTTGTATTAACAGCCAGTGTGTTCATACCACAGGTAGTCCTGTAAAGTGGGATGCACGATAACAGAAGAAAAAAAAAAGTTTACAATGTCTTTGGGAGATGCATTGCTTCACCTGAAGTGGATATTGATTTATAACAGTGGTATTACGCTATTGAAAAATAGTAGCAGCGGTCTTAATGCTTTACAGAATCCCCTTTAAAGAGAGGGAGGCAGGCAGTATTAACTTTGACTTGTAAAAGTGCTTCAAGCTTTCCTCTGACATTACGAGTTATTTCCACTGCTTAAGTCTGTGATGTTTATCTGTTTGCCATATCAGTGACCAGCCTGGACAGATCTCTTCATTAACACCTACTTAGTGCATACTCTTCTGATGTCTGACGGCTTCTTTAGTCTCATCCTTTTCAGGTGTTTTTGTGAGCTTGTTGATCATGTAGCCACATATAAAACATGCAGTATTTTTGCAGGCCTGTCCCTAACCTGAACCAGTGTCTGACAAAAAATGATTGGAAATGCAATTAGAAAGGTAAGAAATGCGCACAAAGCAGTCTTATATTTCTTTTTGATACCTTTTTTTTTTTAAAAAAGTGATTTATCTACAGTAGCACAATAGCACAGAATAGCGAGCTATTTTGGGGGGTGTATGCTACACAGAATAATACGTTACTGATTCATTTTCAGATTTTTTTTGTTCTTTTTTTTTGTAATGCAGTTTTAGTGAAATGTCTTACTTATTATTTGTAACTGTGACCACAATATTAATTAAACGAGTATTTATTTAATCACTACTACCTCCAATCAAACAGTAAATTAAAGCGATGCATCGCTTAAAGCTAACTTCAAATAAAATCATTCCTAAATTATGTATCTGTAATTGTGTCAGCTACCATAAAGTGAATAACGATTGCAGCTTAAGTGTTTCCGCACAATTACGATTTGTTTTTAAACTGTTTCAGCCACACTTACCGTCTAGCCAATATGGCATTTATGTGTGGTGACTTTTTAGCCGCAGACTTAGTTGGAATAGTTTGAAGAAAGCTGTGATAAACAAGAAAAAAACAAAGTGTTTAATTTAATCCTTGGCATTTCAGTTTTCTGCTGTGTTCTGTGTGGTGCAAAAGAACGTGAGCGTTGACTAAGACACACAGTTGTCCTGTAATGCTTTTTTTTTTCTTTCATTTTCACAGGAGAGCCCTGGTTTCTTGAAGTCTGTCATGCCTTCATATGTTTGACCCTGAAGTGTACCCGCCCAAATGGTAAGATCTGTGTTGACCTGTTCATTAGAGCACATTTGGGCACGTTTAAAGTTGAGAAAAGCAATTCAAGGAATGCTTTAAGGTGCTGCAGTGAGTGAATGCGATTGCCTGAGGGAAATATCAGTCCGCTGCACACCAGCATTTCCAGAGCTTGAGCTCCTGCCTGCAATGCCAGTTCTGCATGATATGATGGTGAGAATTGGCTAATCAAATCCACTGCTGTCATTCACTATTTTTTTTATTTTATTTTTTTACCAACACACATTTTTGATCTCTTCATAATATAATCATAGATATGGATCTTATAAGTTATACTTGAGGCTTTGACTGGAAAATGCTGATGCAAGAGGCGCTCTGAATCTTCATCCTGTTTTTCTATTGGATGATTGTCTCCACCCACAAGTGCAGTCACGAGGTCTAGCATCATGATGATGTCTGGGAAAAACAGGCTTTTCGTGGGTTATTTCTGTGCACATACAAACTAAAATCTGAGCCTGTTTCAAAGCATTGCTCTGTACAGCAGCAGCACCTGCCATTGTCTCCTGTAAATGGTGGGATGTTTAACTCACCAGGCTTTTGCTACGTAATGACGCAGTTTCCTTTGACAATGGTGTGGCATTTTTTTTCTTTTTAAATCAAGGTTTTCTCTGTATTTAAGATGTCTCCTGGCAGTCTGCCAAAGCATGGATCCATTTCCCTTTTCTCCTCTAACAGCTGCACAGCTGTGACCCTCAGCCGGTCTTAGCCATTGATATCGCAAAGCCATCAACGTCCATCTTAGGTTTAGGCACTGACAAAAGAGAAGAACTGTAATGTAGCCCGTAGAAAAGGAAATCTGAGCTCTCGGCATAAATCCTAACAGAAAACGGCACAACTTGTATGAACTAAAACTTTCCAGTCAAAGAGATTTATGGGTATATGTGAAACGTACTTTTAGCGTAGTAATAGTAGTATTTTAGTTTGTCTTTTAAAGTTTTAATTTTTGTTCAGTGAAGCGTGTTTTTTCTTATTGCTGTAATGCTTTCTTTTTTCATTTTCTAATGTTTAAATTGACTTTCAAATGTTTTTGATGCCACGTTTAAGATGATTTACTGAAAATGCTCATCACCTCAGATTTAAATCAAAAGTATTAAGCGCCAGCGTAATATATTCTAATAACGTACTATTAAAAGTTTAACATGAAATACATGCTTTAAAATATAACGTGCAATACACATATTTTGTTATTTGTTATTTATTGAAGTCTATCAGACTTAAATGACGATCACTAACTCACGCCATGTAAATGATTATTCGAGAGAAGATTCTGAAGCAATAACTGTTTGTTTGATTTTTGATTTTAAATTTTATTTGCTCTGTAAATTGTCGAAAAGTTATAGGCATTCGGCGATAATAAAAACGCGCATTAAAATAATACATTTACACGATTAATAAAATGTTTTTTTTCAGCGTGTTGTGCATCTTAAACCTTTTATATTTTTTTTGTAATAAAATTTTAGCAGCATTAACGGTTTGATAGCAGATTTATTTCTGATTTGTACGATTATTACGCATTGTTCGTATTTATTGAAGTTATTTTTAATCATTTATTTAAACACAGTTCGTTTTTATTTTATTGAGCAGAGTGTATAAATCTCCAAAATGTAATGAGTGTAATAAAATATTGTTTGTATATTATAGAATAGCATAGAAAAGTTATGCTTATTGACGCTAAATTATATTAGAGCGATATAGTGCTGTATTTTTGTGTGTGTTAGATTTCAGTCAGGCTCTTATAAGTGATGCATCTTTTTAATGAAGTTGTATGAGCTAATGACTGCACTGGAAAGTAAAGTCCACCCATTGCAATGTTTATTTTAAATGTACTGTATAAAAGGATGTAGAACTGCTAGTTTGTCTTACGAAACTATTTAGTTAACCTTTACCCACCCACTGAATACTTGTTTTCCTCCACTTATGTAAAGCCACACTGTATTCTGATGCCATGTAACACAACAGTGGCTGTCAGTAACATTAAGCTGGGTCTGTGCTTTGTTGCCATTAAAATAGAGAGAGGAAAAGGGACTTTGGATTTATGCACGTATTTAGGTGTTATGAGGCCAGGAGGCAGGTCAGAATTACCAAACCTATAGATTAATGTCAGACCTGTTAGATTTTGTTATAAAAATAATTAAATGAATTTTAAAAAATGTATGAGCCACACTAAACCATATTAAGTTCAGCTTATGCATGCAGGTGGTTTAGATAGTTTCCACTTGAAATTATGATTACTAAAACTAAATTATTTCAGCTGAAATCCTGATTGCGTCGAACACTTATTAATATTTATTATTGGTTCATTTGACTGCAGATGCTTTTGTTAATAAGCCTAAATTGTTTTCACCGTTTTGATCCAATGTTACTCTTCAAAATGTTTCTTTAAGTGTTTCCATTAAACCTTAATAACAGAACAATAAAAAGCTGTTTATCTGGTGAATTTTTCTGTCGTTTTGAGCCAAAATAACATTTTTGAAGTATTGAATTGATCTTAGGTCAACAGTTGGATCTTGGCTTGGAGATAACAGACCTTTTTTTTTTTTTTTTTTAAATTTCTTTTATTTTAAATCACTAAAGAATCACAGTCGGCACACACTCACTGAGGCTGTAAATGTAATCTGCAGCCACAACATCATATCACATGAATATTAGTTCTTCATTAGCAGAAGGCTGCCTGCCTGAAATTCCACATTGACTTTAATGTAAATGTCACGGTTATTTCTGAGAGTTGTGAAGGTAAGTAAATAACCTCTTTTCATTGACTGGAGTGTGTTTGCTTGCATTTGTTACAACTAGCTGTGATCCAGCCAGTCTTAAGATGTGCACACGCAGCATGTCTGTTCCCACTCAGCTGCGTTGCACTGACAGCTTCAGCAGTACTTCCTGGTTTCATTTGATTGCAAAACCACCACTGACTTTTAAATGGAGTGTGCTCATCTACAACACCCTCATAAACGATACAAACAAGGTCATAATGCCTGGTGATCACTGTTTGATTGCACTGCAAGGCTGTGTGCTTGCTTATAGTGAGCAACAGCCTCAACAAGTACTTACCTTCTGGGAGGAAACTTTTGGGTTGAGGTGAACTTCTGCTTGTGTAACTCTTTCTCTGAGATGTCAACACATAGGATATTACAGTGGACAACGGCTTTGAAAATGACCTTAGTTATACAGTTTGTTTGTGTCAAAAGACATGTATGCTTTTACAGTAGTGTTTAACATATTGCACAATGCTTTTTGGAGGTTTTATTGTTCGTAACAGTATTCGGCTTTCTAATGAAGGTTTGAACGTGTAGTAAATGGTATACCAGTGCAGTAGTCACTATATAAAGCTTGACTTGTATCATTATTAAAGGACAGATTTTTGTAATTAGGAAGACAAAACACATTCTTATTGTGACGAGTTATTAGATATTGTTTTGTGCATATTTTAATCAAGACATCTTCTAAAATTGATAGCTGCTTGGTTGATCAACTACTATCACCACGAGTGAGTATAAACATTTGGTAAGATAATATGGCAGTTCAAGAGCCCTCCTTGCCTCTGTGTAATATAGTACACATTGCCATCGTCTACAAATTTTGGTTATTTTAACAAAAGACATACTTGGGATGAAGTGTAACTTGTTGCATTAACTTTATATTCACAAAAATGAAGATGTAAGAATAAATCTGCAAAATACTTTTATAGTGAAAAGTCAGAAACGTCATTTGTGGACTAGCCAGTAGTTTGGTGCAAATAGTATGTAGAGCAGATCGGTGTGTATGTTACTGCTTTATATTTTTGTCATTTGTTTCATATCTTACAAAAACTGCTTCGTTAACATACTAAAGCATTAAAATTTCACCACTGCGGTGGCTTTGGTAAAAGTTTCCCTCAAAGCTGGATTTCTGAGACTTGAGGGTGCACTTGCATTTTTCCCTAATTGGGTCTTATTTTAACACACCTGGAATACCTGCTTTCATTCTGCCATTTGACCTTTTGTGAATTAAGATGGCAAGACAGAGTTAGAGCTCATCAACCCTGCGGTACATCATACTGAGGGAAGGCTGCACCATGACTAATTAGTAAATCTCACTTCTCTCTAAGGTGAAAAACTGATTTCCTTTGCAGAGTGTGGGGGTTGATGAGTAAATACCCACCTGCACTAAGTTGCAGTAACCTAATAAGTCTCCCTGGACTTTGAAAGTGAATATTTCATATTTCACTTATCTCCAACAGCTTTTCTGCATGTCTCATATCTGACTCCCAAACCTTAAAAGATGGGTAAGACTGCACCCACAGACTGCAGGATCTCTCTGTCACACAATGGCGTGGAAAGGTCAGGCCTAATGAAGTCGGGGGTTTGACCCCTAGTATTCAGTGACTTTGCATGGGCTCCCATCCCACTGCTGCAACCATGCCGGTTAATCCCTTTTTGATCCTAATTGATAGGCATTAACATGATCCTTATCCAGGAGCTGTGTTTTGTCTTCCACAGCCCTTCTCTCTGGGTGTCAGTGACACAAAGTGTGAAAGCGTTAAACCAAATGTGAAATTGATATTTTTCATGTTTGTGTGCTTAAACTCAGGCTGGGTTTTATGAACACTCATGCAGAAGTCCTCAGTGTTCAATGTTTTGCCCTTTGAGACTCTTAACAGGACTTAGCATATAACCTCTGGAATCCGACTGTGATGTGAATGGTACCAGCCCATTTCCAGTTTGTTTTCCTTTGAGTCCTTTTATCTTCATTGCTAGGTGATTGCTTCCTTTAACTATTTACTAATTACCCTCTTTAAAATGTTTGCACAGTCTTTAAGTCAGGGTACATGTCACTTTTATGAAAGCACAGACGCTGCAAGACTTCAGAAATGCAGGCGGCATCAGTTCTTCAGGGTTTCTTTTGACTTTGATTTTGTTAGTCTAGTATTATATAAGATTCGTTTTTTTAAATTCCAGCTGTCAATTTCCAACTCTAAAAATACTCAACTTTAAATATTAGAACTCTCGCTACGCACTAATCATTTACGTTACTTATTTTAGTTTGACTATTCACAATAGCAATCAGAAGTCATCACACACATTTGTAAATTAGAAAAACGCCTTTACTAAACACTTGATGTACATTTGAGTAATTGCTCATTACATTACATATTTTCCAAAGGTGTGTCCTTTTAATTTCCTTGCATCTACAAACTAGCGGCACATAAATCTGTTGTGTTACACGATGTTTTACAAGTGACATTAAAGGGGTATTTTATTTGTATTTGTTTGTAAAACTACCGAGTAAAGCAAATAAAGTTAGTAGAGTAAAGTTTTCTTTGGGCTCAGCAGTATTTGAGTTTTCTGCAAAAGTTTTGCTTATGTTAATTTTTAATGTGTATGAGAATTTTCTTTCAAATGCATTGAAACCTTGTGCTGTCATAAAAACACTGATTTAAAAAGTTATGTTCTGACTGCTGTGCGCTTTGAATTAGTCACCTTTATATTAGATTTACACGTAGATGTATTGGTGAACATTTTCCCACAGCACCAACATCACAATTGTTCCCCTAAAAACTGCATTATGCTTTTAACCTATGGTTTCTAATGTGAAAAACTTATTGTAGGAACCTTTTTCTCCCACTGTGCATTGCATGAACTTTACTTAAATGCACTTTAAAAAAATTGTAGAGACATTTCATCCTTAAAAAAAAAAAAGATCCACCAAAAAACAAAAATCTGTTTTTAAATGTTCTATTTCTTTCCTAATATTAAGATTTAGTTCCTTCTTTAAACTTGGTAAACCTCATCTGTCTGCAAAACCAAAAGAAGGCTTCAGGTTTTTTGGACAACCATATGTTAAATATTTATTTATTTTGAACACTACACTCAAATCTGCACAATTAAGAAGCATGTCTCGCCATTTCGCTACTGTGCTCAGCAGTGTGCATCAACCCACTTTAGCTGTAAAATGCCAGGTGTCATGTTGGTTCTTGTTGGTTTCACACAGCGACTCAAGTCCCTCCCTGGAATGCATTTCTCATGTCTCCATAGGATTGAGTGCTATTTCAGCTTGTTTGTTGCAGTCAATAATGAGTACTCTGTAAGGCCTGATGACATAATTTTAGGGATTGCTAAAGGAAAAAACTCATTATGGAGCTAAGACGGTACAGACTGGGACGACGCACATGTACTCCACATGACTGGCACCACCTGCCCCTCTATATGTTACACTCGCTTCTCTTATCCCACTGAGCTAGTGTCTGCCAGTTATGTGCAACCCCCAGCAGACACCCATGCAGTGACTCAGTGGTGGGTTGGGCTTTACTGTGTTGCTGTTATAGGTAAACAAGTTTGTAGATGATTTGGTGGATTGAAAGGTCAGTCAACGACAGCAACAGGAAGTGTACTCTCCTTAGTGAGATAGAAAGATTAGAGAGTCAGTGCACTGTAGAGAGTTTTTCTCATGTTTGTAGTCTAAAGAAGCTTTGTTTTCTTGCATTTTGTCTGACATATTTTTTTCTAAGATGGTAGAAATTTTCAGCAAGTGTGTGACTATTTGCTGTGCAGTATGAAGAGTTTGCTTAGTTCTGGTTGTAGCTGTTTTCTTTCTACTTATTTTTTTCTCCTAGTTGGAAAAATAATGGGGAGGTAGTTCATGTACAGTAAAATGAACAGTGCAGTAACCAGCTCTAACATTTATGACAGTGTTGCACTGGTTCAGGACATGCAAATAATAATTATCTGTAATTGTCATGCTGTGTGGATGGTAATTGGCTAACAGCTATATCGTGCATGCGATTGGTGCACATTTAATGTAAATTTTAAAGTTTCCTTGATTGAGAGGTATTTACGGTATAGCAGTAATTGTCATCCTGGAGCATGCAAACCTTAAAAAAACCTGACAGATTCCACATTTTGACTGTAGCTGTCCTGTAATTTGATATTCTTGTCTATAACTGCCTTTATTAATAATTGCAAAGCCAAAAAGTACTTCTTGAGAAAACAAAAAGCAAAGAAAATCAACCACGAATTTGTGCATGTGCATTTGGGTTTGCCTGTGTTATAGAGGTTTGACTTTCAGCTTGAAGAAAGCGACATCATTACACTTTTACAGCATTGGCAATTGAGTGACTGAGCCATATTTATACATGTCAAATTCTGGTCTAAATGCACATCAATGCAGTCTGTCTTTAGCATTTTAGAGCAGTTATACCTGTATGTATCAGAGTGACATGTCTGAAGTTTAAAACTTTGGAGTGTTTATTAAAAATAAAACAAACTCTTATTTTGATATCTTATTTTACTCTGGAGCTTTACACATCACAGCGCCTCACCACCTTCGTTTATTCTCTTCATATTGTTTCGATATGAACAGCTTTTTCTAGAAATGACACAGATGAAAATATCATCTTGCAGGATGTTGCTGCATCACAGCGGGGATAAGAGGAGCTTGTTGTCATGTGTGGAGTTGGTCTTTTAAGACATTGAAGTCGACGGTAATTTCCACTCCTCTCTGGATTTAGCTGTCAGAATTCCTACCAGCAGAATTCCATTTGCATTCAGTTCATTTTTATGAATTAGCTGGTGTATTTATAGCCTCTGACCATTTTCGACAGCTTAGATGTGGATCACTTAGTGTGCAGCCATATTTTTTTAATTATTTGGTTGTGTTCACGCACATTTTACTTATTTGTATGATGTTTAAAACATAAAACTAGAGTGGGATTTAGGTTGAGTTCCTAAAAGAAAACAAGAAGAGTGAAGCATGTGAAGAAAAGATAGAAAAGGTTGGAAAATAATCTTTGTATAAAACTTGCACTATGTAAGACCAGCCATATATTTGCAGAATGTCTCTAAAATTAAAAGAAAACTGAAAAGAAACACTTCTTCAGGTTCATTGGATATTAAATCATCATTTTCTCCCGGCACTAGCATTATTTGATATTTCCTACATCCCTTTTATTCATATTTAAACTTTTGGTGACTTAAACCTTAAATAAAAGCATTCAATTAAAACACAATGCTAAGCTCTTGTTATGTGAAGATGGAGTTTAAAGAGGCAGCAATGCTAAATAATCAAAGTGCGGATCGATGGGCAGTATTTGATTGGAGAGCCTTTTAGCAGCTTTGGGCCTAAACAAGTTATCTAATGTAATGACTAATGTTTGAAGTTGGGTTTCATGCTGTGCTTTTTCCACATTGCAGTTGCATTTTTATTTTAAAAAATAAATCAGTTTTCTTAACATAGCTGTTAGTCCCAAGTGGGGAGACTGCTCAATCTAACTTTACTTCTCAATGCTGCACATTGTCCTTTCTCCTGACAGAAGCATTCAAGATCAAGGGCAGCATCACCTTTGCCACTAATGAGGTTGTTTATTCCCCCAAATATCCTTGTGGACTTAAACTGAGAGGGAAAACGGGCC